>NC_056061.1:68612045-68915075 GCF_016772045.2 Ovis aries
TCTGATCTTCTCACTCAAAGTACAATACCTAGGTGACTTCATGTAAACCAGCAGTAGCAGCAGCAAGTGTACGCCAGGCACTGCACCAAACACCCTTTGGGTTATATTAGTTTCTTTGACACAGCAATTCAAGCAGGCATTATTATTATTATGATACACATGAGGAAACAGTTTAGGGAGGTTAAGGAACCTGCCAAAAATCTCTCAGCTAATAAGTAATGAAGTTCAAAACACTCTAATTCCAGAGTCTGTGCTATGCTACTCCCACAAAATCATTAAGATAAGACAACATGGGCATAGTGGCAGAGGCCAGAGGCAGAAACTAAATGAGTAACAAGGCTTTCTGACTGTGGGGTTTGAGTTTATAATGCACTGAGCTAATATTGAAGTTGAAAAGGGTCTCCACATCCCACATTTATAATAACACCATGAGATGGGGTAAGAGCCTCCACAAGGTCCATTTTGTTAGGAAGTTTTAGCAATTATTACTGTACTTTCTGTGTTACTGTTCGAAGGTTTAATTAATATCTAAAAGTATTCCATCTATAGATAACCTTCAAGATACTGTACGCTTCCTCTTTGTGAGTTTAACAACTTGCAGTTTCTTCTGTCCTGCCTTTCAGAAGACATATTTTCAGGAAAATAAAACCCAACTTTTAGAGAAATAGGGTCTGCTTTTTAATGATGGACTAGCTACGTGGAGGAAGGATGGAAATTCTAAACTGCCAAATTGTTTTCTCACCTGCCTACAAGTGTACAAAGTTTATAATACATGGTAAACATGGAGGCTATTTCTGTGAGCAGTACCTTTGAGACATGATCCAGTAGATTTTTGTCCTATTGTAATTTTAAAGTTGCTGACAGATTTATTTCACTCTGGTATGCCACCATAACAGTTGAGTTTTAGGCAGTGCAAGTAATAAAATTCCACAATGAAATAAAAGGCTCTCAATGTCTAGATCAGGCAGTTCTTTTCCTTTGTGAAAGCAATTAGAAAGGTAAGGAGATCTAACTGTATACTGGTAGCATTCCAGGAAGGTTTCAAAAGGTCAGGTGATCACGGAATCATAGAACTGAAAACTGAAAGATACCTACTCTCCCAAAGGTAACTTAATATTCTATGAATGAGGCCATCATGGTCCAGAGAGGCTGACTGGTGAGAAATGCAAAGGAAGGGGAGAAGGGAGCTGAAGAGGTGATCTAGCTCTCCTATTTTAATCAGACCTGGGGCTTTGGACTAGAGATTCAGAATCACCCAAAGAACTTTTTAAAAATGCACAGTCCCAGGACAAGACACAGACTGGGAGAAAATATATGCAAATCACATATCTAATAAGTGACTTATACTCAGATATACAAAAAGAGTACATAAAACTAAACAAGAAGACCAGTCATTTAAAAAGATGGGCAAAAGATCTGAACAGGCACTTCACTGAAGGAGATACACAGAGGGCATCCAAGCATATGAAAAGATGCTCAGCATCACTTGTCATTGCTGCTGCTAAGTTGCTTCAGTTGTGTCCAACTCTGCAATCCCACCAGGCTCCTCTGTCCATGGGATTCTCCAGGCAAGAATACTGGAGTGGGTTGCCATTCCCTTCTGCAGAGGATCTTTCCAATCCAGGGATCAAACCTGCATCTCCTGCCTTGGCAGGCAGGTTCTTTACCATTAGCACCACCTGGGAAGCCCATTTGTCATTAGGGAAAGCAAATTAAGATGCTACTACTCATTTATTGGAACAGCTAAAATCCCAAAACCTGACAATACCAAATTCTGACAAGGTTGCAGAGCAAGAATCCTTCATTACTAGTGGGAATGCAGAATGGTACGGCCACTTTGGAAGACAGTTTGACAGTTTACAACAAAACTAAGTATAGACATACCCTAGCATCTAGCCACTGTCCTCTTTGGTATTTACCCAACTGATGGGAAAATTAATAGCTGCCAAAAACAACATGCAGATGAAAGAGTATAGTAACTTCATTCATAATCATTAAAAACTGGGAGCAAGATATCCTTCAGCAGATGAATGGATTAACTATGATGCATTCACACTATGGAATATTATTCAACAGTCAAACAGAATGAGCTACTAACTCATGCAACAACATAGAAGAATCTTACCTCGTATTGCTAAATAAAAGGATCCAGTTTCAAAAGACTACATACTGTTATGATTGCACTCATATAACATTCTGATAAAAAGAGAACACTGTAAAGATGAAAACCAGATTGAATTCACCAGTTTGTGGAGGGAAGAGTACTGACTCAGTAAAGCACAGAAGTAGAGTGAAGCTATTCTGGATAGTAATGTAGTAGTGGCTACATAACACTATGCATTTGATAAAACCCACATAATTATGTGGCATTAAAAAGTAAACCTTAATGTATGCGAACTTAAAAAATAATCAACCAGGAGGTCAAGCAGTCCCAGAATGGAATGCAGACTGTGAAAAGAATCTATTACTAATGTATGGCATAAAGTCACTGAAGGGGGTTGGAGAAAAAGGGTGATGACCTAAATGACTTTGAAAAGGACTAAAGACAAAAGGAACTGTACATAAAAATTGAACTCTAGTTGGTAAAGTTGTTTCCCATGGGGTACAAATCAAAAGCACTTCCCTAGTGGTTCAGTGGTAAAGAAGTTGCCCGTCAAGCAAGAGACACCGGTTTGATCCCTGGGTTGGGAAGATCCTCTGGAGAAGTAAATGGCAACACACTCCAATACTCTTGCTTGGGAAATCCCATGGACAGAGGAGCCTAGTGGGCTAGAGTCCATGGAGTTGCCAAGAATCAGACATAAGTTAGCGACTGAACAACAACAAATTAAAAGTTCTGAAACCATACACTGGAATGAAAATCTGGTGAATAGATGGTGGACTGTGGGAACCAAGTTTCTCCCACTGTTGGAGAGAGATGATGGGAACCAAGTTTCTCCCAGTGTTGATGAGAAAGAGGGGAAGGAGAGAATAAGCTATGTCATCCTGGATTAGAGTCAGAGATATCATTATGAGCTCATGTTTAGCTTCACAAAGATACAGATGGATATTGAAATAGTTAGAGATAGGTTTAATACTCAGGTTCATATATCCTATCTCTGAGAAGACCCAGATGCAATGACACACCAAAGCAGAGAACACACCCGGCGCTTAGATCTTTCTTTCCCAATAACATCCTCTGATAAAAAGAATTGGCCCCCTTTGGGAAGCTGCTGATTCTAGGACCAGGATAGGGAGTAAACAAGATAAACCCAGAGCATCTTGTACTGCCAGTAAGTAGGGAAGTGCTCAAAAACAAAATGAGGATGGCAATATCTCAGAGGGACACAGGAGTCAACCTAAAACAGTTCCAAATAACCAAAACCGGGATAATTTGAACAAACAAAATAATTCACACTGTGTTGAATTACAAGCCAAAGTATAAAATAAACATCCATTTACATCGGTATGACCCCATACTGATATAAAGAAGTAAGTACTTGAGGGAGAATAAGCAGATTCTATGCAGGAGAATCCCAAATAATGTGTATAGCCACTCTGCCCTCAAGAATGTAGAGCATCACCCCCCCACCCCCGCTTAGGTGTGGGCTGCACACCTGTGTGCTCAGCCATGTCTGACTCTTTGCAACCTCATGGACCGTAGCCGGCCAGACTCCTATGTCCATGGGATTCTCCAGGCAAGAATACTGGAATGGGTTGCCATTGCCTTCTCCAGGGGATTTTTCCCAACCCAGGGATCGAACCCGCATCTAATACGTTGGCAGGCGGGTTCTTCACCACTGCACCACCTGGGGAGCCTGCACACAGCGACTGTCTTCCAAAGTGTACAGTATGGAACGGAACTGGGTCATTTATAGTGATGTGGATGAACCTGGAGTCTGTCACACAGAGTAAAGCAAGTCAGAAAGAGAAAAAGAAATATCATATTAACACACATACATGGAATCTAGGAAAGTGGTACTGATGCACCTATTTAGAAGGGCAGGAAGAGAGACGTAGACATAGGGAATGGACTCGTGGATACGCAGAGCGGGGAAGGAGAGGGTGGGATGAACTGAGAGAGTGGCATTGCCATATACACACTGCCACGTGTAGCATAGCTAGCTAGAGGGAAGCTGCTGTATAGCACAGGGGGCTCAGCTCAGTGCTTTGTGATGACACAGAGCGGTGGATGGTGGGGTGGACTGGAGTCCAAGATGGTGAGGATACCTGTATGCATGGAGCTGATGCACAGTGTTGTACAGCAAAGACTAACACAGCAATGTAAAGCAATTATACTTCAACTTAAAAATAAATTGATTTTTTAAAGTGTACAGTATGGAAAGGGCAAAAAAACAGTAACACTGCAGTGGGCTTCCCAGGTGGCACTTGTGGTAAAGAACCTGCCTGCCAATGCAGGAGACCTTCAGAGAGGCAGGTTCGATCCCTGTAATTGGGAAAACACCCTGGAGAAGGAAATGGCAACCCACTCCAGTGTTCTTGCCTGGAGAATCCCATGGACAGAGGAGCCTGGTAGGATACAGTCCATGGGGTTGAAAAGAGTCAGACACGACTGAAGTGACATAGCACATATGCAGTGGAGAAATCTGAAATATACCATCTCAGTCAGGTGATCAAGGTCAACATCGGTAGCCATAAGTCATATTCACTATGGTCTTCTTCCTCCAAACCTGAGTTAATTGTGAAGAAAACAAAACTAGACAAACCCAAATTAAGGGATTCTGCACAAAATTTCTGACCAGTACTTCCGAAAACTGTCAAAGTCATCAAAATAGGAAAATGTGAGAAATCGTCACCACAAAGGGGTCCCCTAGGGAGATGAGAGGACTGAATGTATGTGCTATCCTGGATGGGATTCTGGAGCAGAAACAGTACACTGGAGAAAAACTAATAAAATCTGAATAAAGTGTGGAATTTAGTTACTAATAACATCTCATTAGTGGCTCACTAATCGTGAGTGTGAGTGGAGGTAGTGAAGGACAGGGAAGCCTGGTGTGCTGCAGTCTCAGACATGACTTAGTGGCTGAACAACCACAATCATGACAAATGTACCCCAGAGATGAAAGACATTAATACCGGGGGAAACTGGGAGCTGGGTAACAGGGAGCTTTCTTGGCTACCTTTGCAACTTTTCTTTTTTGTAAATCTAGAACTATTCTAAAACAAAAAATACTTTAAAAAATGAAAAACCCACCTGCCACCTAAAGAGATTTGAATTCAGTCAGTCTTGGAACGCTCCAAATAGAAGCCAACAGGAATACTAAGTAATAAAGGACAATAAGTAATGAACAAAATCGGCCTCTAAAGAATTTCTCTAGTTTACTCCAGCTCCTTCTTACTTATTCAACTGAATCATTCATTCAGATATTTGATAAACATCTGCAGAAGGCCTACTATATTCCAGGAGTTGTGAGATGTTACGGGGAAATCCAAATGAACTTTGTGGCCAATTCAATACTACCAACCAAAACCTGATAAGCTACTGTTTTTGAAACAGTGAGTTATCAATTATTAGTGGATCATGAAATCAATCTAATGGGTCAAATCACCATTTTCTCTCTATTGAAAGGACAAGAAAAAAACACAGTTTCCCTAAAAAAAGGTTTTGAGAAATTATTTTCTGTATGTGTGTGTTTGTCCTGGATTATGATGTAAAATGCATTTCTTAATTTAGATTAAAATCAAAAGAACTTGAAAGCTACTCAATAAGGTTCATCCCTGGCCTTAAGGAGATTAAGTTTAGCAGGAGAAGAGCACTAAGTAAATCTTGATGGAAATTCTTTTTTAAACTATAACATAATGAACTATTTTATACAATTCATACACACACAAAAAAGAGCACAATGATAACTATTTCACTCTTTCAGCCTAAGCAGTATCACTTCATCTTATTTATTACTTATAATTTATTCTACCTATTATAGACTGCATTATGCCCCCCCCCAATTCATATGCTGAAGCTTTAACCCCAAATGTGACTATATTTGGAAACAGGACCTTTAGAGAGATAATGATGGCTAAATGAGGTCCTATAGTGGGCCTCTAATCTGATAGATCTGATACTCTTGTAGGAAGAGGAAGAAACACTGAAGATCTCACCCACACCCACAGAGAAGAGGCAAGAGACAAAGAGAGAAGGCAACCCTCTATGAGCCAAGAAAAGAGGTCTCGTCAGACACTGACCCTGATGACACCTTGATCTTGGACTTCTAGCCTCCAGAACTGTGAGAGAATAAATTTCTGTTCTTTAAGCCACCCAGTCCATGGTATTTTGTTAGGGCAACTCTAGAAGACAAATATACTACTGTATCCTCCCCACAAAGGAATTCAATGTGGCTAACTAGCTAAGATAGTCATCCACGCTATGAAATTTAGAGACCTAGCATTCATTTGCTCTACAAAGTTTCTTTTCTTGACAAAAGGCCCCAAAAATTTCTCATAGCATATTTTTGGAGAAATCCTTATGGCCATTATTTTCCAAAAATATCACTTAAGCGTCTGAATTGTTTACTAAAGAGTGTTTAGCTGTTATTTTTGAGTTGGAATATACATTCATTTCTAATCTCTCGATCAATCTATAACCACACAATGATGCTTAAGATCAATTAGTATTTCATTATTTGGCTGCCCTGCAAACCATTGTAACTACTGGCAAATAGATGGAAAAAATATATATAAAGATCGAGAAAGCAAATTTCAACATAGATTTCCAGGTTGGATCAATTCATCCCAGGGTCCTCAAATACAAATGAAACCAGTTATTAAAACTTAGCCTTAATGTTGCTTTATCTAAAGTACGAAGTTTTTGAGAAGTTAAATCTATAGTAGTCAGAATAAAAAGTGAAATTGCAAGTGAGGTCCTTCTTTTTGTTTCTTTTACAATTCCAAGAAAAGAGGTTATGGAGGAAGAGAAAACAGGAGAGAAGAGGAGGGGACAAGTTGTTTAAGGACAGAACAAACAGGAGGATACCTAAACCACTCAGCCAAGTGTGAGGGAATAAAACCTAAGCAACCCAAATGATAGCACTGATCCCCATTGCCACCCACCTCCAGCAAGCATTAACTGTTCCACATTACAAAGAATCTATGAAATTTCCACATTCGGATTCTGGAGATTGTGCAATGGTTTGATTTACACAAACAGAGGCTCTTGCTCCAACAGATGAAAGCGTCTTTAAGTGCTTCTCTTTTGAAATGAGGTTTGATATTTAAAATAATCTCTTTACCAGGAAAACACTGTCCTGTGGGGAAATCTTAATCATGTTTGCCTAACTTGCTATTTTATATCTATCCTAATTATCTCAATTTCTCCAGTCCAGCTAATATGTTTACAGACTCACATATAAGATCCAAAAGAAGGGATTTTTGCTAATGCTCCCCAGTTGCCTCAAGAATATCATTCATTTTGATTTGAGCATAAACAAAATACCTTTCAGGATTAAGGAAAAAAGATGACTAGGAAATGCAAAGATATCAAAATACCCAAAATGCGCAATACTGGCCCTTTGAAGTCTCAGCACCTCAAAGAATTCAACTAATGGCTCATATGGTTCTTTATCGTGTTTACTTATTACAATTTTATGCTATAACCAAAGCAGAGT
The DNA here is from genome assembly GCF_016772045.2 of Ovis aries. Classification (NCBI taxonomy): domain Eukaryota; kingdom Metazoa; phylum Chordata; class Mammalia; order Artiodactyla; family Bovidae; genus Ovis; species Ovis aries. The sequence goes on from NC_056061.1 coordinate 68,619,647, forward strand.
TCCTTGTGAAGTTAATTATTTAACTATATACAGTTACTATATAAACCATTAACTTTTCAAATGTTTATACCTCTTTCAAAAACTCTACCTAAAATTAACTGTCACTCTTGTAGGTAATTCCAGAGTATATTAGTGTAAAATACATTATACCTTTAAAATTATATATATTTTAAAGTCAGGTCTCTGTAGTCTTCTGATGCAAATGTTCTCTCAACCATGGTGGCAGCTCTAAGGATAAATATATTTGTCAAAATTCAAGCATTGAGATTGGCTACATTTGTTTGGAAATTAAAACTGAACAGGATCCAGAAGAAATAACTCTACCAAGTATTATGAGGGTGTACAGAGCCAAAAAGAAAAAAAAAAAAGAAGGAAGGGGGCTTAATTTAAAAATAAAGTCCACTATTAACAATTTCAAAGAGAAATTAGAAAAAAATCACTATTCCATGCTGACTTTAGGTTACCATTGTAATTTGAGCTGCACCTATTCTACAGTGAAATACTTAATGAAGAATGTTCCCTGAGATCCTGATACCTGACAATAGAAAAAGAAAAGAAGAAAATCTGGATAAACTAGCTCTATTCTGGACAATGATTGGTTTGCCTTGTCCCACTACTGGGCTGTTAAAGGTGTGGAGACTGTCAAGCAGCTGCAGTGAGTGGATCCTACAAAGCACGCAGTATACGGTGCCCACTCAAGTGCAGGGCCAACCATGTAGTGTTGTTTTTCCTCTATTAAAAAAAAAGCTCCGGTTTTAGAAGTTGGCAAAGAACCAAAAGACATTTTAAATAACAAAATCATCTCACCACCCAGTTACAACAATTAATTTGCCTCCCACTGATTCCTTTCCATTTTTTATATCATGGAGATAATCTGGAATAGAAATGGTCTTGATTCTGGTCTCAACCTGAACACAAGCATTTTGCCCTGACATTCATCTGTAAACATATGAGGAACTTCCTCTAAACATTGTTTACACAGGTTACAGAATAACCCATTATGTAGCTATATCACAGTGAAAGCCATCATTCCCCAATTATTGAACCTCTATATTGTTATCAACTTTTAAAATTGCCAAGAATGCAATAAATGCCTTTACATATAAAGTTTTCAACATACTTAAAATGACTTCCTGTAGAAGGGAAAGCCAAAGTTTGACACAAACTCCAAAAGCCATGAAAAAGAAATTGATTAAATTCAACCATATAGCAAAATCAAATTTTCTGCATGACAAAACACACGATAAGCAGAGTTAAAGGACAAGCTGGAGTGCAGGCATGGGGGCACTATGACTCAGGACAAAGGCCTGATTTCCTTAATGTAGAGAGAGCTTCTACAGTTCAGTAAGGAAAAGACTATAACTCCATAGAAAGGTAAGCAAAGCATATGAACAGACACAGTTCATTTAGCGAAAATTCCAGAGACAGCTCTTAAATCCACTAAAACATGTTTCTCATCATAAGAGAAATGTCAAGTAAAACTATGCTGAGATTTTTCCACTTATCAGATTGGCAAAGATTCTAAGGTTTTAACACATACGATGTTGTCAAGGGTTTGGAGAAAGGCACTGTCATTCCTCATGTATTACTGGTGAGAGTTTACACTGCCTCTGTGGAAAGCAACTGGACAGTATCTATCAAAAGTATTAATGTGGCGACTTCCCTGGTGGTCTAGTGGCTAAGACGCCACACTCCGGATGCAGGAGTCCCGGGTTTGGCCCCTGATCAAGGAACCAGATCCCACATACCCCTACTAAGACCCAGAGCAGCCACATTAAAAAAAAAAAAAAAGCATAAATGTGTATACCCTTTGATCTCATAATTCCAGTTCCAAGAATATATCCTGTAGCTAGACTAATGCACTATATGACGTATGAACAAGATAAGACAATAAAGCAAGGTTTACAAGACCAAAAGTCCGATAATACAGGACACAAGTTTCCATACATCCATGAATGATCAACACATGAAAGACAATTCTGATACAACACAGGAAGTGAAGGACCACATTATGTGCTATTATGTGAACACAGAACTGGCTCACTTAGCTCAGCTCAGAAGCGGAGTCCAATTTTCTGGAATAGATTAAATATAAAATAAAGACATCAGCTAATACAGGGATGAGCATTAAAGGTGCTATGAACTGAATGTTTGTGAAAGTGTTAGTTGCTCGGTCGTGTCTGACTCTTTGTGACCCCATGGACAACAGCCTGCCAAGCTGCTCTGTCCATGGAATGCTCCAGGCAAGAATATTGGAGTGGGTAGCCATTCCCTTCTCCAGGTGATCTTCCCAACCCAGTTCTCCTGCATTGCAGGCAGATTCTTGACCATTTAAGCCACCAGGGAAGCCCCTGTGCCCTCACTCCAAATTCACATGTTGAAGTCCTCATCCCCACTATGATGGCATTTGGAGGCAGGGCTCTGGGGAGAGAATTAGGTTTTGATGAAGTCATGAAAGTAGAGCCACCAATGATGGGATTAATGCTCTTGCAAGAGGATGATGAGACCAGAACTCTCTCTTTGCAGGCACACACCAAGGAAACACTATGTGAAGATAAAACCAGGAAGAGGGCCCTCACCAATAACCCATCCATTCTGCCACCCTGAGCTTGAAATTCCAGTCCCCAGAACTGTGAGAAATAACTGTCTGTTGGTTAGGCCACCCAGTCTATAGTAATCTGTTACAGCACCCCAAAGCAGCTAAGATGGAAACTGGTACCAAGAAGTTGGGTGCTGCTATAACAAACACCTAAAAATATGGAGGGGGCATTGGGACTGGGTAATAGATGGAGGTTGGAAGAGTTCTGAGGTGCAATGCTAGAAAAGACCAATATTGCTATGAAGAGACTTTTGAAGAAGATTCTAGTGAGAGCTCAGAAAGTAAAGAGCTGCAGAGAAACCTTCTAGCTTTTCAGAAAAATACATAAGTATTCACAACAGATGCTGGTAGAAATGTAAATGGCAAAAGCCTTTCTGATGAGGTCTCAGAGAGGAAGAACTCTCTATTGGACCAAGGAGGAAGGCAATCCTTGTTATAAAGTAACAAAGAACTTGGCTAAATTGTGTTCATGTTTCTGTGTTTTGCAGAAGGTTGAATTTGCAAGTGATGAAACTGGATATTTAGCTGAAAATGTTACAGAGCAAAGTTTTGAAGGATCTGCTTGGTTACTGCTGATGCCTTACAGTAAAACGTGAAAAGAAATGAAGAAAAAAAATGTTAAGCAAAAAGGAACAAAGAATTTAAAAATTTGGAAGAGTCTCAGCTTATCCATATTGCAAAAAAAAAAAGAGAAAGTATGTTTGGAGAGAACACTGTGTCTGACTGGCCGTTTGATAAGGAGATTCGTATGGGTGTGAACCATGGACCTCACCTAATCAGCCACCCCAGCAGGAACACTGCCAGTTTGAACTGAAGGGGGAAGAGATGGGACAAAATAAAGGCAGGCTGTCAGACTTCTCAACTCCTATAGGACCTGACTGTAGAGTTAGTTCGTTGTGATCACACACTATTTTTTAAGACAAGAGAGAAAGAAGAACACTTAAACAAGATTAAGAGATTATCAGGGCTGCCATTCCCACCACAGACCCAGAGTACATGGGCCCCGAGAGGGCCAGGCTGCCCCAACCTAGGTTTCAAAGGGTGGGCCCACTGCCTAGCAGAGCTGTGTGGGTGAGGCTGGGCCAGAATGGCAGGCACACAGTTCCAACCTAGCATAGCTGCAGATTCAGAACTATTGCTCCAGTGGGTTCAGATGATACAACACTCACTCTTAAATGATTATTCTCAAACCTTAAGGCCCAATGGTGGAGAAGGAAACAGCAACCCACTCCAGTATTCTTGCCTGGAAAAGCCCATGGACAGGGGAACCTGTCACACTATAGTCCATGAGGTCGCGAAAGAGTCGGACATGACTCAGTAACTATAAATGCAACAACACAAGGTCCAGTGGAGTAAGCCTTAGTAGGTTATGCACTTACCTGAGACCCACTTTCCCTTCCTTCTTTCTGATGTCTCCCTTTGGGGATGGGAAAGTACATCTCACATCTGTCTCGCCATGGTAGTTTGGGGGCACACAACTTGTTGATTTCACAGGTTCATGGCTGGAGAGGCATTTTTGCCTCAGGTTGAATCATATTTCAGGTCTCATCCATAGTAGATTTAGATGATATTTACATAAGACTCTGGATTTTAGAGCTAATGCTGAAATAGAGCTCTTGGGATGGAATCTATTTTGCATCTGAGAAGGATATTGATATGGGGGTGGGCAAAGGCAGAATCCCACAGATGGGGGAATCTGGCAGGCTGCAGTCCATAGGGTCACAGAGAGTCAGACACGACTGGAGCAACTTAGCACACAGCATGCACACAGAGGCAGAATGCTATGGACTGAACATTGGTGTCTTCCTGAAATTCATATATTGAAGGTCTAACCTCCAAATAAGGGCTTCCCTGGTGCCTCAGATGGTAAGGAATCTACCTGCAATATGGGAGACCCAGGTTTGATCCCCAGGTTGGGAAGATTTCCTGGAGAAGGGAATGGCTACCTACTCCAGTACTCTTGCCTGGAAAATTCATGGACAGGAGAGCCTGTTGGTCTACAGTGCATGGGGTCGCAAAGAATTGGACACAACTGAGTGATTAACTCTTTAACCTTCAAATGTGATGATATTTGGAGGTTTGCAGAGAGAATTATTTACATGGGGTCATGAGGGTAGAGCACTTATGATAGGGTTATCAAAAAAATTTAAGAGGATAATGAAACCCCTGGTGGCTCACTGGTAAAGAATCCTCCTGCTAATGCAGGAGACATAGGTTCAATCTCTGGGTCAGGAAGACCCCCTTGAAAATGGAAATGGCAACCCACTCCAGTACTCTTGCCTGGGAGATTCCATGGACAGAGGAGCCTGGTGGGCTGCAGACCATTGGGTCGCAAGAATCAGACACGTCTTAGCAACTAAATTACAACAACAACAGCAAGGAGACCATGGCTCATTTTCTGCATATAGATATTAACCAGAGACTATGTTAGAACATGACCAAGAAGAGAGTCCTCATCAAAAACACAACCGCACTGGCACTTGGACTGATCTTGGATTTCTAGCCTCCAGAACAGGGAAAAATAATTTGCTGTTTAAGCCACCAGTCCATAGTAATCTGTTATAACAGCCCATAGTAACACATTAGGTAAAAAGAACACCATAAGAAGTGCAGAGATATGTAAGTGACATGATATCTACAGGGAACTATTCACGTTTGTTATCGCCAAAACCCAAAATACATGAAGACTGATGAGAGATAATGCTAAAGAGCAACCCAGGATCAGCCCAGACTTGAGACCTATAGAACTGTGAGGTAATAAATGTTTTAAACCACTAAATTTATGTGAATTTGGTACAGCAGCAATAGAAACTAGTATCAACTTTGGAGCCTGGAAGTGGTATGCTGCTATATAAAATACCTAAAAATTTGGGATAGCCTTGGAATCAGGCAGTTGGTGCAGGCTCAAAGAATTTTGGAAAAAAAAATGTAGAAGAAACCTAGATAGTCTTAGACGGTTGGTAAGAATACAGTCACTAAAGGGGCCACTGGTGAGGACTCAGAAGGAAATGAGGAACACGTTACTAGAAATACAGAAAGTAACACCTGAAATTCATCCATGAGTACAACACAACCTATCAAATCCCAGCTAATTTCAATGCAGAAATTGAGAAGCAGTTCCTAAAATTCATGGGGAAATTCAAGGGAACTGGAATTATCATAACAATCTTGCAAAACAAGATCAAAGTTTGAGGGCTCACCCTTCCCTATTTCAAAACTTACTATAAAAGGTACAGCAGTCAAGACAAGGCGGTACTCACAAAAGACTAGACAAAGACCAACAGAACAGAACTAAAGGTCCAAACATAAACCCATATGTCTATGGCCAGTTGGCTTTCTTTTTTTTTAAAAGAGTGCCAAGTCAATTAACTGGAGGGAAAAAAAAGGTTGTTTTTTTTTTTTCAACAAATGGACAAATAAAATATGACATACCCATATAAAAAATATTATCTGGGAATTAAAAAATGAGGTACTAATGCATGCTACAGCAGGGATGACCTTTGAAAACATTAAGCTATGTAAAAAAACTCAGCCACAAAAATTACATCATGTTTGATTCCATTTATTTGAAATTCTTAGAATAAGCAAGTATAGACAGACAGAAAACAGATTAGTAATTGCATAGCGTTGCAGGGGTAGAAGGATTGAAGGTGATGACTAAGAGGTATGAGGTTTCCTTTTTAGGAAATGAAAATGATTTAGAATTGATTAAGGTGATAGATCTACAACCCTATGAATATACTGAAAGTCAAAAATGTACACTATAAATAAGTGAACTGTATGGCATACAAATTATATCTAAGTTCAAAAAAAAAAAACAGGAAAAGAAAACCACATCAAGACTACACACATTGTAATCAAATTGCTGGAAATCAGAAACAAAAAATTTTCAAAAGCAGCTAGAGGAGGGAGAAAAGACATAAAGAAAGTGAAAAGACAAAACACAAATTTGGAAATTGGCTTATTGTCTCAGAATTATAAAGGACTACTATAAATAAATGAAACAGACAATCCAAAATAAAACTGGGCAAAATATTAAGTGGGCATTTCACTGAGAAATAAACCAATATGATCAAGAAATAAACAAACAGATGGCTGACCTCATCAGTTATCTGATAATGTAATTTAAAATGTCAGATACTGGGAATTCTCTGGCAGTCAAGTGGTTAGGACTTGGCGCTTTCACTGCAATGGCCTGGATTCAATCCCGGGTTGGGAAATTGAGATCTTATAAGTCGCATGACACAGCCAAATAAAATAAAATATCAGATACCATTTCACATTCCCAAATATAAAAGTCTGAATTTACTTTTTGAGAATCCTAGAAAAACTTGTGTATATGTAATGCTAGGATACACATACAAGAATGTTTAGAGCAAACTCGTTTAGAATAGCAAAAGGCCCAAAATCCATCAACAGGAAAATGTATAAATTATAGCATATAACGACATTCTTTATGCCAATAAAAATGGATGAAATTATAGTTTGGTGCAAAAAAGCAAGCCTCCCTATAATTTATATTGTATAATTCCACTTATAAAGTTCAACAATATACAAAACTAAATATGTACAAATATTAAGTAAATATATGAAGAAAGTAAAAGAACGATCAACATAAAAAGCTGTATAGTGACAACACTCAGAAATGAGGAGAGAAGGACACAGTAGATTTCCCAGATGGCTCTGCAGGTAAAGAATCTGCTTATAATGCAGGAGACTTGGGTTTGATCCCCAGATCGGGAAGATCCCCAGAAGGAGGGCATGGCAACCCACTACAGCATTTATTATTGCTGGGAAAGTCCCGTGAACAGAAAAGCCTGGCAGGCTACAGTCCATGGCATCACAAAGAACTGGACAGAACTGAAGCAGCTGAGCATACATAGGACTCAAGAAGTACTTACTACATCAGGTTTCAGAGAAGTCAAAATAGAAAATAGTTTATAATTTTGTATCTAGTCAATATCTCATTAAAAAAAAACAATTTCTACAAAGAAAAGCAAATAGAAGAGAAAGAAGTGCAGAGAGCTAACCTTGAATAATATTGAAAATATTTGAGAAGGAAGAGGAAAGAGAATATAGTAGTTAACAAGGCACCAGGGTCAAGAGAATGTTTGGCTTCATTCTTTTCCAGAAGAGGAAATGGTTCAGCAGACATATGGGTTAAGGAATGAAAAGCATAGAGATTTAGAGATTAGTAGGTTAATGGTGGTAGTAGTAACAGTAGGAATGGCAGAAACTAACATTCACTGAGAGCTTGTACCAGAGTCAAAGCCCCTTAACTGCCTTAACTTATGGTTATGTTCACAATAAGATAAGCGCTTATTTCTAGTTCCATTTTTCAAATGGAAGCACATAGAAGATAAGCAATATGTCCATGACCACACATTTAGAAAGTACAAAACCATATTTCAAACTGGTAGACTTTGCCTCCAGAGCCAGGATTTTTATGAAGGAGAAGGTGTAACTGAGGGAGCAAAGTCCTGGAGGAAAGAAGACAGGCCTTGACCAGTACTGGAGTGGGTAGCCTTTCCCTTCTCCAGGGGATCTTCCCAACCCAGGGATCGAACCCAGGTCTCCCACATTGCAGGCAGATTCTTTACCAGCTGAGCCACCAAGGAAGTCTAAGAATACTGGAGTGGGTAGCCTATCCCTTCTCCATTGCATCTTCCCACCTCAGGAATTTAACTGGGGTCTCTTGCACTGCAGGCAGATTCTTTACCAACTGAGCTATCAGGGAAGCCCCTGAGGCTGGAGAAGAGATAAAAAAATAGCAGGGGTGGGGAGAAGTAAGAAAGGGGAAAAAACACTTCACAATCTATAGTTTTTTCTTTTTTTTTTTTAATGAAGTAGGCAGTCAGGTTGTTTGCTGGGAGTGAGTGCAGTACAGTTGGGGTAAACTAAAAATACCTACTACTGGAAGACTGAATCCCACTGAGACCAATCAAGGAAGAAGACATTCACAGCCCTATGATACACTATTCCAGGACATTCCATTGTAGGAAATGCTAGATACAACCTCCTGCACTAATTATTAGTTAGTTCTACTTTTGCTTTCTCTTGACCTTGACTAGTTGAACTCAGGTATATTCAAAGTGCCCATAATGCAATCCCACTGGAAGGTATCTAATACCAACAAAAAGGGCTTGCTCAGCTTTCCTGCCCAGAACACTTCTCAAGGAAATTTTCTTTTATATGTTGCTCTCCTGTCCTCTGCCTGAGGAGAGAAAAACATCTCTACACTTTTTTAAGCATAGCCTTTCTTCTGTGCTTCTGTCTCCATAATTAGATTATAAGCTTACTCTAGGGAATAAGTTCACGCCTTGCAAAGAATAAGCAAATACTATTTCAATACACCTCTGTCTTGGTCATCTCAACAATGGAAATTCTACACATATCTTTAAAATAAATGACAATACAGAAAGATAGAGTTTTTTTCCTTATGTGCCTCCAAAGATGTATTTATACACATAATTCAAACTCTCAAAATTTGCAACTTTTTTTTAGCAACAAGCTTTTATCTTTCCAAAGATAAAGTCCAATCCCTACCCAAATTATTGCAAATTTCAAGTTAGTAATTTTTCCTATAATCTATATAAGTATATAAAAAAATAAATTGTAGTCTTCAAGTGATTTCAAGTGGGTGAGGCTATTTTTTGTCCAAGGCCTACCACAAACACTTTCTTGAAGAACAAGTAACTGCGATCTGATGGGGGTGTGTGTGTGTGTGTTCATATATGTAGGTATGTGTGCACACACTCAGATGTGTCCAACTCTTTGCAACCCCATGAACTGTAGCCTGCCAGGATCCTCGGTGTATGCAATTTCCCAGGAAAGAATACTGGAGTGGGTTGCCATTTCTTTCTCCAGGGGATCTTCCTGATCCCAGGATCGAACCCACATCTCTTGCGTCTCCTGCATTGTCAGGCTGATTCTTTACTACTGCTGCTGCTGCTGCTGCTGCTGCTAAGTCGCTTTAGTCGTGTCCGACTCTGTACGACTGCATAGACGGCAGCCCACTACTGCCTATGAAAAACTTCAATTTAGGGAACTGTGTTACTCTTTTCTTCTTAACAAATAATATCTTCAGATAAAATCCACTAACATTTAGAAACTAAATGAAAAAAAAATATTAAATCAGTTCTCAAATTACTATGTAATATTTAACAACTCTATTAAAGTCTAATCAGCCATAGACTTTATCATAATCAGATAATGTATAGGACATTGCCTCAAGTATTTATTTCCTCAAATTTCTCTATGTGCCATGCAATTAAATTACAAAGCAAATATGTTTCAAAAAATAATGAAACCACTCAATACTGGGAACTGCAATAAAAGTATAGGACACGGGGTAACCAGTAACTGCAATGTGTGTGTTTAAAGGAAAAAAAATCTGTTCAGGCATATCAGTTCAGTTCAAGTCACTCAGTCGTGTCCGACTCTTGGCGACCCCATGAACTGCAGCACTCCAGGCCTCCCTGTCCATCACCAACTCCCGGAGTTCACTCAGATTCACGTCCATCGAGTCCGTGATGCCATCCGGCCATCTCATCCTCTGTCGTCCCCTTCTCCTCCTGCCCCCAATCTCTCCCAGCATCAGAGTCTTTTCCAGTGAGTCAACTCTGCATGAGGTGGCCAAAGTACTGGAGTTTCAGCTTCAGCATCATTCCCTCCAAAGAAATCCCAGGGCTGATCTCCTTGCAGTCCAAGGGACTCTCAAGAGTCTTCTCCAACACCACAGTTCAGGCATATACTCAGGTGCCAAATAATTTCCACTAGTACTTTCACCACACAAATTCTACTTTATTGCTATGAATGCTTTAAGTAAACAACACCCACATTCAAATGATAGCTAAGGTTAACCATACATCTTTTTTCATAAATTTCTTTTTTGTCACAAATACTATCTCACCTGATGCCCTTTAAACCGCTGTTTCAAATGTTTTTGACCACAACCAACAACAAGGAAAAAATTTCATGTTGCATCCTAATAGAAACATATAATCATGGAATAAATGTTTCACATATTTAGCTTACTAGTTGTGATGTACTCTAAGATTTAAAAAAAAAAAAGTTTTCTAAATGTTGGTTTCATTCTACCAAATTAAAACACTCAGATTTGGAAAAATACTGCTTCAATTTCTTTATTTCACTCATGTTATTTTTAACAGCATGATCCTAGGTTCTGTTCAGAAACTGAATACGGTTTGCCCAAGGCCTTAGGACACTCTCATGGATGGAGTATCTCTCAGAATCCACACCATTCCACATAGGATCGAAAACAATGGACCACAAACAAGGGGAGAACAAAGAAAAGGCAGACAGAACTGCCCTGCTGATCGACAGTCAGGGTCCCCCAAAATTACATGAGATAGTGTGGTGCAAAGGTTAGAACAGAAAACTTAGAATCAAGTCCCAAATCTACCACATCAGGCAAGACACTTTGGAGAGATTTAATTTTCTCATCCGTATTAAATAACATGGAGTAGGGGCCCAGTCTCATGCCCATAACTCTACTCCTAGAGTCTAGAACAGTGCTTGGCAGGTGGTAGGTGCACCGTAGATATTATTAAATGAATGAATGCATGAATAAATATCTTGTTCATCTGGTTGTAAGCAGGATGTCATCCAAATACGTGATTTTGTTTTTAAATTCAGTCTGAAATAATTGGAGAAACAGTATGCTGGCAGCTTCTCATTACTCTGTTTAATTAAGCACGTCCCTCTTTTTCCAAGAAAAAAAGGTGGGGTCAGCGGAGGGTTGGAATGACATGTTCTGTATTTTTTTCTTCTCCACCTGCTACTCCTTATGAATATAAATGGTGTGTGTACCCATATAAATATAAATGGTACATATAAATGTACATATAAATGGTATATGTACAACACTGGTACCCTTTTAAACTACAAATGTAAAAACTGAGCTACCCACTGTCATGCATGTAAGTCATTTAACTCCTTCAGTGTCAAAAATTGAAAGGATTAAAGAGGGTCACAGAAAGAAATTCTAAGTCATAGTAGTCAGTTTTTCAGCTTAACATCAATCCTGGTAAATATTTCTATAAAGGAGGATGAAATTATTTTAATTGATGCTCAATCAGATTGAATTATCCCTATTATCTATAACCTCACATTGCCCAAATAAACAAATTAGTCCATTATTTCATTAGTCATTAATTCCTCAGTTCTTTCAAGTATAGTATCATGCCAGCTTCTATGAGGGATACAAAAGATTCCAGTCCTTGCAATCTTAACATGACTTATCATGAAACTACCCACTAACTATATGAAAGTGAAAAGTGAAAGTGAAGTCACTCAGTCGTGTTCGACTCTTTGTGACCCCATGGACTGTAGCCTACCAGGCTCCTCCCTCCATGGGATTCTCCAGGCAAGAGTACTGGAGTGGGTTGCCACTAACTATATAAAAAAATAAAATATTATCTGATTAAGTATAATCTTTCCTGGTGGCTCAGATGGTAAGGAATATGCCTGCAATGCAGGAGATCCAGGTTTGATCCCTGGGTTGGAAAGATACCCTGGCGAAGGGAATGGCAATCCACTCCAGTGTTCTTGCCTGGAGAACTCCATACACAGAGAAGCCCAGCAGGTTACAGTCCATGGGGTCACAAAGAGTCAGACACAACTGACCGACTAACATACACATGTATTATTGGAGTAGGAAATGGCAACCCACTGTAGTATTCCTGTCTGGAAAATTCCATGGACAGGGGAGCCTGGTAGGCTACAGTCCATGGGGTCACAAAGAGTAGGATACAAATGAGCACACACATCATACAGTAGATTAAGAGATCTGGACAAAAAATATTTACCTTCATAACTTACCATCTAAAAGTCCAGATTTCAGGGACAGCAAATAAATGGAAAGTGATTAGCCATTTTCTTCATCCTCTAGGACCTATGTCAGGCTAATTACTGGAACTAAGGTATGACCTCTCAACACATCTCTCTAGCCACAATCAAGGATGAAACTTATTTTTCATCTCTAGGCTCAGGTCTTGAAAGGGCTAGAGAAAAGTATTTGCTTACATTGTCTAACACATGAACCCTGTCCAACTACACACCAAAAGAACACCATCAACTTCTAAATCCATCATTTCTCTACATGATCTAACAAAATGATATTAGTTTTACTTTAAGTCTTAAATTACGTATGTCAAATGGTGATTATATCTATAAATCCAATAAAGATACTTTATAATCATAAAGGCTCATTCCATAATAATATGCATGAAATTATGAAAATTAATGTGTTCATTAAACAATACAAAAGTACCTAAAGTAGAAATTACAAATTTACTGACCCTTCTTATAGTTCAGTCCCTAGAGGTAGCCATGATTAAGTTTGGTGTATGCTCTTCAAGCTTCTTTATTCATGAGATACACTAGAGCTACTTTCTTTACAAAATATTTCTGGCAAACTTAACTTGTGAATGAAATATAGTATTTAAATAATAGATGACTGATAATGCAAACTTTAAAGACATTTAATTTTGTTTTAGTGCCATTTTATATCTAACAGAGATTAGAATCCAAATGAAACATGGGAAAAATATATTAAACCCAGGGATTTTTCAACATGAAAGATGTCCCAAATACATGTTTCATCTTTCATAATGAAAGATTCCACCCAAATCTTGTCAAACCTCAAAAAGATGGACCTTTCAATTGAAAAACATCCTGAACAGATGGTGGTACCACATAGACTGAAAAAGAAATATCTAATTTGTGTTTACATGAAAACACGAAATTTGAGAAACGTGCACTGAGAGGCACATCAATAGATATTCATGAAAACACACTTGCCCTAAAGCACAGGTTGTTCAGCAGAGAAGGAAGCTTGGTAAGAGCTTAGTTTAACACTTTCATTTTACATATAAGGAAGCAGACTCAAAGGTCACAAAGCCAAGAACACAAACAGACCAGAACCGCAACCCACCGTCTCTTGCTGTAGAAAACCTGTGCTGCCTCGGCATTCACTAATGTGAGGAATTGTCTTATGTAGATGAGGGTGGGTTTTTTTTTGTTGTTGTTGTTGTTGTTGTTGTTTAATGATTTAAACACATTGCCTTTGTTTCCAAGTCTGGCTTCTTAGCATCCTGGGTGCCTCTATCTTAGGACCCCCAGCTGCCCCCAAGCCTACAATTCTTTCTTTTCCACTCCAAGGTGGATTCCACAGTCTCTTCCATTAGCGCCCCGCCTATCCCTGCTGGTCTGTCTCCACTCTGTCCAGAGCCCTGCCCTTCACATTCACCCCTAGCAAAGTCTCGAGGAGACACAAAAATCAGAAATGTGGATGCACACACCTCCAGATTGGGGGCCACAATTGTCAGATAAATTTTAAGTGGCTCTAGGAAAACTAAATGTACAGTTCTATTATTAAGGATAATCAGGCCTAGGAGAGAGAATCTGATCCTCACAATTACCCAGCCAATGTCTTGACTCAAAATATTCACATTCCAAATATGGGGCGGCCCTATAATTTCAAAGGCTAAAATTTAACCTTTGAAAGTTCACATAACACTGGCACTCTTATGTTAGAAAGCAGATAACTCTTTTTCATAACAATATATCAAAAGCGCAGCAAACACATAAAAATTCAACAGAATTTGAAGTCAAAGAAGCAACATGGTAAAAGACTATTTGTTTTCCTTTTCCCTCATCTCTTCTCCTGATCCACACCCACCTTTGAGCTCTCTTGAACAATCTAGAATTCAGAGAACCAGTTTGAGAACCACCACCATCTTTTAACCCATTCACCTTCATTAAGCAATGTCAACACCTATATAAGACAGGGTAAATGACGTGTGTAAAAACACTGTAAATTGATAAGAATGGAAAATGTTCTATTTACCTGGTAGCTGAAAACTTCATGCTCTTTTCCCCAAACATTAATGAACTATTTATAAACATTACATTAGTACAAAGGTAATTAAGGTTTTGCATTGCTGAACTTTGCTGTTTGACATTGGAATACATTCTTAAATAAAAGTGATTGCTATTCATCATTTTAATGCACATTTCTCACATGTTCTTTTGCTAATGATATTACTTATTATTTATTTTATATTTATTTTAGACTAGGGAAATGTTCTACAAAAAGCAAACTCAAGTGATTTTCTTATTCAAGTTCAAAATGGGTCATAAAGCAGTAGAGACAACTCACAACATCAACACTTTTGGCTAACGAATGTACAGTACAGTGGTGGTTCACGAAGTTTTGCAAAGGAGACGAGAGCCTTGAAGACGAGGAGCGTAGTGGCTAGCCATCAGAAACCGACAACGACAAATAACTACACGAGAAGTTGCCAAAGAACTCAGCATCAACCATTCTGTGGTCATTCAGCATTTGAAACAAAATTGAAAGGTGAAAAAGTTTGATAAGTGGGTGCCTCATGCTGCTGCTGCTGCTAAGTTGCTTCAGTCATGTCCGACTCTGTGTGATCCCATAGACAGCAGCCCACCAGGCTCCCCCGTCCCTTGGATTCTCCAGGCAAGAACACTGGAGTGGGTTGCCATTTCCTTCTCCAATGCATGAAAGTGAAAACTGAAAGTGAAGTCGCTTAGTCGTGTCCGACTCTTAGTGACCTCATGGACTGCAGCCTACCAGGCTCCTCCATCCATGGGGTTTTCCAGGCAAGAGTACTGGAGTGAGGTGCCATTGCCTTCTCCGGGTTGCCTCATGAGCTGACCACAAATCAAAAAAATCATTTTAAAGTGTCATCTTCTCTTATTTTACACAACAACAAGGAACCATTTCTCCATCGGATTGTGACATGTGACGACAAGTGGATATAATACGACAACCAGCATTAACCAGCTCAGTAGCTGGACCAAGAAGAAGCTCCAAAGCCAAACTTGCACCAAAAAACGGTCATGGTCACTGTCTGGTGGTCTGCTGCCCGAATGATCTACTACAGCTTTCTGAATCCTGGCGAAACCATAATATGAGAAGCAGGCTCAGCAAATTGATGAGATGCACCAAAAACTGCAACACTTGCAGCCATCTCTGATCAACAGAAAGAGCCCAATTCTTCTCCATGGCAATGCCTGACCACAAGACACACAAACAACACTTCAGAAGTTGAATATATTGGGCTACGAAGTTTTGCCTCATCTGCCATATTCACCCAACCTCTCGCCAACCAGCTACCACTTCTTCAAGCATCTTGACAACTTTTTGCAGGAAAAATGCTTCCACAACCAGCAGGAGGCAGAAAATGCTTTCCAAGAGTTGGTTGAATCCTGAAGCATGGATTTTTATACTACAGGAATAAAGAAACTTATTTCTCATTGGCAAAAATGTGTTGATTGTAATGGTTCCTATTTTTTGATTCATAAAGATGTATCTGAGCCTATTTATAATAATTTAAAATTCACAGTCTCAAACTGCAATTACTTTTTCACCAACCTAATACCTTGTTCTCTATGGGATAATATGCATATTAAAAAACAATTTTTCCCCCTTATCACAGATGCAGCCCACCTGTATCCCTGGCCAAGGTCTATCTCATCCATGGCAGGAGGAGGGCACACCCCAATACCAGATCCTCAGGTATGCTACCCAGAGAACTGTACCCTTTCCTGACCCAGGTGCCACCTCTTAACAAACCCCCAAAATTCCAAACCTTCAAGCTGCTGAAGATACTATTTGCCCTTTGGTCCTCCTCCCAAAAAACCCCCACAAAAATTAGCTTCATCAGCTCATGCTTTTAGCCCCTCTCCCCAAAACCCCAGGCTAGATAATAGTGTCCCTGGGATAAAGGGTTTTTTGGTGGGGGGAGCAGGTGTTTGCCAAATACCGTCACATCCCTTTCCCTCCCCACATTTCCCCTCCATTCCTCTCACCTCTACATGTATCTTCTCTCTTCATTCAGCTCAAAGTCCGCAGGTTCATGGACTCACACAAACTGATGCCTGAAGGAACCTATTATTATTGCAGTTGTACCTTCAGCCAGATGTTGATCCAAGCTGAGGCCAAGCCAATACTTGATTATCTCAGAGAAGAGTGACTCCATATTCACACACCTCTATTGGAGCTAAAACTGGTGTAGCTGCCAAAATAGTATCAAAAGTACTAGACTTTCTCCGAAGAGAAATGATCTCCAGTTTTGGAGAGATGATCATAACTAGATAAATCAAAATCATAAACATCTGACAAGTGGTTAATACATACAAGCAAAGGCCGGTGGTGATATCTGAGAGTCTAGGAAACTTGAAGAGCATTTCATCAAGAGAGGCATCTCTACCACGTGCAAGGGGGAAGTGGGCTGATGAGCCTGCCAGCAAGGAAGTCCCCGTTCATGGACAAGTGAAGGGCATATCAGAGGCTTCAATGGCTCTGTGACCCTGGCACTGAATCAGTCAACTCTTTTGTTCTCTTTTCTCAACAAGCAGCCCTCTAGCCTTTAATTGGTATCCCCTGCCGTGATGAAAATGCCTAAATCTGGCAGGAAAAAAGTAATCGGACTTGCTAGGCATTTTCATCTTTCAGATACAACTTAATAATCTGAAAATGGGATGTGTTAAGATTCTCATGATTAACTTAGTGCAACTCAAGCCCACAGGTCCTGCTAAGGTGTGTCCAAGACAAGACTCAAGGGCCTTTGTGTCTAAAGATAAAGGTCCCAATCAAAGTTCTTTTCTGATACTTTCCCTCCCCATCCCCTTTTCCAGAGACCCTGTGACTTCCTGATTTTTAAACCCATTCCTGATAATAGAGGAGAATAGTGTATATGAATATTTTGATAAAACTATTCACATCCCTGGGCTTCCCAGGTGGCATTAGTTGTAAAGAACCAACCTGCCAAATCAGGACACAAAAGAGAGTGGGTTCAGTCCCTGGGTCAGGAAGATTCCCTGGAGGAGGGCATGGCAACCCACTCCAGTATACTTGCCTGGAGAATCCCATGGACAGAGGAGCCTGGTGGGCTACAGTCCATGAGGTCACGAGTCATACATGACTGAAGCGACTTAGCATGCATGCATTCATATCTGTCTTGCTCCATCTCACTGTTCACAATGTGTTCTCTGGTGGTTGACCCAGCAGATATAGTCATAATGCAGCCCAACTCAAGGCTACTGAACTCTACTCAACTGGACTACTCGCCTATTAGAGCTTTTCAGGTGGTGCTTATACAGAGCATTGCACATACGCAGTGCTACAGATGATCTCAGCTGTTACATAACCATGTATTTACAAAACGTGGGGCAAGAGCAAGAGGCTATGGGCGGTACAGCCCGACTATCGCCATCTTGGCCAATTACTCTTTGCCTCCAGTATCCCTAACCTTAATTCTGAGAAAGCTCAGTCGTGTCCGACTCTTTGTGACCCCATGGACTATAGCCTACCAGTCTCCTCAGTCCATGGAACTTTCCAGGCAAGAGTACCGGAGTGGGTTGCCATTTCCTTCTCCAGGGGATCTTCCTGACCCAGGGATAGAACCCAGGTCTCCCGCATTGCAGGCAGACGCTTTACTGTCTGAGCCACCAGGGAAGCCCTAACTTTTCCAGGCATTTTTGATACATTTACCAAATGTATTCAACAAATGGGTCGGCCCTAGTGGCTCAGACAGTACAGAATCTACTCGCAACGCACAAGACTCAGGTTCAATCCCTGGGTCAGGAAGATCCCTTGGAGAAGGAAATGGCAACCCACTTCAATATTCTTGCCTGGAGAATTCCATGGAATGAAGAGCCTGGCAGGCTACAGTCCATGGGGTCGCAAAGAGTCAGACAAGACTGAGCGACTACACTTTTCAACAAATAGTTCCTGTCTATCATAGCCACTCAAGAAATCATCTCTCATGCTTTGTGAATTTCCAGAGGCCTGGCAGAGGAAGCTTTGCTTTGCCACTAATGTTCTTCTGTCCTGAAGGCTGCCCAGCAAGTAAGCGCCTTTTGGGAAACCTGGGGTGGTTCTGGGGGGTCAGCCTCTGGGGGGTCAGGTATTTGTACCTTTCCTCTTTCATCTCTGTATCCTCAGTCCCACCCACTGTTCCTGCATTTCCCAGGTGAAGGGGATTTGAAAGGCCATTCACACCCTACAACAAGGACATGTCTCCTTTCCCTCCCCAGGAAGATTTCTCAAACCCTGAGAGCTTTCTGATCTCTTCAAGAGACCGACCACACCTACTTCACATTTATATTAATTGCACCCCAGGCTAAATGTTGACTTTCTACCTTCTAGGATCACCTGTAAGCATCCAACAATATCCTGGGCACATATATTTTAAATTGCTCAATTGAGAAGGTTAACAATGCTGAATTGAAAGATATGAAGTTGGGGGCCATCTGTACCTGAAAGTGGAAAGGTCATCTATGAAGATTAAGTCCGCTTCTTTATAAGAAAAACTGAACCAACAATGAGGGGCTATTCTCAAAAACATTCTTCCTTTATACTTTTCTGGATCCTGGTATAATATATTCTTGGTCATACTTTTTCCATTGTGTGTGTGCTCAGTCGTGTCCAACTCTTTGCAACCCCATGGACTGTAGCCCTCCAGATGCCTCTGTCCATGGAATTTTCCAGGCAAGAATACTAGAGTGGGTTGCCATTTCCTCCTCCAGAGGATCTTCCCTACCCAGAGATTGAACCTGTTGTCTCCTGTATCTTCTGTATTGGCAGGCAGATTCCTTACCACTGCAAATTACCAATTAACATTCTAATTAAAATCTGACCCACAGGTATGAACTTTCTGTACAGAGCTAGCATCCCTTCTCCCCATGTCTTCAGGGACCAGACATGTATGTGAAAGGGGATATGATAGGAAATATTATTTCTGCACGAGAACCCCCAGTTGCAGATGAAAGCAGTTAAGTCACTGAACAATAAGCTGATTTTTTTCTAGTAATATTACAACATATTACTGGAAGTTGGAAAGAGGGGTTCCCCCTTTGAAAGCTCTTCCATGTGTGACTTCCTTATGGCCTTTCCACTGTCTCCCCTTACCACCATGCAGGAGTGGGCTCCTGCTGACAAACGCTGAAGAAAAACATAATCAACAATAGAAATCAACAATCACAGGAAAGTCACTGGGTGACAGTGTGCATGGACAGCTGAAATGATTCCAGTCTCTACCCCTTTAAACTCCAGGGAGCATCAATCTTAGCCATTATCGAAATCAGCACCAACGTGGAGCAGGAATGAAGGCCCAGGACTAAATTGCAAATGACACAGCTTCTCACTTCAGCTCATCTACCCATTAGCTTATATGCTTTTAGCAAGTCAGCCTCTCTCAATTTCAGCGTCTTCAACTGGAAAGGTGAATGAAGCTATCTGCCCAGTTTCTCAGTGCTTTCACTAGGCTCCCGTTAGGTGAGAGAAACAAGAGCAGAGGCCACTCCTGATCAAGGCTTTATCACAGCCAGGTGTCCAGATTAACAGCATCATAGCTGTTAATCCTCACAAGCTTCTTGGAGCTCATATTAACATCTTCATTCTACAAATGAGCAGACACAGCCAGTTAAGGCCCTTGCCCAAGGTCACTACCTAATACATTATTCAAACTCGAGGCTCTTTAGCCTGTACTTTACCACATTAGACTGCCTCCCTCTGTTTTTGAAATAACATTGAAAACTAAGGGTCTATAAACAAAATGTCTAAGACAGCAGATCCCCAAAGAAGCTGGCAGCCCTGTGTGATTCACCCATTTCTTTTGGACTCTTTACCCAGTAAGTGCTTACTCCTGTCTCCTTCTTCCAATTTTGTCAAACTCCTTTCTCCTCCTCCTTCCAGCTTTTCCTTTTCCTTGTAGGTTTGCTTTTGGGCCCCTCTATTCTATAATTTTTAAGCTTTCCTAATTAACACAATGAGAATCACTAAAAAAAAAAAAAAAAAAAGCATACCCTTTAAAAGTGCATGTAATTAAAAGACCTTATCTGAATACGTAACTGGAACTAAATAATCAGTAAGAATGTAGGACACATTTACATTTTTTCTTTTCGTTTAACCACCTCTTTCTTGAATTAACTTTAGACATAGTTGAGACTTTTACAAAGGTAAAACAGAAAGCCTAGTAAATTTTTAAGAGTCATCATGAAACCAAAAGTCATTTCTGCTTTAGACTGTCAGCATATGACTACACGAGAATTTCATCAGATTGAAAAATAAGAACACAGATTTGACTCTACACAGAATCCTAAATTCTCAAGCTTTGGCAGAAGGGGGCTGTTTACCAATTTCAGTGTTGCCTCTTAGCCAAGGCTGAGGGAGCTTCTCTTTCCTATGGGCCACAGGACACTTTGCTCAGTCTATACCTGTATTATCATCATAACCAGGTTATATTGTGGCCTGTTTTTATCAGTCAGCTCCACTAGACAGACAGCTAGGACAAAAAAAACAGCATTTTACTCATCTTTGTATTTTGAGCATGAAGGTCCTCAACACAAATTTGTTGAATAATGGAACAGAAACTCACATGCAGTAGAAAAACACGCAGCCTTGGCCAGTAGGGGTTATCACAAGATTGGACACATTGGTGATTACTGACTCTTGATTTGCCTAAATGAAAATAATCTAACGTCTTTGGGTTTGGAGAAGAGGCAAGATACGTGGTGTGTTTTTCAAACCATCCTTTACAGATGGAGCAAGCTGGAGCTTGCTTGCTTTCATCCAGATGGTACTGATTTTGAATTACAATTTACACCAACTCTGTTAGACTGTCTGATTACCTAAAAACAAAACCCCTCCTTTCCTCTCCAGGTATAGCCATTTGTGATTCTTCCACTCCCCTCTCAGTCTGCACATCACTTGTGGAAAAGGGCATGCATCTTTAGTTCCCACTGCACCAGAATTTCGTATTATTCTGACTTCTCCCTTTTCAACACACTCCCACACATCTTATACTAACTTATCTTTAGAATAAATTATTAGAGGCCACTATACAGACGAAGAAACACTGCGCCTAAAATTTCAACCCACCGCACGGTAGAGTCCAGTTCTTCTACCTCCTGATTCCTAAGCAGGCACCCTCAGCAAAATCCCCCCGGGGAAACTTTTACAAAAAATGCTCAGGTCAGGACTTCAGCTTCATCACTAGCGATTCAAGACCTCTGCAGTGGGCCCAACAGGGATAAAATTTGAAAAACTCTCCAGGTGCTTAGGAGAAGCACCTGCGGTTAGGCAGCCCCGCAGCAGACAACGTAAATCTTGGGTCAGTATGTACTCCCTGAACACTTCGGCGTTAGTTCTTTCCATCGAAGTGGCCAAACAGACGCGCAATCCCAATGAAGTAGCTGCCACAGTTATCACTTGACTCGTTTTTCTCAGTAGTACAAGGGGCTCCTGTGGACCTCCTCACAGTTGGTAAACGAAACGAGCACCGGGGGTCGTTTTCCTTTCGTACCCCGCCCTCCTCGTCGCCCCCAACACACACACACACACACAAGTCCGGCGCCAGTCGCTGATACCAACAATTCAGTTGCGCACCTGCAAACCCTATGGCCCCTGTCGCCACGGGCAGCGTGTCCGGCCCGCCACCCAACAAGGACCCCGCCCTCCATCATTCCGCTCCGTGCGTCGCCGAGGGTCCCGGGGGGTGCCACGGCCGCCGGTCCCTTTTCTCCCGAAGTCTGTGGGGACTTCCCTCGCCTTCACTCGGTCATTTTCTTGCTCGGTCTCTCGGGGGAAGGGCTACGCTTGAACTTGAGGTTCTCACGTTTGGGGTGGTTCAGAAATGATTCCCCTGCGGTAATGCAGACCTGCCGCACCCACCGCCCCCCAGCCCCCGCGCACCCTGAACTTGGATCCCGCCAAAACGTCCCCCCGCGGGGGGACGGCGGGCCGGGCTGGAGGTGGCAGCGCCATCGGCTCTGCGGTCAACGTCGCCCGCCCGGCCCCGCGCACGAGCGAGGAGCCGCGGGCTAGAGGCGAAAAGGAAGACGGCCCGGAGCACCAGGGCACGTGGGAGCCGCCTCCTCGGGGAGGCCTGCACCCCGCGCCGGGCACCTGCCGCCCCGCGCGCCCACCTGAGCGCCGCTCCCCCGCCCCGCGCCTCACTTTCTTGTCTTCCCGACTGGCTGCCAAGTTTCTCTTCCCTGCAAAGTTCTCGAGCCGGACCCCGCGGCCTGGCGCCGGCAGCTTGGGGGGAAGCGGGCCGGGCCGGGCCCGGCGGCCGCAGGGCGAGCGGCGCGTCTCCGGCTCGGCGGCGCAGAAAAGAGGAAGGGGAAGAAGGGGAGGGGAGCCTCAGCGGGGTGATCCCCTCCGACCCCGGCCTGCCCCGCGTAGCCGCACCGGGGGACGCGGGCCCTGGTTTTCCGCCCGGGGCCTTGGCCACGCTGCTCCTCTCCCAGTGACACCATTGTTACCACCTTCAGTGGCTAAGAGCTCGCGCTCTTGGGTCAGGCCACTCCGGTTCAACTCTTGCTCCACTGCTTAAAAGTGTGTTATCTTAGACAACTTACTTCACCCCTCTTTGTAAAACTGAATGCCCTTTGGCTCAGTGGTGAAGAACCCGTCTGCCAATGCAGGTTGGATCCCTAGGTTGAGAAGATTCCCCTGAAGTTGGAAATTACAATCCAATCCACTTCAGGATTCCTGCCTGGGAAATCCCATGGATAGAGGAGCCTGCAGGGCTGCAGTCCATGGGGCGACAAAGAGTCACACACGACTGAGGGCGCACGAACACTTATTAGGCAGTTTACTTTACCTGCCTTTGCAAAATTAGGAAAACGGTCCCCATCCAGGGCGAATTCAGACTTTGTGGGGCCTGAAACTTAAAACAGAGAGAGGAGAGGAAGAGTGTTCTGTTAGATGCAAGACCTCGCGAGGGACTCTTGGAAGTGAGGGCCTACTGCTGAAGCCTCATTAACTCAGCGTGTCAAACGCTCAGTTTGTTGCAAGAATTAAATGAGGCAAACGGTGAGAAACGCCTGGAATGGGGCCTGGAACGCTCAACAGGTGTTGTTTGTCCGGACGATTTCTCTGTAATCGGTCAGGTGGATCTGAGAGGGGAGGAAATGACACTGATTGTCAATTATGTGACAGATGTTTTAAGTACACATGTGCTTAATTCGTGCACAAACGTTAGGCCAATTTTACAGCTCAAAAGTTTCAAGTGGAGAAAAGCCATGTAACTTGCTCGTGGCCCATGGTCACACACAAGCCAATTCTGCCATCTTGCAACTTCCCAGGTTTTCCACAATTCCACCCCTCAGATAGTAATATGTAAATATATCACTCTAAGTTGTCGTTTAGGCAGGAAAAGAAGAAATTCCCTCCATGAGAGAGCAAAGTGCCTCAGAAATACCTGTATTTCTGAATTTTCATTGCAAAATTTCCCCAGCTAAGCACAACAGCAAATGGATTGCCCTTGAAACTACATGGCCTGCCTGTGAGGTACCCTGTTGGAAAATCAATAAATGGCTTTACTTAAAGGTGTTCGGGTTACACATTTGCTTGCTCTGCTAGCATTATGTGTTTACTTTTTCTATCGATTATTAATACTACTGCAATTCAGATTAATGAATTTATAAACTATCTTCAAAGGGCTTATAAAGTAAGATAAACAACTGTATAATGAAAGGAAGTCTCCTTGTATCAGGCACTTATTAAAAAATTACATACTTTCGAATCTCATTGAATCACCACATCTCTTTGCTCTAATTGTAGTTACCCTCCATTAACAGATGAAATCTCAAAATTGTGTAAGTTTGTGTACTTTTACACAGATAATGGGGAGTTGAACCCAGTTTTGCTTGGATCCTAAACCTTGGCTCTTTTTCCTACACTTCAGGGAGAAGAGAAGACACTAACAAAAATACATGAAGTCACATGTCTTGCAAAGTGGGAAGAAAGAAGATATCAAATTCTAGTGGTAGTTTTCTTAAGTTTCTATAGCAGAAGAACCAAACATAATGCCTAGATCCCCAGCTTGTTTTTGTAGAATGAGAAAAGTGCCTAGTATAGTGCCACACATATAACTGTATATTTGTTGAATGAATGAATGAATTCAGCAAAGAATTAATGATGTGGCACTTGGTGGTGTCTATTAAGTCAGTAGGTGTGATTCTTGTAAAAATGACACTAGAGCAAAGTGGTTTTCCTTCTCCCTCTATTTTTTTCCTCACTGTCTTCATTCTTCAGTCACCATTGGCCAGTAAAATGTGCAAATCAAATGTTAAGAGGAAGCAAAAGCAAAAAGGAAAGAACAAAGGAAAAAGGAGCATAAGCAAGAGGTGTGGAGAAAAAAAATGGCAACCCACTCCAGTATTCTTGCCTGGGGAATCCCATGGACAGAGGAGCCTGGCAGACTATACTCCATGGGGTCACAAAGAATGGGAAACGATTTAGCGACTAAACAACAACAAGCAAGAGGTGGGTGCGGTAAGGGGGAAGAATGAAAAGAGACATCCTTTTCCTTGCCTGTTTCTCAGGAAAAGATTTTATACCTAAGAAATACGAAAAAAAAAATTCAATGTTCAAAAATTTAATGTTCAAAGACATTAAATCCTCTAAATTGTGAGATTGAAGCCATAGCTTTGTTTTTATTGCATTCATGTAACAAAAGGCAATATTTTGTTGGGGCAGAAAATAAAACCTTCCTCTAAGCAACTTGTGGGTGCCACCCCCACCAACTGGTTAGTTCTGCAGTGACTTTGGAGGGGGTAGGGGACAGAGGCATGCTTTTAGATAAGAAAGTCAAGTTCACTACCTCTCCCTCAGGCAGGGAAGCAATCATGCAGGAAGTGAACTTTCAAAGACTTTCAGAAACGAATTCAATAAAGGAAGTGAGAGAGGGGGCCTACAGGCAACTTTCAAGGAATAGGTAATTTTTTCAGAAATTCTCAGGATGAAATGGTAGCTCTAATGAAGCTAACATTTTAATGTTTACCCAGGCTAGCTGACTCAGGGTCCATGCTCTTTAGCCCATGCTATTAAGCACTCACGCTAGACCACCTGATGTAGATAGGGCAGGCTAGAGAGCAGAAAGGGAGGGAGAGAAGAACTCTAAATGACCTGCAGAAGATGTGAGTTTCTGGAGCCTGAAGTTGAAAGCAAAGTTTAAAGAAACAGGTGAAGGGGGTCAAAAGGTCAAAAACAAAAACACAAAGAACATCTGTTAAATGAATAAATATGTTGGCCAAACTGCAATCTGAGTCATCTCTTATAAAAAACAAGAATACAGAATTGACTTTACTCATTCAACTTTCATTCAATAAATATTTGGTATTTTTAGTTTTATCACAATGTACACATCTAACTCATGGATGAATAAACATCAAAGTTAAGCATATTGAAACAAAATGAAAACTTCAACTCTGCATTTTTTTCATTGAGCACAAGATCAATTTTGATGTTCAGCAATTGAAATATAATTTTTTTCAATTATCCTTCTGTAGTTTTAATATTTGAAGAGAAAATCACTTACTGTATAATTATCTAATAAGACCAAAAAAGTAAATGTTTTTACCAATAAATACATACAAGGATTAAAAAGGATATTTGTTTCTATTCACAGATTTTCGATCCCATTACTTCATGGCAAATAGATGGGGAAACAGTGGAAACAGTTGCTGACTTTAATTTTTTGGGCTCCAAAATCACTGCAGATGGTGATTGCAGCCATGAAATTAAAAGATAGTTATTTCTTGGAAGGAAAGTTATGACCAACCTAGGCAGCATATTAAAAAGCAGAGACATTACTTTATCAACAAAGGTCCATCTAGTCAAGGGTATGGTTTTTCCAGTAGTCATGTATGGATGTGAGAGTTGGACTATAAAGAAAGCTGAGAGCAAAAGAATTGATACTTTTGAACTGTGGTGTTGGAGAAGACTCTTGAGAGTCCCTTGGACTGCAGGGAGATCCAACCAGTCCATCCTAAAGGAGATCAGTCCTGGATGTTCATTGGAAGATCTGATGTTGAAGCTGAAACTCCAATATTTTGGCCGCCTGATGCAAAGAGCTGACTCCACTGAAAAGACCCTAATGTTGGGAAAGATTGAAGGCAGGAAAAGGGGACGACAGAGGATGAGATGGTTGGATGGCATTACCAACTCAATGGACACGAGTTTGGATAAATTCCGGGAGTTGGTGATGGACAGGGAGGTCTGGCATGCTGCAGTTCATGGGGTCACAAAGAGTCGGACACAGCTGAGCTACTGAACTGAAGAGATTCTAAGAGTAAGGTTATAAGACAGTATATCCTGAAATATTGGTTTCCCTGATGGCTTAGACGATAGAAAGTCTGCAATGAAGGAGACCTGGGTTCAATCTGTGGATTGGGAAGATCCCATGGAGAAGGGAATGGCAACCCACTTCTGTATTCTTGCCTGGAAAACCTCATGGACAGAGAAGTCCATGGGGTTGCAAACAGACATGACTGAACACTAACACTTACACCCCAAATTATTATAACTTTTTTATTACAGCACAATATGGAGCACCTCTATTAAAATTTTGCTGTTGTTGTTTCGTCTCAAAGTCATGTCCAACTCTTGTGACCTCACAGACTGTAGCCTGCCAGGCTCCTCTGTCCCAGTAGGAATATTGGAGCGAGCTGCCATTTCCTTCTTCAGGGGATCTTCCTGACCCAAGGATAGAACCCGTCTCTCTCGTGTCTCCTGCACTGGCAGATTGATTCTTTACCTCTGAGCCGCTAGGGAAGCTCCCTATTAAAATTAAATCAAAATATTAAAGGCAAAAAACAATGGAAATTCAAGGAGAAGTTGACAAATCCACTACTTGTTGGAGGAGATCATGGAGAGGACATGATCACTGGTAGACTTGAGAGCTGAACCTGGGCAATCAGAGGTCCCTGACCCCTCCCCTGTCCTTGGAATATTCACTCTACCCACCCTTCCCACAGTGCAAACTGTGTTCAAGAATAGAGTCTTGAGAGAGAAAGGTATTACTGAGACCACCTGGATGGTGTATGGAACTGAATCCAGTTAAGGCCTCTATATAGACTTTTAAGATTGGTAGGTGCAGAGTTCTACTTACCTTTCAGCTGCCAAAGACAAGCCTCATATGAAAGTTTGCTTGCTTATTAAACCTGCCACCTGCCAGTCTGGAGTGGTCTGCCTCTTACTAGGTCTCTCCTTGCCCTCGGTGTACAGGGACCAATTTAAGAACCAACACTACTGTAGCAGGAGATTTCAACAGAATCTCTCTATATTACTTTTGGGTTAAGCAGACAAAAATAGTAAGGATACAGGAAGTTTGAAAAACATAAATAACGTGTTTGATCTACCAGACATACATAAAAATAAAGCAAAATTTGTTCCCCAACCTCAGATTGAGAATACTGTTCTCTTTAGTTATGTATCTAGTTAGGACAACCCTGATATCCAGGTTTCACTGGCATGTCCAGCAGACCTCAGCTTGTGAATGCAGTATCTTAGTTGTGAATATACTGCACAGTTATACATTCTACATGAATCGCCCCATGCTCCCCACCTCCCCCAGCTACCTTTCATACACCCAGTTCCATCTGGGTCATCTGCTGAGAGCTGACATGAGCTGCCAAGTGATAGGTGGTATTATCAACTGCTCACCAACAGGTCAGACTCCTGGGAGAGCCTGAGTAGTGCTGGGGGCTTGTGCCCCCGATGCTCAGTGCCCCATACCTAGTGACAGTGTTCTTTAACCTCTGCTGCCCCTCAGATGGCATCTGTGGAAGGAGGCTGGGCAGCGGGGCGGGGGGTGGGTCATGTCCCAGAGGCTAGAACATGCTCCATCCAGTGGGTGGTGGGGAGTTCATGGTTGTTTCAGCAGACAGCTTCAAACCCTTAATGACAGCTTCAAGCCCTGTCCCCTTGCCTGTTCCAGCTAGATAGCCTGGCATGACCCTGGAGTGCATGCTAAGTCACTTCAGTCGTGTCCTACTCTTTGCCACCCCATGGACTGTAGCCTGACAGGCTCCTTTGTCCATGGGATTCTCCAGGCAAGAATACGGGAGTGGGTACTGGAGTGGGTTGCCATGCCCTCCTCTTCCTGACCCTGGGATTGAAGCCGCATCTCTTATGTCTCCTGCATTGGTAGGTGGGTTCTTTACCCACTGAACCACCAAGTTTAATCTCTCTGGAGCCTGCGACAAGAGTAGCCTGATGCCAGCCACTGTCCATCTTTCTTCTTGGGGTTCCAGGGTGGGAGCAGGGAGGTTATAACTCTCACTTGCTCCCCAGTCTGCTCAAGCTTGAAGGAGCCAGAGCTAACAGAAACGGTAATGAGGAATTCTGCAATCATTTCTTTGTTGTAGTAATGAGAACCATTTATAACATTTATGGGTTTTCTTTCCTTATACATTTGCCTTTTGGACACATTTCCAGGAGCTCATTAGTTACCGATGTAAAGGACTGCCTTAGTGAATACATTACTCCAAGTTTATAGAATTCTCTTCTCGCACCACAGCCTTCCATTCTGCTCTGTTCTCTCTTGCTTCCTATTAAAAAAAACAACAACAACAACTTCTCAATGACCTTTAATCCTGGACCCCCTTCTATTTTCTCAGTCCATTACCTCCATTCTAACTTCCTTTATCCGCCTACCCAGTATAGGTCAGTAATTATTTTTTTAATGCATATATTTCCTTACCACCGTGAAAATCTTCATTCCCTTCTGGGTCAGGAATCTACCTCCCCTACTCTTTTACTGTTCTTTCCCAATTTTTTTGTATGTTGCTGAAATACCAGAGGAATATGTTAATAGGATCCACTGTGAATTCATATAATCTAAGAGCATTTATGAATTTTTAGAATCATTTTCATCCTCTCTCCATTGCATGCTCCATCTCTACAATTCTAAACCTTTTCCATCCAAGACCTTAACTGATGCCTCTTCTCACTCTCAACAAATGGGGCTACTTTCTACTTCAAGCAGAAGTACTTCCTACCTGCAGGAGTTTCCACAAATAATTTTTCATCTTTCCATTATTTATCTTTCTTTCTTCTCTCTGAGAAACTGCTGCTCCCCGTAAAAGCTAATCCTTTGGCCTTAACCCCCCAATTTCTCCAGGATTACTAGTAGTAATAGTCAAAGTGTTAGTCACTCAGTCGTGTCCAACTCCTTGCAACTCCGTAGACTGTAGCCCTGTAGTCCGCCAGGCTCCTCTGTCCATGAAATTCTCCAGGCAGGAATACTGGAGTGGGTAAGCTATTCGCTTCTCCAGGAGATCTTCCCAACCCAGGGATCAAGCTCAGGTCTTCTGCTTTGCAGGCAGATTCTTTACTGTTTGAGCCACCAGGGAAGCCTCCTCCAGGATCAGACTCTCTACCATTTGTCACCTTTAACTTGTGTTTTCAAAGTCCTCCACTTTGTGGGCTCTAGGGTCTCTGCCTTCAAGCCAAGTCTTTATTATTCTTTAAATAAAAATTATTAATATTAATATAAAATTATTCAATTCTGATATTTCCTTAAACTATTTACCTATAGATAGTGTTCCTTTACCATCAAACTTTGTCACTGAATGTCTATTACCATTGCCTCAAATTCTGGCCTTTGCTCTCTGCCAAACATCTTAGAACCCACCCTCTTTGGAATTTGGGCTTCCCAACCATTCTACTTTACCTCCTTCCTTAGCAATAAATGTTGTTGTCATTTAGTCTCTAAGTTGTGTCCAACTCCTTTGTGACCCCATGGACTGTAGACCGCCAGGCTCTTCTGTCCACGGGATCTCTCATGCAAGAATACTGTAGTATTCCTTCTCTAGGGGATCTTCCCGACCCAGGGATTGAAGCTGCATCTCTTGTGTCTCCTGCATTGGCAGGCAGCTTCTTTATCACTGAGCCACCTAGCAATCAATAGTCATGTCCTAATTGCTGGCACACTGGGCTCAGTCTTCATCATCCTTGACGTCTCTGAACCATTTGCCAGGTTGACCTGCCCCCTTCTCACTCTCCTCCCAGGGATTTTTCTTTTTTTAAAGGAAAATTAATGTATTTCTAAAAATCGGCTACATGACATCTACCTGATACTGCCCTTATTAGAGGTTCCTTTGGTAACAAGCCAGATTCCTGACATTCCATGTCATACCTCAATAATCCAAAATTATGTGAACTTCAAATACCTACATTTTGTATACTCTTTCAATATTTTCTACCTATAAACTTGCTGGGAAGACAGAGAAAGTCTTGGAAAGAACCCCAAGGAAATATCTAACATCTCTGTGCTGTGCTTATTCTCTCAGTTGTGTCCAACTCTTTGTGACCCCATGGACTATAGCCCGCCAGTTTCCTCAGTCCATGGGGATTCTTTCTCTAGGCAAGAATATTAGAGTGGGTTGCCATGCCCTCCTCCAGGGGATCTTCCCAACCCAGGGATCACAGCCAGGTCTCCTGCATTGCAGGTGGATTCTTTACTGTCTGAGCCACCAGGGAGGCCCATCTAACATCTCGAAGCAGAGGCAAAGCAATTATCAAGAAGTTAAAGGGAATCCTACATGAAATTATCTGTCCATTCAAAGCTATTGTCTCTGAATTGAGGAAATAATGTCAGCTCTGGCAGTAAACAATTTCTCATGTAGCCTCTGTGATTCTGAATTGCCTGATCTTTCAAACACACTGGAAACACTCAATTGCCATCCTTTCCTCTTCCCCTTTCCTAAATGTGGAGGTGGTTCTTCAGTGTTCTAGCTTCAGACCTTTTCCCTTTTCTGTCTTCTCTCATTCTCCTTTCCACTCATGTCATTATTAAGCCTGTTATGAATCACCGGCAGGCATACAAATCATGAATTTCCAGCACTGAAAGATCGTGAGTCATCTTCCCCTGGGCTTCCCACCAGCCCTGTTAACTCAGCATTCCAGCCTGAACGCAGAATCTTGTCACTCTAACTAGCTTCATATTTCAATTTTCATAATTGTATCACCACCGCCATTCTCCTACATACCCCACTTGAAAACTTTGTGCTTTTTTAGTTTTTTCTTGGTTCCATTTCTCCCATATCATACTTCCTAAATTTTATCATAAGTGTACTGGGAATATGCTTGGCATGTATATTCTTAGGATACCTATCTTACCTTGTCTTGAATTACAATATGTGACAATTTTAAGAGAAAAATTCTGTAAAAGGAAATTTAAACATTATTAGTTAGATACTTTAATATCAATGATATTATTATTCACTCTATAAAAATGTTCTTTATGGCAAGAACAAGATGTAAAACTCAACCTCTACTTTAAAATTTTAATAGGCTAAAATTATATTTGTACTTACTAGAAAAAAATTAGTAATATTGTAAACTATATTTTTAAAGTAATTGATTTTATTATGCGTTATGGATGGAATTATGTTCCCCCCAAATTCATATGTTGAAGCCTTAACTACCCAAGTGACTGCATTCAGAGATAGGGCCTTTAAAGAAGTAAAGTAAAAAGCAGTCTAAGGGTTGGGCCCTACCCATGGCTGTGTCCTTATAAGAAGAGGAAGAGACACCAGAGAAGCATATGCACAGAGGAAAGGCTATGTGATGACACAGAGAAGGGAAAAAACAACTATCTGTAAGCCAGGAAGAGATCTTCACCTGAAACCGATCCTGTTGACCCCTTGATCATAGATTTTCAGCCTCCAGAACAGTGAGAAAATAAATTTCTGTTGTTTGAGCCAGCCTGTCTCTGATTTTTTTTTTTTTCTTATGGGAACAGTTAATAATACATTATGAAAAATCTAAATATACAAGGAGAGAATATAGTCAAATAAGCCCCCATATAACCATTGCTCAAATTGAATAATTACAGTTGAACCACTGGATTTATGGGTTCTGTACCCTCAGTTTGAAAATACGTATATTTTTAAAATTCTGGAGAGTTCCAAAAAGCAAAACTTGAAATTTGCCATGTGTGGACAGGAATTTACATAACATTTACATTGCATTTACATTGTATTAGTTATTAAAAGTAATCTAGAGATGGTTTGAAGGATATGGGAGGATGTACCTAGGTTATATGCAAATATAATATTATACTATTTTATATAAGGCTTTTGCACATCCACAAATTTTAGTATCTGAGGGGTTCTGGAACCAACCCTCTATGGATACTGAGGGACAACAATACCAAGATCTTGCCACATGTATAATTTTCTTCATTTGCTGAAGCATTTAAAGCGAACCCTAGACATCAGCTTATTTCACCCCACCTTCCTTCACTGTGCACCTCGTATACAACGTCAAAGCCATTGCCACACTAACAAAATTAACAATAACGGGATTGTATAAAACCTAGTCCATATTCAAACTTTTCACAGTCTAAAAATGTGTTTTTACAACAGGTTTTTATATTGTCTTGTTTTATTTCAATCAAGACCCATGCAAGTTCTATCCAGGGCATTTGATTGTTGTGTTTCCTAAGTTTTTTTAAATGTTTTTTATTTTCTATGCCATTGATTTGTGGAAGAAACCAGGTCCATAATGTCCACATTCTGCATTTGTCTGTTTACTTCAATCCTGTGGTACTTGTTCTTCTAGCCCCTCGCTTCCTATAACCTTGGTTTGGTTTGTTTTCTATGTTTTGTTTTATTCCCTCTACCTTATGGGTCACTTATAAAAACATGCCTTTCAGTGATGCCTTTTTTCTTCTGAATTCATCTCAGTTGGTTCTTAGTCTTTTAATAGGTACCAATTGTGATGAATTAGTCATATTCTAATGGTTTCCCTGAGCGGAATGATGACATAGTGTAGGATCTGAAGACACATAAACATGAGTCAAATAAAATTATTTTAGAAGAAATTCAGGAAATGATCATTGTTTTTTGTGACTCTGTTCTTTGATTCAGTATGCTCTACTGTAAGAATATTCTCTCTTTAAAAATTTACCCATTTAAAAAGAAATAAAATACTCCCACACGCCAATTACTTTTCCTGATTATGAGGGCCGGATTTTGAAGTTTTTAGATGTATAGAGGCAATTATTTTTGAATAACTGGAGGGATTTAGCTTATGTGTATACATGCATGCTATTCTTTGCAACGTACATGCAGAATCTTGTGTTTGTAGATTAAAAAACTGAAACTTAGTAAGATGAAGTGTCTTTCCTAAGTATATAGAGATATGATACTTATATATTTTATCATATATACAACTTTTTCATAAGTATGTAGTTTCTAAATATTCTTTCAAGACTTGATAATTTCTCAATGGTATGGAAATTTCATGAAGGATATGGCACAATTATAATTACTTACATTTATTAGGTACCTACAATTTTGCAGGTATTAGTTTATACTCTTTATATCTACTAAAGCATTTAAACTTCATAATAAACCTAAAAATAGATTCTAGAATTATTCCTATTTAATAGGTGAGGAGTCAGAGAGTCATAAACCAATTAGGTTCCAAGTTTTTTCTTATAGCTGGTAAGTAGCAGAGACAAGCTTTGCATCTAGGCAGCTTAACCCCCTGATCCTTAGAGGCCTGATCCTGAGCCTTAGATCCTTAACTTCTATGCTGTGCAAAGCCTGTATTAAAGTGGTCTAAGCACAAGGGAGGCAGAAGTCACTAATTGGTTCTCAGCCTGTGCTGGCCAGTGCCCACTTCCCCCATGGCTCTGGGGGACTTCTCCAGTTTCAGAGGGGATTCAGGGAATCCCCATCCAAATAAAGCCATGTTGGATGGATCTGAGAATACTGCTGATGAGAAGCGGAAAGCCCCAGCCATTGAGAGACTTGAAAGAATCTAGCTATTTCCCTTCCTGTCTCTTATGACAGAATTAGTCAAAGTTAGTTTGTAGAGACTGCAGCAGGTCAAGAAAGAAGTAGGTATCAGTGCCTTTGAAGCAGTGTGGATCTAATCTGTGTCAGGCCACACTGGCTAGCTCCACCAGGCCTTCCAAGAACACTGAGGATAGAGGAGTTTGCATTTTGGAGATAAGTTCTGATAGAACTGACTTGGTGACAAACTGCTTGTCACACGTGCCTTTTTAATCCTTCATGCTGAACGTGTGTATGTGTTCAGTTAAGTCCGACTCTTTGTGGCCCTATGGCCTGTAAGCCTGCCAGGCTTCTTCTGTCTCTGGAATTTTCTAGGCAAGAATACTGTAGTGTGTTGCCATTTCCTACTTCAAGGATCTTCCCAACCCAAGGATCTCTTGTGTGTCCTGCATTGGCAGGTGGATTCCATATCACTGCACCACCTCAGAAGTCCCTGTGCTGAATATGTCACTTTAGATCTTCAAAGACTACAGCAAAGAAAACCTGTCTAGAATAAAAAGACACAAAATTGCAATTGGACTGGTTGGGCTTCGTTTTATTATAAAATCCCTCTATGTATCTACATTACAGCACCTGGAAAATTGTTGTTAAAACTTATTTTAACTATATATATCAGTTTCTTAGGGTTGCTATAACAAAGTACAGCAAATTGGGTGGCTTACACCACAAAAATTTTTTCTATTCTTAATTTTTTGAAAAATTGTTATCATGTTTTCCACAGTGGCTGTACAACTTACATTCCCACCAACAGTGCACAAGGGTTCTCTTTTCTCCACGTCCTTACCAACACTTGTTATTTCTAGTCTTTTTGAAAATAGCCATTCCAGCAGGTGTGAGCAGTGAGCAGGGGCTACTTTTTGTTGTGGAGCATGGGCTTCTCATCGCCGTGACTTCTCTTGTTGCACAGCACGGCTCTATGGTTGTGCAGGCTTCAGAACTTGCAGTACGCAGGCTCTAGAGATCAGGTTAAGTAATTGTGGCATGTGGCCTTAGTTGCTCCGTGGCATGCAGAATCTTCCTGGACCTCATCCACTGTGTCACCAGGAAGTCCTTGTTGTAGCTTTTTTTTTTATTTGCATTTTCCTGATGGCTAATGAGGTTGACCATCTATTCATGTCCCTGTTTGCCATCTGTATGTCTCTGGAGGAATGTCTGTTTAGACCCTCTGCCCATGTTTGGTTTTTCGCTATTGAATTTTATGAGTTCTTTGTATATTTTGAATATTAATCCTGTATCAGATATATGATTTGCGTATCTTTTCTCTCATTCCGTAGGTTGCCGTTTCACTTTGTCAATGGCCTTCTATGCTGTGCAGAAGCTTTTTATTTGATGTCGTTCCATTAGTTTATTTTTGCTTTTGTTGCCTTTGCCTTGGTGTCAAACTCATAAAGTCCTTGAAAAGACAAAGGTCAAGGAGCTTACCTCCTGTGTTTTTTTCTAGGAATTTATGGTTTCAGGTCTTATGTTCAAGTCTTTAATGTGAGGTATAAGACACTAGTCCACTTTTGCATGTGGTTGTTCAGTTTTCCCAATATCATTTATTGAAGAGATTGTTCTTTTTCCCACTGTACATTTTTGGCTCCTTAATCATAAATTAACTGAATATATCCATTTGGATTTATTCCTGGGCTCTCCATTTTGGTTTACTGACCTACATGTCTGTTTTTATGCCAATACCATACTGTTTTGATTACTAAAGCCTTGTTCAGTTCAGTTCAGTTCAGTCGCTAAGTTGTGTCCGACTCTGTGACCCTGTGAATTGCAGCATGCCAGGCCTCCCTGTCCTTCACCAACTCCCGGAGTTTACTCAAACTCATGTCCATTGAGTCGGTGATGTCATCTAGCCATCTCATCCTCTGTCATCCGCTTTTCCTCCTGCCCCCAATCCCTCCCAGCATCAGAGTCTTTTCCAATGAGTCAACTCTTCGCATGAGGTGGCCAAAGTACCGGAGTTTCAGCTTTAACATCATTCCTTCCAAAGAAATCCCAGGGCTGATCTCCTTTAGAATGGATTAGTTGGATCTCCTTGCAGTCCAAGGGACTCTCAAGAGTCTTCTCCAACACCACAGTTCCAAAGCATCAATTCTTTGGCGCTCAGCTTTCTTCACAGTCCAACTCTCACATTCATACATGACCACTGGAAAAACCACAGCCTTGACTAGATGGACCTTTGTTGGCAAAGTAATGTCTCTGCTTTTTAATATGCTATCTAGGTTGGTCATAATTTTCTTTCCAAGGAGTAAGCGTCTTTTAATTTCATGGCTGCAATCACCATCTGCAGTGATTTTGGAGCCCAGAAAAATGAAGTCTGACACTGTTTCCACTGTTTCCCTATCTATTTGCCATGAAATGATGGGACCAGATGCCATGATCTTCGTTTTCTGAATGTTGAGCTTTAAGCCAACTTTTTCACTCTCCTCTTTCACTTTCATCAGAGGCTTTTTAGTTCCTCTTCACTTTCTGCCATAAGGGTGGTATCATCTGCATATCTGAGGTTATTGATATTTCTCCCAGCAATCTTGATTCCAACTTGTGCTTCTTCCAGCCCAGCATTTCTTACGATGTACTCTGCATGTAAGTTAAATAAGCAGTGTAGTGTAGCTGAAAATTAGGAATTTTGATACCGCCACCTTTCTTCTTTCTCAAGATTGCTTTGACTCTTTGGGTTTATTATGGCCCTTAAAAATTTTAGGATTGTTTTTTCTAAAAATAAACAGGTGAAAATACCATTGGGATTTTGTTAGGTATAGTATGGAATCTGTAGATTGTTTTGGATAATATGGACATTTTAACAATATTAATTCTTGCGATCCATGAGCAAGGAATAACTTTCCATTTACTTGAGTCTTCAACTTCTCTCATCAATGTCACAGTTTTCAGTGTACAAATCTTTCACCTCTTTGGTCAAATCTATCCCTAGGTATTTTGTTCTTTTTTGATGCAGTTGTAAATGGAATTGTTTTCTGAAATTCTCATTCTGGCCATTCATTATTAGTGTATCTTTTAATTCCACCTGCTAATAATTCATTTAGGATATTGCCACCTATATTCATCAGGAATATTGGTCTGTAATTTTCTTTTCTTGTCATATCTCTGTCTGGATATGTATCAGGACGATGATTTTGGAATGACTTTGGAAGTGTTCCCTCCTCTTCAATTTTTATGAAAACTGTGAGAAGGATTGTTTTAATTCTTTAAATGTTTGGTAGAATTCACCAGTGAAGTCCTTTGGTTCTAGCCATTTTTGTTGTTGTTGGGAGGTTTTTGATTATGGATTCAATCTCCTTAGAAATAGTTGTTCTGTTCAGATTTTCTGTTTCTTCATGATTCAGTCTTGGCGGGTTTTATACTTCTAGAATTTTCCCTTTCTTCTAAGTTGTTCAATCTGTTGTTGTATAATTGTTCATCATAGTTTCTTATGCCCCTTTGTATTTCTGGGGCATCAGTTGTAATGTCTCCTTTTTCATTAAAAAAAATAAATTTATTTATTTTTAGTTGAAGGACAATTACTTTACTCCTCTTTCATTTGTATTTCATATGCTTGTGCTCTTTTTTTCTTGGTAAATCTAGCTAAAGCTTTGTCAGTTCAGTTGCTCATTCGTGTCTGACTCTTTGTGACCCCATGGACTGCAGCACACCAGGCTTCCCTGTCCAACACCAACTCCCTGAGCTTGCTCAGACTCATGTCCATCGAGTCGGTGATGCCATCCAACCACCTCATCCTCTGTCATCCCCTTCTCCTCCCACCTTCAATCTTTTCCAGGATCAGGGTCTTTTCCAATGAGTCACTTCACATCAGGTGGCCAAAGTATTGGAGTTTCAGCTTCAGCATCATTCCTTGCAGTGAATACTCAGGACTGATCTCCTTTAGGATGGACTGGTTGGATCTCCTTGCAGTCCAAGGGACTCTCAAGAGTCTTCTCCAACACCACAGTTTAAAAGCATCAATTCTTCGGCACACAGCTTTCTTTATAGTCCAACTCTCACATCCATACTTGACTACTGGAAAAACCATAGCTTTGACTAGATGGACCTTTTGACAAAGTTTTGTCAATTTTGTTTATTTTTTAAAAATCAATTCATAGTTTCATTTATCTTTTCTATTGTCATTTTAGTCTCTATCATTTATTTCTGATTTTTATTCCCTTCCTCCTACTAACTTTGGGCTTCATTTATTCTTTCTTCTCTAGTCTTTGAGGTGTAAGTTATTTTTTGAGTAATTCTTTTTTCTTAATTTTTTTTTCATAGCATTTATTGCTATGGACTTGTCTCAGAGTTTCTTTTGCTGTACTACATACATTTGGGGATATTGTGCTTCCTTTTTCATTTATCGTAAGACATTTTTTAATCTCTCTTTTGATTTCTTTTTTGACCCACCAATTATTCAGTAGCATTGCTTAATCTCCCCATATTTGTGAATTGTATAGCTTTCTTCTTGTAACTGATTTCGAGTTTCATACCATTGTGACTGAAAAAGACGCTTGATATGATTCTATTGGCTTAAATTTATTGCTTGTTTTGTAGCTTAACATATGGTCTATCCTGGAAAATGTTCCATACAAACTGAGAAAAATGTGTATTCTGTTGTTTTTGGTTGGAATGTTCTGCATATATCTGTTGAGTCTCTTTGGTCTAATATTTTGGTTATAGCTAATGTTTCCTTATTGATTTTCTGTCTCAATGATCTGTCCATTGATAGATCTCCTACCACTATTGTATTGCTTTCTATTTCTTTCTTTAGATCTGTTAGAATTTGCCTTATGTATTTAGGTGTTCCTATGTTATGTGCATAAATGTTAACAAACATTATATCCTCTTGTTTGACTGATCCTATTATCATTATATAATGACCTTATTTGTCTCTTGTTACAGTCTTGAAGGAGTGGCCTTAAGTAGGGGTTAAAGCTTTTCATTCAAACTTGCCCTAGCTCTTGCTTTGTCTTTCAAATCTTCGTGATCGCCCAAGCAGCCTACATTATTTTAAGGGGTTCCCAGTAGTTGATGATATTCTAAGAACTGTCTATGTCTCAAAAGTGAGAATCTGACTCCCATCTAGACTCAAGCTGCTTGGAATCCAGACCCTCAGCTAGCAGCTCTTAAAGTATGCACATATTCTTCTTTCAGAGGAAGATTGGGAGAATAGTGTTTCTGCCTGTTCCCTCTGCACTTAGCCCTGGGGTAATAGTTAAGAACTGTTTCTTTCTTTGTTACTGAACACAAGTCCCACATGCACCAGAGCTAAGCAATCATGGGATGTGTCCTTTGGGTGGCAGACACAGAACCCAGGGTGCCAGATACGTACAAAAGCTCATTTCTTGGAGACAACAATAGCACCTATATGTGTGTTCAATTAGATGCCTGCCTCTCACGTGGGTGCTTCAAGACAAGCAAATAAGCTCTCCAAGTCTTTTCTTTTTTAATTAATTAATTTTTTTGGCTGGGTCTTTGTTACTGCATGAGGGTTTTTCCTAGTTGCGGTGGAGAGAAGCTCCTCTGGTTGTGGTAGGTCATTTTCTCAAAGCAGTGGCTTTTCTTGGTGCAGAGCACGGGCGCTAGGCAGGTGGGCTTCAGCAGCTGCAGCTTGCAGTCTCTAGAACACAATCTCAGTAGTTGTGGCGCTTGGACCTAGCTACTCCTTGGCATGAGGGATCTTCCCAGACCAGGGATCGAACCCATGTCCCCTGCATTAGCAGGTGGATTCTTAGCCACTGGACCACCAGAGAAGTCCCTTTCAGAGTCTTACTGGTGACTTTTCAGTCAGCTGCCTCTGTGCTGAGCCTGGGTGTGTCTATGGGAACCCTCAAAGAACTGTTTCTCAGTTTGCTATAATCGTACAGATCTCATGAATGTGAGCCCCTTGGCTTTTAAAGCTGCATGTTTTGTGGG
This sequence comes from Ovis aries, assembly GCF_016772045.2. Classification (NCBI taxonomy): domain Eukaryota; kingdom Metazoa; phylum Chordata; class Mammalia; order Artiodactyla; family Bovidae; genus Ovis; species Ovis aries. The sequence continues at coordinate 68,659,791 of NC_056061.1, forward strand.
CTCATTCTCAGGGGCAGGTCTTAAAAGCTGGAGTACCAGGTATAAGTCAAACCCTTCACTCCTAAAGTAGAAGCTCAGGGTCTGAGTTCTTTCCTGATTGTGGGTTGGTGCACTGAGGTTGGGGTTTATGGTAAGACTGTTCCTCAGCCTCTCCTACCCTCTTCAATGTGTGTGTGTGTTTTCTCATTCATCTAATCTGTAGGAGTTACTTAGCTAGTTTCTAGGTTTTCTTGTTTGTTTTTTCAGAGAAAATTGTTCCAGATGTAGCTATAGATTTGGTGTGTCAGTGGGAGGCAGTGAGTTCAGAATCCTCCTAAATCACCATCTTGGCATGGATCTGTTCTTATTTTCACTTCTATTTCTTTCTCAGATTATTTGTCCCATCTTCATTTTCCAATGACAGATGTCAGAACTTTCTTTTCCTTCATTCTGTATCCTGCTCCTTTCATCTCCTTCAGCCCCTTCCACCTCTTTCACTCTTCGCTCTCTATCCAATTCTTTCTTGGTATTGATTCCAGGTTAATCTTCTAAATTAATCTTCTATTACTCCTTTCCTGGTATTTATTCCGAGTTAATCTTTGAACAGCATAACATTTTAAATGAGGAAATCTCTGCTTGGATATCCCCATTACCCCATCATTCATATTATTGAGTCCAGGCTCCTACATTTGGCATTTAGAGATCTTTTACAATCTGGCCTCCAACATAGATTTTCTCAAAAACCTTCCACTCATGACTTTGTCTGAACCACCCATTCTGACCAGGGGCATCTTTCTTCCTAAAGTGCATATTTTTACATCCTTTTTTTTTTTTTTTTTTTGCTTATTACCTGTTCTACTCCTTCTAGAACTCCTCTCTCTTCCTCCTTTTTGTTTACCTTAGTCACCCTTTGCTCCTTGCTCAATCGTGTCCGACTCTTTGAGACCCCATAAACTGTACCCCACCAGGCTCCTCTGACATGGGATTTTCCAGGCAAGAATACTGGAGCAGGTTGCCATTTCCTCTTCCAGGGGATCTTCCCAACCCAGGGATGGAATCTATGTCTCCTGCAGTTCCTGCATTGGCGGGCAGATTCTTTATTACTGAGCCACCTGGGAAGCCCTTATCTAACTCGCATGCTTACTAAAATGCCAAGTTCAATACACACTTCTTTCAGAAGAGAGTCCCTGCTTATATGATGTGACATGATTTCAGAGATATAAAAATGGGGCAGGGGAGGTGAATGTGCATTTTCAAATAAATTAAATGCAATAGGTAGAATGAAGCTGACAATGTTTAACAGACTACATATTTATAGGGGACAACTCTGGTGTATTTTTTTCCAGCATCCATTCAATCTTCTCCTAATAACTGTTTCCCTATTTCTCTCAGTGGGTCCACTTTCTGCTGTGGGGTCAGGTACCACTCGAGGCCTTAACTCCACTTGTAATCCAGGGGAGGAACACATTCCCAAGTCCAAGTTAATCAATGTATTAATGCCCCTAGCCAATATGATTGGTTCAGGAAGGGTTTTGGATTTGAACCTGGAAGTATATATAGCTCCTGGAGCTATTGGCAGCTTTCAGGAAATCGATGTAGCACTAAGGAACCAGAAATTAAGAAGAGAAAAACAAAGTTCTGGTCGGGTATTTGAGTCTTGGATCATCATGAACCAAGGACAGAAGCACTTGGACTGGTTAGTAACACAACTAAGTTCCCTTTTTGCTTCAGACAGTGGGGATCTCAATGTCTTTCTTTTGCAACTAAAATAATCCTGATTTAGAATAGAGAAGACAAGTTCCTAGGTATAAAGACACAGTCAAAAAATATTTATTGCATGCCTACTATATACCAGCACTGCATTTAATTAATGAGTATATAAAAATAAGTAAAATAGTCAATCCAGTTCCTCTTAGGCAGGAAGGGAAAATCTTCCAGCAGCTTGACCCGGGTTAGTCTGCCATTCTACCTTGACTCCTTTGTACACCCTGAACCAGATAAATAGAATTTCATGTAAGTGGCTATGTCAGGAGGAATTTCTGAAAGTAGTACTATAACAGACACAATTTGGACTTTTATTAACCACATATTTGTGGTAAACTCTATCCTTAGAAAACCATAATCTCTCATTACAAAAAATTAAGACATGATACCAATTTAGAGCATAGATTTAACACTATCTTTTAAAAGCAGCAGTGCTGTTTTAAGGGAGCTGTTTATTAAAGATATCACATAAAAATTAGAGGGTAGTTTGAATTAAACCCTTTTTCAGATTTATGTGCTGTATACTTCTGATATTTAAGGTTCAGTTACTTGGTGGAAATCTGGAACAGAAAATATTCAGCAGATTAGGCTGAAGAACAAAGAAAGGAAGGGCCATCCTGGGTACCGCACTTGCTGTACAAATCAGTGCCATATTTACTTCAGTGCTTAATATGACAGATAAGCCAACTGATGCTGATTATTAACATGCTAAGCATATAAAACTGCATTTTAGCAATCCCACAAATAGTCTGACACTGAAAAATTTCAGCAATTTAGAGCTAGTCATAAAGCTCATAAAAAGCTCATAAAAATCAGTATTATTACATTCATACTTAAAAAAATGAGCCAGTTATTATTGATACTAATTGGAATTTTAAAAATCAAAGGCTAAGTGAAATACAGAGTTTCAGTAAAAATCTGTCCATATATAATATTATTATTTGAAACTCAAAAAAGGACATGTAGACACAATGAGACTAAAACTTTATCTTATTAATTGCCCAGAACCTTGAGTCAGAGGCAAAAGTGAGCTTTCATATAAGTTAGTAATGATACAATAGGATGAAAAGAGACCTTAATGATCTGTAAGATTACCTAGATGTAGGGCAAACTCCTCATTTATAGAGGAAGAATCAATTGAATACATACAAATATGATTTTCATAAAGGCAAGAGGCAGCCCTATTCTGACATAGAACAAGTTTGAGGTAATTTTACAGACTGAATATCGAAGAAACTTTCTGTATGGTGATATCTATATCTATTTCTATTTCTATCCATATGTCTAGAAATATGTATAAATATATACATATATATATAGTCTAAAAATTAAAATAATCCTTCCTGTAATACAAAATCAATAACCACTATGCCCAAACTTTGACTCTCTGAAGACACTGTTAGGAGGCAATGCTGGCATTTTATAGCCTACAGAATGTTCTAAGCAAGTCTATGGCCATACCATGCTGAATGTTCCCAATCTCATCTAATTCGGAAGCTAAGCAGGGTTGGGCCCAGTTAGTACTTGGATTGGAAAATGCATTGACTGAGCAAGACGTGCCCTTTGAGTCTTCTCTGGTGGCTCAGTGGTAGAGAATCCACTTGCTAATGCAGGAGACATGGGTTCAATCCCTGGTGAGGGAAGACCTCACATGCTGAGGAGCAACTCAGCCCCAGGCCCACATCTACTGAGCCTGTGCTTTCAGAGCCTGGCAGCCACAACTACTGAGCCCACGTGCTGCAACTCCTGAAACCCGGGTGCCCTAGAGCCTGTGCTCCACAACAGGAGAAGCCACCACCGTGAGAAGCCTGTGCCAGGCAACTAGAGAGTAGCCCCTGCCCGCCGCAACTAAAGAAAAGTCCGCACAAAAGTGGAGACCCAGCTTAGCTGAAAATAAATAAATAAATAAAATTATACATATTAAAAAAAGACATGCCTTTTGGCTGGCTCTCTGGAAATAGCATTCAGACAGTTTCACCTCCTTCTCACTAGAAACATTTCCAATAGTCCTGGCCTACTACGTAGGGTTGCAGTTTTTAATCTCATTATAGAGTTTGTAGTGAGACAAATTACTGACTTAAATAGTGAATAAGCCTACATTTATGGTCTCATTCAAAAAATACTTCTGTTAAATAAATTCACCACGCTTAAATTTTTTAAAAAGAGATGTGATACAGAAGCATGAACAACCAGCTTAAATATAATTAATACATTAAACATACTCAAGTGCTCTAAATACATACGAATAACCCCAACAAGCCCCTTCTACTGTAGCCACCCATAAAGATATGTAAATATTATTTAGCATGCATTCAATTTCTCATTAATAATGTTGTTTTTATAAAAATAAGGGTGTGCTATCAAACTATAGAATCCTTCACATAAATAGATCTTACTTGCTACCTTAAAAATTCATCTCTGTGCGAGGGAAGGAGAGGGTGAGAGAAACTGAGAGAGTAGCACTGAAACATATATTAATCTGTTACCATAAGCAAAACAGATAGCTAGGGGGAAGTTGCTGTATAACATAGGGAGCTCAACCTGGGGCTCTCTGACAACCTGGAGGGGAGGGATGGGATGGGGGGGTGGGAGGAAGGATTAAGAGGGAGGGGACCCATGTACACTTCTGGCTGACTCACATTGTTGTATGGCAGAAACCAAGATAATACTGTAAAGCAGTTATCTTCCAATTAAGAAATACATTAAAAAATTCATTCTCTATGACATGAACTTCACAGAGTATGTGAAATTAATTAACATTACATGTCTTACTAAGGTGAATTCTAAAGAAGTTCTAGGGCTGAGAGAAAAGGTTATTGATGTACTGGCATCATTACACTAGTCATCTGTTGAGTTTCTTATGACAGAACAGCAAGAATCAAGAGATAAACGAGGAGGGAGATAAAACCCAAACCAGAGAGAACACTAAAGACCAAGAAAAAATGAATGTCTAATCCACTCACAACCGCAGGAGGACAAACATGTTTTCACAATCCAGACTCTAATAATTACAGGCCTATTTAACTTAACTGGAAAACAAGGTACATATTTAGTCCTGTGCAAGCATATTATACTCAGCATCCCCAAAGTGGGTCCTTACCGAGATGTACTAATCCCAGATTTTATTTTCCATATGTTGATAAATTTTATGTTTCTAGGAATATATCCATTTCTTTTAGGTTGTCTAGTTTGTTGGTATATGATTGTTAATAGCATTTCATGATCCTTGTTGTTTTTATTTATTTTTATTTTTTCATTCTAATTTCAAAATTTTATTTTTTCAAAATGAAAAAATTTTTACTTTTTCATACCATGTGGTATGTGGAACTTCCCCCACCAGGGATGGAACCAGTACCCCCACAGTGGAAGCACAGAGTCTTGAGCCCTGGACCACCAGGGAAGTCCTGATAATTATCTTCTTCTACCTATGGGAGATGTTTTGTGTTTGGTAAAATATCCTTTCCCCAAGACACTAAGAAAAAGAATTCACATGTGAGCCTATAAAAATGGATATTGTGAAGTTGCTTATTAAATGAAAAATATATGTTGAGATCGACGTAGCTTAAGGTTTTCATTTCATGTGAAATTCTCAAGTTATTTGAGTGCTTGATATTTTTCATGTTGCTTACTCTTATACCAAGTGACAGGCAATGTACGTTCAGCATTTTCAATGACTCTCTCAACTTTACCCAGTCTCCATTGCTTCTTATGTACTTGTTTACTCATTTATTTATTTATCTATTTATTTGTGATTCAGCAAATGAAGTTAATGAGTACCTGATATTCTAGAATTAGGAGATGCAGTTATGTACTATGTCATTAACTATGACTTTATTTTTATCCTCTTCAAGTTATATGTTTAGTTTTTTGAGGAACTGACAAACAGTTTCATTTGCGTATTTTTTAAAACACAAAATACTTCTCTGTCAGATGGGTGGGTAGGTAGGTAGATAGACAGACTGAGAGAGACAGATGTTTGGTGTAATGGATAAACTGAAAAAACACTCAGAGAAGTCATTTCGGTGGTGGGGATGGAATTGATATGAGGAGAGAGGAAAAATTAGGGTAGGAGTGATAAAAGGAAACATTAGTTTTCTCTGTAGTGCTTTCTTTCATTTTTTAGAAGGGCCACACTCACATATATTATTTGCAAAATTATTTTAAAAATGGGAAAGAGGGAAGTAAATTTGATAGAATATAAACAGTTGTCAATTTTAGGTAGAAGGAATATCCATGTTATACTATTCTTTATACCTTTCTTTTTTCTTAATCAGAGAAAACAATTTTTTTCTAAAAAAAAAGTATTACTTGGTCTATATAAAAATTGGTGAAGGAGATAGGATCATGATATAATATTATCCTTACTATAAGAGGCAGAGTTCTGAACTAGTGGTGGGCCAGAACCAGGAGTAGGGCTCTGGTCTGCTGGTGGAGGGCTCAAAGAGGAAACGGGGGCTGAAGAGGTGAACACCCTAAATTCTTTGATGCTATGTGCCAAAACCCCTAAAAGTGCTTATTTGTTCCCCATTTTTGATGATACAAAGACATTTCTGTTTTGAAGTTTGCTGCTTTTGTAAGGCAACATGGAGGAAGAAAGGGTGAGGTTCAGGAGAACATAGCAACAAGAGGCAAGGCTGGGGGACAAGATAACAACTGAGAACAGTTGATAGGAAATGAGGGAAGTAGAGGAAAGGAAGGATTCTGAGGTAACACAGATCAAAGTCAGAGAGCTTCAAAGGGCCATTTGCAGCAGGCCATTTGTGCCAGTGAGAGATGAGATGGATTTTCCCAAGTCTTGATTTCCTACCAGCACCCCTGACCTCTTCCCAGGTTTCACTATTTCCGTGCTAAGTGACTGAGAGGGCAGGTATGTGTAATGTGTGTATTGCAGGTAAGGAAAACGAAAGACACGAGGAGCCTGGAAGGAATGTGGGATGTGAGATAAAAAGCCAGTTAAATTAAGAACAAACTGTCATCTCTCTGAAGTAGACCAACTGTTGGCTGTCAGATCATTCAAAGCCGCTTTGTCAGATACATCTTCCAGACACTAACAAAATTAGTAAACAAAAACTTCCAAATTCCTCAATAACATTTCTTTTTTCACATCCTTGCCATGGAAAAAGGTTGCTTCCTAACTAATGTGTGCAATAAAATTAAGTCTCTTTTGTTTCTAATGCCTTTAAGTTGCTAGTTTTAGAGACACGAACAGCATCAGGGCTGAGAACAAAGAACTCTTCACTCACAAATGTACTTATTTTCAGCTGAGGAAATTAGAATAATCTAAGAAGGAAAGGAAAGTTATCTGTGGTTATGAGTTCCACCTACACACTGCCAGCAAATTCATTTTCCTCAAGCTCAGGGCTGAATACATCATTTCTCTATTCAAATTTCTCTCGCTGACAAAAGCAATATTCCCCCCTCAAAAAAATTTCTCAAAATTATCTTGGTATTTCTTGAGAAAAGGAACTCATAGTTCAAATAAGTTTAGAAAATGATAAGCAAAATTTCTTACTGCAGAACTTTAAAAAATTAATCTGAAGCATGCAACTGCATGGTGTAGAGCAACTCTGAAACTTATTTAACCAAAATATTCCCTTGCCCTTATTCCCTCCCAAATCCCTACCTCCCAAAAACCATCTATAACTTTTCATGGAATTAGAATTCTGTGAGACATAGTTTGAAAATCTTGAATGACCTTATGAAAAGCCTAGATGCTAAAATCAGACCTGGGTGTAAGTCCCTGCTCAACCACTTAGCTGCTGAGTGATATTATGCTAACAACTTAATTTTTCCTATTTCTGTTTGCTTTTTGGTAGAATGGGATAACCACCTTTTCAGGGCCGTTATGAAGATTAACTGAGACAACATTGTTATCCTTGGATTTAGGCCTCAACCTGCTTTTACAGCCTTCTGAAGAAAACAAGGACCAGACAGTGAAGGGCCATAAGTTATTGGAAGTCATGGTAAGGTTTTAAATGGGAGTAAGTGTTTGAATTCTCCTGCCCTTCCTAGGGCAGCTTGTTTATATCTCCAGAGCATGGTCATGCCTTGCCCTTGTTTTACACATATGTCTTACTTATCACTCAAGATCCTTCTCGAAAGCCTCTTTCTCATCAATGCCCTCTTCCATTCCTTCACAGGCAGTTTGTAAATTCTTCTTGTAAACTCTCTCACCTTTTTTTCCCTATACCTTTCTTCTAGCACTCAACTCATGCCATGACAGATCAGAAGTATTTAAATGGTACTGTATTTATTTCCCTGACAAGTATCCTTCTAAGGTAGTGTCCTTATTTTGTCCCATCCTTGTAAGTGTGATACTGTGATCTGTAGTATTCACTACATATCTGTCAAAGAGAAACATGTTTATCACTTTATGGTTCACAAAGTGGCTAATTACACCACTGAAATAAACATAAAAAGAACTGGTCTTCTCCCATTAGCAGAAATCTGCAAGTTTAGAGCTCCTTCCAAACACTCCTTCAAAGAGCATCATCTGCTGCCCTCCTGTGTTTAATTCAAAAATTATTTCATACCAGTACAGAGTTACAGGTTCAATTATATGTATTTGGACAGCATTTTATTTACTTTCAAAGCCTTGAATGGATTTTTCCTACATAAGTGATTATTCCCATTAAAATTATCTTTATTCAATATATTTCAAATTACATTTTTTAGTGTTATATAAGAACTTTCACACTGGTCTGACAGTCCTTCATTATAACCTACTATACTTTTAATATTCCCATTTTTCATCTGAGACAGTAACTTATTTCCAATTATTCTAATATGATTTTCTACCTGTTTGAGCAACAGTATGTTTAAGACATTGTACTTTGAAATAGAAAGACCTGGTTCAAATCCTGGCTTAGCCACACAGCATCTGTGTGACCTTGGGCAAATAGCTTTTCTGAAACTGTTTCATCTGTAAAACAAAGATAATACCTCCCAGAGATCACATCAGATAAAACACTCAGTACACCATAAAAGCTATCAATATGTTAGCTATGATTGCTATCTGAGAAGGATGTTTTCAAATATCTCTTTCCTTTGCTCTGACCTACTCCGGTGAACTTGAAGACTGCCTAAAACATAAATTAGTATATTGTCTAAAAGCCTTACCTTTTCACATTCAACACATTTATTGTACACTTGTGATATGCTGGCACCATCTGAGACACTTGAGATTTATCTTGTAATAAAACAGACCCAAATCCTTGTCCTTGTGAATCCTGATAGTATAAATTCAAGCCAGTTCATGTATGTCTCTAGGTTTCTAACTTCCTTCTAAATTCCTGCAGTTATTTATTGTCCACATTTTCATTTTAAATATCCAGCCTCTTCCTATTTCCAATGTGGGTTGTCATCTCTCCTGGTCTAGTGCTACACATTGCAATTACAGACAAGGGCTCACTCTCATTCCAGTTTCGTAAGGATGAGGATGTACAGCTTGACTCCTATTCTTTTTAGGGGGAAAAGCATCAGTATTGATACTTTTATTTATCTGCTGACAATTACAGTCCGTTCTCTGTTACATTACCTATAATATTCTATACCTATATTCTGAACATAACAGCCAGAAAGACCCCTTTAAAAAGTGGTTCAGTTGTTTTCCTGGAAATGATGGCCCATTTCATTCATTTTCGGAGAAAATATCTGCTAAATACTCAAGTCTTGTTGTGGTTCAGTTGCTCAGTCGTGTCTGACTCTTTGCAACCCCGTGGACTGCAGCATGCCAGGCATCCCTGTCCTTCACCATCTCAAACTCATGTCCATTGAGTCGGTGATGCTATCCAACCAAGTCTAAATAATATAGTTTAATCTATCAGTCTATCAGTTTTTTTTTTTCAAGTGAAAATGGTGGGAATTTCAAAGAATCTGTGAAGTTGACACTATTTAAATAATACTTAATTTTACTATTTTAATAATAATACTTAGATTTTACTTGCCATTTTCACTGAAAAGCAATCGTGAATAAAACTACTAGCACTTAGCATCAATCAAGATAGTGACACCAGACTACTAGTAGTCATTGTATTCTTCACTGCCATATACTCTCAACAAAAATAAACAAAATAAAAAATCGACTCCGTTTCACTTAAGAATGTCCTTGACTGGGGCTTCCCTGGTGGCTCAGTGCTAAAGAATCCTCCTGCCAAATCAGGGGACACAGGTTCAATCCCTGATCTGGGAAGATCCCACTTGCCTTGGAGCAGCATAGCCCACGTGCCACGACTACCAAAGCCCACGTTCCCTGGAGCCTGTGCTCCACAGGAAAAGCCCGCCCACAATGAGAAGCCTGTGCATTGCAACAAAGTAGCCCCCACTTGCCACAACTAGAGAAAAGCCCAGGCAGAAACCAAGACCCAGCACAGCCAAAAATAAATAAAATAAAATTATTTTTAAAAAGAATGTCCTTGATGAAATGAAACTGATTTTATGAACTCTTAGTCCACAAGGACACATCTTTCCAAATGATCAAAATTGGTAGTATGCATAAACCATTTTCGCTGCCACCAAAGCACAGTGGTTTTTTCAAGAAAAAACACTTGTTATTATTTGAGTTGCAGACTAAATGGACTTTTTTTCTTTCTCTCTCTCAAGGAACATCATTCTTTACTTGTAAGACTGATAAACTGCAATTATTCAGAATTTGGTACTTGACAGATATTTTCCTAAAAATGAACCAAGTAGGCTTGTCACTTTAAGGAAAAAAACAGACAAGATTTGCTACCAGTGACCAAATTTAGGCTCTCAAGTAAACACTTCAAACTGTGGGACACATACCATCACTGTTAGTTTTTCAGGTTACTACTTCTGCTTTATTGACTATGCCAAAGCCTTTGACTGTGTGGATCACAATAAACCGTGGAAAATTCTGAAAGAGATGGGAATACCAGACCGCCTGACCTACCTCTTGAGAAACCGGTATGCAGGTCAGGAAGCAACAGTTAGAACTGGACATGGAACATCAGACTGGTTCCAAATAGGAAAGGGAGTACGTCAAGGCTGTATATTGTCACTCTGCTTATTTGACTTATATGCAGAGTATATCATGAGAGACGCTGGGCTGGAGAAGCACAATTTGGAATCAAGATTGCCAAGAGAAATATCAATCACCTCAGATATGCAGATGACACCACCCTTATGGCAGAAAGTGAAGAACTAAAGAGCCTCTTGATGAAAGTGAAAGAGGAGAGTGAAAAAGTTGGCTTAAAGCTCAACATTCAGAAAACTAAGGTCATAGTATCTGGTCCCATCACTTCATGGGAAATAGATGGGGCAGTGGAAACAATGGCTGACTTTATTTTTCTGGGCTCCAAAATCACTGCAGATGGTGATTGCAGCCATGAAATTAAGATGCTTACTCCTTGGAAGGAAAGTTACGACCAATCTAGATAGCATATTAAAAAGCAGAGACATTACTTTGCCAACAAAGGTCCGTCTAGTCCAAAGCTATGGTTTTTCCAGTGGTCATGTACGGATGTGAGAGTTGGACTTATAAGCAAAGCTGAGTGCCAAAGAATTGATGCTTTTGAACTGCGGTGTTGGAGAAGACTCTTGAGAGTCCTTTGGACTGCAAGGAAATCCAACCAGTGCATCCTAAAGATCAGTCCCGGGTGTTCATTGGAAGGACTGATGTTGAAGCTGAAACTCAATACTTCGGCCACCTGATGCAAAGAGCTGACTCATTTGAAAAGACCCTGATGCTAGGAAAGATTGAGGGCAGGAGGAAAAGAGGACGACAGAGGACGAGATGGTTGGATGGCATCACCGACTCAATGGATGTGGGTCTGGGTGGATTCCAGGAGTTGGTGATGGACAGGGAGCACAAAGAGTTGGACACAATTGAACGACTGAGCACCAAAAGACTTTTCTCAAGAGATCAGCAATGATACTAAGAATATGTACAAAGTACAGTATTTTGGTACATACAATGAAATGTGTCAACACTTAGAATATAATTCAGTGAGCCAACACTTTACAAATGAGCAATTCAAGATATTACAAAATCATATATGGGCAAAATTAGATCCATTCAGTGCTCAACATAGATTAATGAGTTTTAATATAATAGAGAATGAAAGGTTGCTAATATCTTACATTGTATCTGACTTCTAAGATATTTGAAAAGGCTATTAAAATATTTCTCCCTTACTGTATATTTATGTGAAGTGGGTTTTTTTAAAAGATGACTTAAAAAAAAATTTGTTTTTTGGTTGTGCTGGGTCTTCACTGATGCACACGGGTTTTCTCTAGTAGTGGTGAGTGGGGGCTATTTTGTTGTAGCCCATGGACTTCTCACTGCAGTGGCTTCTCTTGCTGTGGAGCACAGGCTTTAGGTGCATGGGCTTCCGTAATTGCAGTATTTGGGGCTCAGTAGTTGTCACTCAGTAGTTGTCGCCTGTGGGTTCTAGGGTGCACAAGCTTCAGCAGTTATGGCACACAGGCTTAGCTGCTCCGCATATGGAATGTTCCCAGACCAGGGATCAAACCCTTATACAGGGAAGTCCTGGAGTGGGTTTTTTCATACTTCAGCCAAAACTTCATATTCTAGGAGTTTGAATGCAGAAGCAGATAAAAGAATACAGCTGTCTTATATTAAGCCAGACATTTACGAAGGGGGCTTCCCTAGTGACTCAGATGGCAAAGAATCTGCCTGCCACACAGGAGACACAGGGTTGATCCCTGGGTCAGGAAGATCCCCTGGAGGAGGAAATGGCAACCCACTCCAGTATTCCTGCCTGGAGAACTCCATCAATAGAGAAGCCTGGCGGGGTACAGTCCATGGGGTCACAGAGTCAGACATAACTGATCAATTAACATCTTTAGATACCAACACTGAAGGCATATGCAAAGTTGTTTAAAAAAAAAAGACACCATCTTTTTCACTAAATTGTTTTGGAAAAGTTATTTTTCATAAAAAAATATTCTCATTAACATGTAATGGTCTTTTATTGTTATTTATTTATTTACGGTTGCGCTAGGTCTTTGTTGCAGTGTGTAGGCTTTCTCCAGTTGTGGAATGTGGGTTTCTCATCGTGGTGGCTTCTCTTTTAGCGGAGCACAGGCTCTAGAGCAGATGAGCTTCGGTAGTTGCAGGGCCCAGGTTTAGTTGCCCTGCGGCATGTGGAATCTTCCTGGACCAGGGATCAAACCCATGTTACCTACATTGGCAGGCAGATTCTTAACTGCTGGCCCACCAGGGAAGTCCTGTTACTGTTATTTTAAAATGAATTACCAGGTATTTTATGTATTTCTCAGTTTTAATTTTTAATTTGGTGACTATCAACAGCTATAACCAAAAACAAAAGCGCTATGGGAGTCTTCAAGAATTTTAAAGAATGTAATGGCATTCCAAGGCCAATATGCTTGAGACTCACTGATCTAAAATGTGTCAGACCATATCGCCTAATAGTTTTCCAATGGCTCCCCATATTCTCAGGATAAAAGCCACAAGTCCTTACATAGGCCCACCAGACTACTCTTATCTGTTCCCTCTCCATAAGCTATACCTCCACTCTCCCCTGGCTCATTCCCTTTAGCCATACTTGTTTCTTTACTTTTCATCCAATAAGACATACACAATCCGTCTTAGGTACTTTTCATTGGAAGTTTTCTCTGACTGGAAAGTAATTTCCTCCGTTTTCTGCATGGCTATTTGCCTCACTTCCTTAAAGTCTCTGCACAAATGTCACCTTCTCAATATTCTAACATGAGGCAGCCTATTTAAAACTGCAATGCTGCTGCTGCTGCTGCTGCTGCTAGGTCGCTTCAGTTGTGTCTGACTCTGTGCAACCCCATAGACAGCAGCCCACCAGGCTCCGCAGCCCCTGGGATTCTCCAGGCAAGAACACTGGAGTGGGTTCCCATTGCCTTCTCCAATGCATGAAAGTGAAAAGTCAAAGTAAGGTCACTCAGTTGTGTCCGACTCTTAGCGACCTCATGGACTGCAGCCTACCAGGCTCCTCCGTCCATGGGATTTTCCAGGCAAGAGTACTGGAGTGGGGTGCTACTCTATTCTCCATAGTACCTTCTAACATTTGCTTATTATCTACAACTGACGCAGTGTGCTGCTCCCCCAACTAGTGTTAATATAAGCCCCTAAAGCATGGGAAATGCTTGCCACATAGGACTCAACAAATATTTGTTGAATGTTGAATGAATGAAAGAATTCATCTGACAGCTTGTCAAGTCTCAAGACACATCCACAAAGTCCCAAAAGGATGCAATCTCCAGAGAGAGGACAATGCCAGCAAAGATTTTTTTTTTTTTTGAATGAAAGAAAAAGAAGGGATACGATGATCACAAATTTCAATAGTGAAAGCGTTATGGGCCTGAAAAAAACTCTTGGAAAAGTCTGGGTTGGGAAATGTTATAAAGGTTGGGCAGGGTGCATTTAAGTGTCTGGCCCTGAACTACCTGCCCAACCCCTTTCTAACCCTCCCCTTCTTTATCCCTTCTATTCTCCCGCCTCTTCCGAAGCCACAGTTCCAAAGCCCTCCCGGGACCCCTCCACCAGAACACAAGTAGTCCACACCAAGAGACTGAAACATTTCTAAACTTTATGTAAAAAGCAACAATCAACTAGCCGGAAACGAGCCTCTAAATTCCGTCTCACTCCAGTGCCGTCTTCTCTAAAGTTTGCTCCACGGTCCAGTCACAGTTCTCAGGGGTCCTGACGGTCTCCCAACGCTGTGTTCCACAGGAAAACAGGGTCCACAGGAAGGCAGGTCATGCGGGACGCCCTGGATAAGCATCTCTGTACAAGGAAAGCACGAGAAGCAGAGACATGGAGAATCAGTTCACTTAAGAAAAAGCGAGAGTGCAGGCGAACCCGGGGAACTCAGGGACAGGTACTCACGTACAGCGGTGATACCGCGGGGTCTCAGTTCTCCTCCGGCTTGTCGGCTGGCGGGCCGCAAGGCTGCAGCATCTTCTCCATCAAGTTGAAGCGGACTCGCGCTTTGCTCTCATTCTCGGCAATGGCGAAGTAGTTGAGAAGATCGAAGTGGCCCATGTAGGAGCAGTAGGAGTCGCGGTGCTGGTTCACCAGCCATTCCCACTTCGTGGTGTCCGCGTGGCCGGTCCCGATGTACTTGGACTGCAGATGCTCTAGCTGGCTGTGAATGGTGTAGCGGTCCGTCATGTCACCGCTTTTCCCTTTGCTCCCAGGTGAGAGGCAGCAGACTACAGGAAGGGGCTCTGGGACTTCAAGCGGGACTGCGGAATCTCGGAACCCACGCGGTCGCAGGCGGATGGCGTCACAGCAACGAAGCCGCTCAGATTCGCGATCCAAGGTCTCAGAGGCGGAAGCAGAAGTGTAGTCTATCACCGAATTGGAGTTGCCTAGGCAACGCTACAAGTGGGCTGCCCCTGTAGAGAGTCCCGCCCACTTCGCAGAGCGTTGCATGCTGGTCCTTTTAGTAGCCCTTTCCTAAAAGGCGCTTTGCATGCTGGGACTTGTGGTCTCTGAGGGCTGGTAACACAGGCTTTTTAGGAACCCTGAGAAATGTTTAAAGGGTTTCCTTGGTGGCTCAGTGGTAAAGCAACCGCCTGCCAATTTAGGAGGCTTGGGTTCTAGCCTTGGGTCGGGAAGATCCCTTGAAGAAGAAAATGGCAACCCATTCCAGTATTCTTGCCTGGGAAATCCCATGGACAGAGAAGCCTGGCAGGCTACAATCTATGGGGTCCCCAAAAGAGTCAGACACAATTTAGCGACTAAACAACAACAAGAAATGGAGAGATGTTTAAAAGGATGTTGGCGGCTTAATAGAGGGAGGTGTCTGGGAGGCAAGAGGCATCCTCAGGTGGTTTGGGGCTAAATGGACATGAGAAACTCTGCAGGACAGGGCAGGGATTGGGAATATGAACTCTTGGTATGACACCGCTTTCGCAGCTAACGAGGCACAGTAGTAGCCCGTTCACAACCGTGGGTGGGTAACCTTGAAGTCAGGGGACGCAAGTTCTGGTCCCAGCCACATTTTACAAGTTGTGTGGAAAGTTATTTCATCGCTTGCAGG
Source organism: Ovis aries (assembly GCF_016772045.2). Classification (NCBI taxonomy): domain Eukaryota; kingdom Metazoa; phylum Chordata; class Mammalia; order Artiodactyla; family Bovidae; genus Ovis; species Ovis aries. The sequence continues at coordinate 68,675,555 of NC_056061.1, forward strand.
GCTGCCGTTTCCTGCCTGGTCACCAAAATACAGCACCAGTTCCGACACGTTCCGGCGCCTGCATTGAGCCGCTCCTTCCTCTTGAGCTTCTAATTTTGATATTCTCCCTTCAACTTCTCACCACGCCCTACACGCCCTCAGCCTATAAATCTTTCTCAATGTTCCATGCTGCTCGCCTCCCCAGTTCTCCGTTCATACTGTTCCCGCTGCTTGGAATGTTTTGTTCCCCAGGCAAACACTTTCACCTTTAAGTCACCTCGAAAGTATCTCCTTGAAATTGACTTTGGCTACTCCAGAGAGATGGAAATTCTTCCTCTTTACCTCTGTTATTATCACTTTAAATCCAATTTTTGGTTTAAAGAACTTCCTCACATGAATACAAACTACTTAAGAAAAATTGTTTGCTTCTGTTGATGTATCATCTGTTGTTTTATGATATCCTCATAGCCTGGCAGAGATTGTTTCTCTAAAAACTTTTGATGAATGGGTAAACTCTATTGTAGCCATATAGAAAGAAATTTTTTACGGGGTGAAAGACAACTTTAAAATACTTTTATTCTGGTACTGAGTGGCAGTTACGTAGTACCAGTAAGTCTAGAGAGGTACAGCATGATGATTATAGTTAATGCCATATTGAATGCCGAAATTCTCCAGAGAGTAAATTTCAGGTGCTCTCAGGAGTTTGAGTAAGCACATGAGATGGTGATGGACAGGGAAGCCTGGCTTGCTGCCCTCCATGGCGTTGCAAAGAGTTGGACAGGACTGAGCGACTATAATGGGAGGAGATGCATCTGTTAATTAGCTTGACAGTAGTAAATAACGTTTCACTGTATATATGTATATGAAATCTTTTTGCACCCCTTAGATACACTTAGTTTTTATTTTTTTTTAAAGAAAGATTGAAAAAACAAAATGACACAAATATCTTAAAGGATCAAATAAGTGTATCAAAAATGAAAAAAAAAAAAGTTACCCCTTCAGTTCAAACTTTGTTACAACAAATGTTTCCTTCCTAAAACCTAGAAACTAATATAAGGCATGCTTGTGGATTTACCATCCAGATGTATCAAACTTGGCCTTTTGCCATTTTTGTTTACAACTTCATTATTTTGTTTTGCTTTGTTTTTTTAAAGAAATAAAACCATACAAATAAATTCAAAAAGTTCTCTGTATTGCTGTCCCTAACTTACTTTAGGATCCTATCTTGAGTTTAGAATTAATCTTTCCTGAGCCTGCTTCAGGAATGTTTTTGACTGCTGCAAGTTTGTATATCCATAAACAATAGATGTCTTTGTTATGCATGTTTTATTTTTTTTTTTTACAATTTTATTTTATTTATTTATTTATTTATTTTTTACTTTATTTTATTTTACAATACTGTATTGGTTTTGCCATACATTGACATGAATCCACCACGGGTGTACATGCGTTCCCAAACATGAACCCCCTCCCACTTCCCTCCCCATAACATCTCTCTGGGTCATCACCGTGCACCAGCCCCAAGCATGTTATGGATGTTTTAAAGCTTCATGAATCTCATGGACAGAGGAGCCAGTCCATGGGGTTGCAAAGAGTCGGACACCACTTAGCAACTAAACAATGACAATAAATGACACAGATAAATGCGTGTACTGTTATGAAAGTTGTTTTTTTTCCTTTTCAGCATCCTTGTTGATATATATAGCTATAGCTATGTGTTTTATTTAGCATTTTTAAAAGTGTGTTTATTAACCTATTGTATTCCTGCTTCTGTGAATTGCATATTCTTATCCTTTGCCCATTTTCTTATAGAGATGTTTGTCTTCTTCTTACTAATTTTTAAGGAGATCTTTAAATATTCAGGATACTAGGCTTGCCACTTACATGCAATGAAAAATTTTTTTTCCAGTCTAAGGTTCATCTTTACCCTTTATGGTATGTTTCGTTATACAGAAGTTAATTTTAAAGTAGTCAGATGTACTAACGTTCCTTTATGGTTTATCCTTTTTGCATTTGGTTTGAAAAATGAAATAAAAACAAAAAAAACAAAAACAAAAAAAGCCCTCTTTTCTACTCTGGGACCATAAAAAATAGTTTTCTTCATTTACTTGTAAAAGTTTTAGAGTTTTGTTTTTCATATTTAGACACTTAATTCACCTGGAAGGTTTTGTTTCCTTAGGGATCCAATTAGAAGGAAATGTCAATCGACTCCAGTATTCTTGCTTGGAAAATCCTATAGACAGAGGAGCCTGGCAGGCTATACAGTTCATGGGGTCACAAAGAGTAGGACACGATTGAGCACATAAACTCAACTCAACTCATATGGCTAACTGGTTAAATATGTTTCTAAGTGGCTAACAGTGATAACCAGTCACTCACTAAATAGTACATCCTTTCCCTACCCATCTTTCATGCTTCTGTTGTACATGTAGGTCTGTTTCTGGGCATTATGTTCTATTAGTCTCTTTGCTGTGCCCGTACCAGTAACACCAGATCTTAATTATTATATTGTTATAATAAGTCTTGATATCTGACAATGTAAAAAGTCTGTAGAATTTCCTTCTTTCATAAATGTCTTCATAATTCTTGATCCTTTGCTCTTCCACATGAATTTAGACTGTCAGTAAAATCCTCACGGAAACTGTGATTGAGTTGTTAAATAAAGCCATGAAAGTCAATATTATTTGCATATCATTAAGAATGATTCTAAGGATATGAGAGAAAAACCTCAAATTTGAAGAACTTTGGAGCTAGATAGAAAATATTTATATGTATTAATTAAGACCCAAGGTGTATTAGTTTGCTAGGGCTGCCAAAACAAAATGCCACAAACTGGATGACTTAAACAATAGAAATGTATTTCCTTCCAGTTCTATAGGCCGGAAGTCCCAAGATCAACGCGTTGGCAGGATTGGTTTTACTATGAGGACTCTCTCATTGTCTCACAGATGGCCATCTTCTCTCTGTCTTCATATGGTTTTCCTGCGTGTTTCTGAGTCCTAATCTCCTCTTCTTAGAAAGGCACAAGTCATCCTGAATTAGAGTCGGCCCATATCACCTCATTTCACGTAAAGGCCCTATCTCTAAATGCAGTCACCTTGTAAGTTACGAGGGGTGAGGACGCCAGTGTTTGTTTGAACTAGGGTAGGGGTAGGGAGGTTCATCACTGTTTTATACAGTGATGTGGAATATATGAGAACTTTTGAAAACATTTATAATTTGTGAAAATAATATAAGTACATGAAATCTTGTCAGACAATTGCAATACTTAAAAGGAAAACTGAAGAATTACATTGAAAGTTATGGTATAAAATATTTGAGAGTAAAAATTTGGAATGAAACTAAATTTTATCGGAAAGCCTGTTAAAAATGACTGTGAACGTTTGCTGAAAATAAATAGTTTAGGATTTTTTGCTGAGCGTGAAAGTTTAAGGAAGGCTCCCTTGGTGGCTCAGTAGTGAAGATTCCTCCTGCCAGTGCAGGAGACACGGGTTCAGTCTCTGATCTGAGAAGATCCCAGTGCTGTGGGGCAACTAAGCCCATGCACCACAACTACTGAGCCTGTGCTCTGGAGTTGCAACTATTGCAGCCCACGTGCCCTAGAGTCCATGCTTTGCAACAAGAGAAACCGCTGCCAAGAGAAGTCCACTCACCACAACTTGAGAGTATGCCCTGCTTGCCACCACTAGAGAAAAGCTCGAACAATGAAGATCCGGCCCAGCCAACCCAAAAAAAAAGTTTAAGGAAAGAGGCAGTTCTTCGATGTATGTCTTTAATAAATTGAACATTAGCTTTAAAAATCTAAATGAACCCCTGAATATTATTTTGTACAAAAGATCCTCAAAGTCACCAAGAAAGCCTTCCATGTATCAACATCAGCATATAGATAACACAAAAACCCTGCTTCACTTTTAATTGTAGTTACACTGAATTTATAGATTTATTTGGGGGATTGTCATCTTAACTATATTGAATGTTCTCATCTGGTACATAGGAAATATTTCCATTTATTTAAGTCTAATTTTTTGACTTTAAATAAAGCTTATGTAATTTTCTCCAAATGGATCTTTTATGTCGTCTATCAGATTTATCCCTGGGTATATGCTATATATATATTTAAAGATGTTCCTTATGAGTCTTAAATTGTCATCTTGTAAAGAGTATCACATTTTCTTACATTTCTTGCTAATAAAGAATTTTGGTCTGGAACCAGTGGTCTTGTCGGTGAGATATGTCAGGAGAACTGTTACTATTTCCTGTTCCAAGATATTACCTTAAGCCTGCTAGGTTACTTCAGTATAACTATCAAATGCCATCTTATATTTTGGCATTTAAAGAAAATAAGCAAGACAAGTTTCCAATGGAAAGGATATAGAATAAAAGATGTATAAGGAAAAGAAAAGATACCTGTTTTAGGTGGAAAATTATACTTTAATCCATTTCTTAAGTCCAGTAATGCAAGGCAACATTTTTCTCTTTTCATCTTTTCTTGGTCTATCTTTATAGCTGCTGGCTTAAAATTTTTTTAAGTCATTTAATATTCTGAATGATCAAGGTTTCATTCAAGACCAAAAAAGTATACAAAAGAATGCATTTTTCAACATCTACCCATTTCCCATCTTCAGTAAGTAACAACTGCTATGTGTATGTTGTTTATCCTTCCAGAGATTTTAAAAATGAAAGCACAAATGTATATGATATACTTATTTAAGTGCCTACAGATATATTTGGTATTTAACCCTTCTTAAAATTTAGATGGTAGCAAAATGCTCGCCATAGTTCTCTACTTCTACTTTTTTGTTTGCTTTTTGTTTTATTTTCTTGGACATATCGTGGTGATCATCTCATATGAATACATAAAAAACTTCCTCATCCTTTTTGATTTTTGGTCTTGTTTTAAACCTGTATAATAGTCCATTTATGGGTGTATTATTATAAATAAACACCCTCTTATTGATTATCAAATGTCTTGTGTATCCAGAAATTATATTTAAGTTTTATTACTATTGCAGAAAAATACAAAGTTCAAATTGAAATGAACTAAAATCACATCTCCTTTGGTGAAATAATTATTTTAGATATCCTTTTTCTCTAAGGAAATTTTAAAATATCAAAAGGATTTTCTGTACGTCCAGGTGTTGATATCATGTTTCACACTAGGGGTCGCCAAAACAGTATTTAAAGCCAAGAAACAAGCCAGTAGCTCAGTTCAGTCGCTCAGTTGTGTCTGGCTCTTTGCGACCCCATGGACTACTGCACGCCAGGCCTCCCTGTCCATCACTAACTTCCGGAGCTTGCTCAAACTCATGTCCATCGAGTTGGTGATGCCATCCAACCATCTTATTCTCTGTCGTCCCCTTCTCCTCCGCCTTCAATCTTTCCCAGCATCCGGGTCTTTACCAATGAGTCATTTCTTCCCATTGGCTGGCTGAAGTATTGGAGTTGCAGTTTCAATGAATATTCAGGACTGATTTCACTTAGGATGGACTGGTTGGATCTCCTTGCTGTCCAAGGGATTCTCAAGAGTCTTCTCCAACACCACAGTTCAAACACATCAATTCTTTGGCACTCAGTTTTCTTTATAGTTCAACTCTCACATCCATACATGACCACTGGAAAAACCATAGCTTTGACTAGGAGGACTTTTGTTGGCAAAGTGATGTCTGCTTTTTAATATGCTGTCTAGGTTGGTTGTAACTTTTCTTCCAAGGAGCAAGCATCTTTTAATTTCATGGCTGCAAGCACCATCTGCAGTGATTTTGGAGCAGAAGAATATAAAGTCTGTCACTGTTTCCACTGTTTCTCCATCTATTTGCCATGAAGTGATCTCCACCAGATGCCATGATCTTGGTTTTCTGAATGTTGAGCTTTAAGCCAAACTTTTCACTCTCCTCTTTCACTTTCATCAGAGGCTCTTTAGTTCTTTTTCTCTTTCTGCTATAAGGGTGGTGCATTCTGCATATCTGAGGTCATTGATATTTCTCCTGGCAATATTGATTTCAGCTTGTGCTTCATCCAGCCCGGCATTTCGCATGATGTACTCTGCATATAAGTTAAATAAGCAGGGTTGACGTACAGCCTTGACGTACTCCTTTCCCAATTTGGAACCAGTCTATTGTTCCATGTCTGATTCTAACTGTTGCTTCTTGACCTGCATACAGATTTCTCAGGAGGCAGGTCAGGTGGTCTGGTATTCCCATCTCTTTCAGAATTTTCCACAGTTTGTTGTCATCCACATAGTCAAAGGCTTTGGCATAGTCAACAAAGCAGAAGTAGATACTTTTCTGGAACTCTCTCGCTTTTTTGATGATCCAACAGATGTTGGCAACTTGATCTCTGGTTCCTCTGCATTTTCTAAATCCAGCTTGACCATCTGGAGGTTCACAGTTCATGTACTGTTGAAGCCTGGCTTGGAGAATTTTAACCATTACTTTGCTAGTGTGAGAGAGAGTGAAATTGTGCAGTAGTTTGAACATTCTTTGGCACTGGAATGAAACATTCTTTGGCATTTCTTTGGGACTGGAATGAAAACTGACCTTTTCCAGTCCTGTGGCCATTGCTGAGGTTTCCACATTTGCTGGCATACTGAGTGCAGCACTTTCACAGCATCATCTTTTAGGATTTGAAATAGCTCAATTGGAATTCCATCACCTCTGCTAGCTTTGTTCACAGTGATGCTTCCTAAGGCCCACCTGACTTCGCATTCTAGGATGTCTGGCTCTTGGTGGGTGATCACACCATTGTGGTTATCTGGGTCATGAAGATTTTTTTGTATAGTTCTTCTGTGTATTCTTGCCACCTCTTCTTAATATCTTCTGCTTCTGTTAGGTCCATACCATTTCTGTCCTTGTTGTGCCCATCTTTGCATGAAATATTTCCTTGGTATCTCTAATTTTCTTGAAGAGATCTCTAGTCTTTCCCATTCTATTGTTTTCCTCTATTTCTTTGCATTGATCGCCGAGAAGGCTTTCTTATCTCTTCTTGCTATTCTTTGGAACTCTGCATTCAAATGGGTATATCTTTCCTTTCCTCCTTTGCGTTTAGCTTCTCTTCTTTTCTCCATTTATAAGGCCTCCTCAGACAACCATTTTGCCTTTCTGCACTTCTTTTTCTTGGGGATGGTCTCGATCACTGCCTCCTGTACAATGTCACGAACCTCTGTCCATAGTTCTTCAGGGACTCTATCTATCAGATATAATCCTGTAGTTGAGAACATTTTATTATTAGGCACCTTGAGTATCTCAACTATGGTAAGCAGGAAAAGTACATTATGACTGAAATGCTGAAGACAAAACTTTGGTTTGCTGTATTTTCAAAGGCAACTAAGACTTTTATACAGAGAAGGCAATGGCAACCCACTCTAGTACTCTTGCCTGGTAAATCCCATGGACAGAGGAGCCTGGTAGGCTGCAGTCCACGGGGTCACTAGGAGTCAAACACGACTGAGCGATTTCAATTTCACTTTTCACTTTCATGCATTGGAGAAGGAAATGGCAACCCACTCCAGTGTTCCTGCCTGGAGAATCCCAGGGATGGGGGAGCCTGGTGGGCTGCCATCTATGGGGTCGCACAGAGTCAGACACGACTGAAGCGACTTAGCAGCAGCAGCAGCAGCAGCAGCAAGACTCTTATAACATAGGAGAAAACTAAGTTATCTTTATCATCATAAAGATTTTACTTTAGGGTTTTACATTTAGTTGGAATAAGCGATGATGTGGAATTTAGGTTATATGGAATTTATGGAACTTTTAAAAAGAAGTTTGCTGGACATGATCTTACTTTGCTGAGGTTAAAAATGTCTTTAACTCCAGCTTTTATTCTTCCAGCTACCATAGGTTTCATATATTGGAGCAGATCTAGAACTCTTAATTTTTGTAGGGTTTTACTTCTAATTGGGCACATACTTCAAAAGTGTAAAATGTTCTGTACTTTAAGAGTTCTCCTTGGGCAGATATGATTGCCATGGGTTTGTAGTCAATAACTTTTCATTTGAGATTTTATAGGCTGGTCCTTCTCTGTTTAGTAATCATAGTCAATGACATGCTGGTATAATTTTTGAACAAAAATTTCTCATAGGAAAAGTTGCACAAAGGAACTTTGAAGTATTATGCATATTTTCCATTTGTTGCAGTAATTTGAAATCTTGCAGCATTAGGATTAATGACTTATATATCATAGGTGCTGAATCAATATTCAATGAATAGATCAATGACAATGTTCATGACAGCATCTTAAGTGACAAGGAAAGATTGGAAACAAGCTTGGTGCCAACAATACAGGAATAATTACATAAATTATGCTGTAAACTGAGTATATGTGGCATATCTCATTTGAATATAAGTTCCTTTGAAACGTGTGACTTTTTTCTCCATCATATTAGCATGGTGATTTACCCATTGTCAGTGTTCAATAAATATTCATTGAATTAGAATAGCAAACATCCTCTTCCAACAACACAAGAGAAGACTCTACACATGGACATCACCAGATGGTCAACACCAAAATCAGATTGATTGATTATATTCTATGCAGCCAAAGATGGAGAAGCTCTATACAGTCAACAAAAACAAGACCAGGAGCTGACTGTGGCTCAGATCATGAACTCCTTATTACCAAATTCAGACTTAAATTGAAGAAAGTAGGGAAAACCACTAGACCATTCAGGTATGACCTAAATCAAATCCCTTATGATTATACAATGGAAGTGAGAAATAGATTTAAGGGCCTAGATCTGATAGATAGAGTGCCTGATGAACTATGGAATGAGGTTCGTGACATTGTACAGGAGACAGGGATCAAGATCATCCCCATGGACAAGAAATGCAAAAAAGCAAAATGGCTGTCTGAGGAGGCCTTACAAATAGCTGTGAAAAGAAGAGAGGCGAAAAGGCAAGGAGAAAAGGAAAGATATAAGCATCTGAATGCAGAGTTCCAAAGAATAGCAAGAAGAGATAAGAAAGCCTTCCTCAGCGATCAATGCAAAGAAATCGAGGAAAACAACAGAATGGGAAAGACTAGAGATCTCTTCAAGAAAATTAGAGATACCAAGGGAACATTTCATGCAAAGATGGGCTCGATAAAGGACAGAAATGGTATGGATCTAACAGAAGCAGAAGATATTAAGAAGAGGTGGCAAGAATACACGGAAGAACTCTACAAAAAAGATCTTCATGACCCAGATAATCATGATGATGTTATCACTAATCTAGAGCCAGACATCTTGGAATGTGAAGTCAAGTGGGCCTTATAAAGCATCACTGTGAACAAAGCTAGTGGAGGTGATGGAATTCCAGTTGAGCTGTCTCAAATCCTGAAAGATGATGCTGTGAAAGTGCTGCACTCAATATGCCAGCACATTTGGAAAACTCAGCAGTGGCCACAGGACTGGAAAATGTCAGTTTTCATTCCAGTCCCAAAGAAAGGAAATGCCAAAGAATGCTCAAACTACCGCACAGTTGCACTCATCTCACATGCTAGTAAAGTAATGCTCAAAATTCTCCAAGCCAGGCTTCAGCAATATGTGAACTGTGAACTCCCTGATGTTCAAGCTGGTTAAGGCAGAGGAACCAGAGATCAAATTGCCAACATCTGCTGGATCATGGAAAAAGCAAGAGAGTTCCAGAGAAACATCTATTTCTGCTTTATTGACTATGCCAAAGCCTTTGACTGTGTGGATTACAATAAACTGTGGAAAATTCTGAAAGAGATGGGAATACCAGGCCACCTAACCTGCCTCTTGAGAAATCTGTATGCAGGTCAGGAAGCAACAGTTAGAACTGGACATGGAACAACAGACTGGTTCCAAATAGGAAAAGGAGTACGTCAAGGCTGTATATTGTCACCCTGCTTATTTAACTTATATGCAGAGTACATCATGAGAAATGCTGGACTGGAAGAAACACAAGCTGGAATCAAGATTGCTGGGAGAAATATCAATCACCTCAGATATGCAGATGACACCACCCTTATGGCAGAAAGTGAAGAGGAACTAAAAAGCCTCTTGATGAAAGTGAAAGAGGAGAGCGAAAAAGTTGGCTTAAACTCAACATTCAGAAAACGAAGATCATGGCATCTGGTCCCATCACTTCATGGCAAATAGATGGGGAAACAGTGGAAACAGTGTCAGACTTTATTTTGGGGGCCTCCAAAATCACTGCAGATAGTGACTGCAGCCATGAAATTAAAAGACGTTTACTCCTTGGAAGAAAAGTTATGACCAACCTAGATAGTATATTCAAAAGCAGAGACATTACTTTGCCAACTAAGGTCTGTCTAGTCAAGGCTATGGTTTTTCCTGTGGTCATGTATGGATGTGAGATTTGGACTGTGAAGAAGGCTGAGCGCCGAAGAGTTGATGTGTTTGAACTGTGGTGTTGGAGAAGACTCTTGAGAATTCCTTGGACTGCAAGGAGATCCAACCAGTCCATTCTGAAGGAGATCAACCCTGGGATTTTTTTTTTGGAAGGAATGATGCTAAAGCTGAAGCTCCAGTACTTTGGCCACCTCACGCGACGAGTTGACTCATTGGAAAAGACTCTGATGCTGGGAGGGATTGGGGGCAGAAGGAGAAGGGGATGACAGAGGATGAGATGGCTGGATGGCATCACGGACTTAATGGGCGTGAGTCTGAGTGAACTCCGGGAGATGGTGATGGACAGGGAGGCCTGGGGTGCTGCGATTCATGGGGTCACAAAGAGTCAGACACGACTGAGCGACTGAACTGAACTGAACTGGGTTAAGCATGAGTAGCCCCAAATCGCAAAGCATCCCTCAGGAACTGGGACTGCCCACCTCAAAATCACAACCATCCTTTACTTTATAAGAGACATAAATTTGGGGGGAATAATTTTTCTTATGGAGTTAATGTCAGAGAAAAAGACCCATGACAAGGCTTTACAAAATTATGAATATACTACATTTTAACTGTTTTAGAATTGCTTCAATCAGTTATCTAAAAAGATTGCAAGGAATAGTTTTCATAACTGAGCCAGTTCAAGTGAGGTCCATGAACATCTGTAATCAGAAATTAGGATACAGAATCTAAGAACAAGAAATGAAATGTATGGGACTGATGTATGCAACATTTCAGCTATCCAGTTAAACATAAGATTCATTCTTGTCTACGTGCAGTAAAAGTCAAGGATGAACCTGGAGGAAAGGAGTTGAGTTTATACCTTTCTTCTGATTTGCATTTGAGCAAGTGGAAGTTTTGGGGTCTGTTTTAATTTTAATTAATTTATGGCTGTGCTGAGTCTTCGCTGCTGCGTGGGCTTTTTCTCTAGTTGTAGTGAACAGGGGCTGCTCTCTAGTTGCAATGCATGGGATTCTCATTGTGGTAGCTTCTCTTCTCGTGGAGCACAGGCTCTGGAGTGTGCAGGCTTCAGTAGCTGGAGTTCCTGGGCTCAGTACTTGTGGCCCCTGGGCTTAGTTACTCTGCAGCATGTGGGATCTTCCCTGTCCAGGGATCAAAACCGTGTCTCCTGCGTTGGTAAGTGAATTCTTTACCACTGAGCCACCAGGGAAGCCCCACTAGTGAAGGTTTAATGCCTGCAGTTTTGAATCAACATGGGCAGTTTTTTCATCTTGAATTTTTAGAACAAGTGTATGTGCAGCAGAGAAGACTTTGGGCTTATCAAGGTATGGTGTTTTTCACTCTTCACAAGTTGCACTTGATTTCATAAAACAAAAAACTGCTTCAAAGTCTGCATATGTGCTGTTGTGATCTTTATTCTTTTGTATTATTTCTTCTTCACATGTCACCTATGAGTGTTTTCTAACGGCATTCCCGAAAGGTTCTATGTTAATAAGCTGTGCACAGTGGCCCAGAAAGAAAATGACACAGAAGCAGGCCTAATACTTTTAATGCTGTTGATTTATTTATGGTAGCTTAAGGCCAAAAAGGAATTTGGAGGATGGGAGAGATTGGCACACACAGTCATGGCAAAGTACCAACGGTGCCCTTTCCCCACCTGTTCCTTTTGCATTTTTTTCAGCTTATGTAAACCACTCTACAAATGCAGTTTCAAGTCTCCCCATTTCCAACTAGATCTCTGCCTCTAAGCCTCTCTTACAAAGGAATTCTAGCATTACAGCTACTGAGGACTGCTCTAATAATAAGTTTTAGGGAGGAAAACTGTTGAGTTAGGAACTGGTTTGCTCTATAGAAATAGAGACATATCTCCAGTTACTGCCTCTTCTATGGGGCCCTCGAGAGAGCATAATGCTGTTGGTTTAGCCTTTTGTCTCTACTTTTATGTCCCCTGATTTGTTAGGATAATCTTTATATTCGGCTTAATAGTTTAGCTTTAAAAACTCAGAAAAGCGCCTGAAGTTTTGTCTGAGTCTAGGTGCAGTTCTGCCCCTAGATCAAGACAAGAGTGGGCCTTGAACTGGGCCCCCCTCAGTTTAGAGGGTCCTGCCAAGGCTCCCCTCTCGCTGCACTCTCCCAAGAGCTGAAAAGTCCTTGGGTCAAGGGACGTACCTATCCCTGTTGATACTCCCTTTAACCCCTGGCTCACACACACACAGAGATCATATTTTGAAACACAAATTCCAAGAACCACAGAACTTGTGCAGGCTTCCTCCCTGCTCTGTCCTTCTAAAGGCTAACCTTACTGCTGGTGTGTACACCCCTTGGCCTGAAAAGGGCCCAAAGAATGGCTTTTGGCTGGGGTGTTTACTTTATGAACTCAAAGAGGCAAATTGAGGAATTTCACTTGAAGGGGTTGGCATGGAGGCCTCTCTTAGACTTTAAGGACTCACAGTTCTACCCATAATTCAGAAAAGGTTGTTGTTTAGTTGCTAAGTCATGGCTGACTCTTTTGTGATCCCCTGGACTGTAGCCCACCAGGCTCCTCTATCCATGGGATTTTCCAGGCAAGAATATTGTAGTGGGTTGCCATTTCCTTTTCCAGGGCATCTTCCCCACGCAGGGACTGAACTTGTATCTCGTGCATTGGCAGGTGGATTCTTTACCACTGAGCCACCTGAGAAGCCCTCAGAAAAGATTACCCAGAACCTAAACTTCCTCCAGTTTCACTTCCCAGTCTCAAATTTCTTATAGGTAAGTAACCTTTTGGTTTTGTATTGTAGAATAAGTAACAGTGACTTGTGCTAAGTGGTAACCTCAGTTCTCCTAAAATGGAACTTCTAAAGATCATCTTCAGTGTTAAAGCTGTTGCTTCATTAAGTAGATAAATGACTTTTTAACCAGAGGAGAATTTATCAGTTCAGTCTCTTGATCCTGTCCAATTCTTTGAGACCCCATGGACTGCAGCACTCCAGGCTTCCCTGTCAATCACCATCTCCCAGAGCTTGCTCAAACTCATGTCCATCGAGTCAGTGATGCCATCCAACCTTCTCATCCTCTGTCATCCCCTTCTCCTCCTGTCTTCAATCTTTCCCAACATCAGGGTCTTTTCCAATGAGTCAGTTCTTCATATCAGGTGGCCAAAGTATTGGAGCTTCAACTTCAGCATCAATCTTTCAAATGAATATTCAGGACTGATTTCCTTTAGGATGGACTGGTTGGGTCTCTTTGCAGTCTAAGGGACTCTTAAAAGTCTTCTCCAACACCACAGTTCAAAAGCATCAATTCTTCTGTGCTCAGCTTTCTTTATGGTCCAACTCTCACATCCATACATGACCACTGCAAAAACCATAGCTCTGACCAGATGAAACTTTGTCAGCAAAGTAATCTCTCTGCTTTTTAATATGCTGTCTAGGTTTGTCATAGCTTTTCTTCAATATTTTCATGTTAGGTTTAGAAATGATCTGTTTATGTATGTTATTTAAAGTATTTGTAATACTTAAGAGACTTTGGCATTGTAGACTATCTGATAGAAAAATATGACTATTTCTTCAAAACATGTAATTGACTTATAATTTCCAATTAAAAGAATATGAGCAATTTTTTTTATAAGTTGTATTCTAATATTTAAGAGAAATAGGCTTACCAAATTTGTAAGGTAAATAAGATTTACAACAGTCTGAAATGCTTTGGATGGTTTCTCTTACAAGGATCATGTACTAGATTGGTCAGACATTTGAAATGCTTAAAAGTAATTTGAACACATTAAACTAATTAATATAGTTTAAAATATTTAAGTGACATTGCTGGATACAAAAATCAATATAAAAAAGTAATAGTATTTCCATATTCCAGCAGCAAAAAAAAAAAAGAAAAAATAAAGAAACAGTCACTGTAAAAAAGGATTCTTGATAAATGACGGTGATATATTACAGGGAATTGAGAAAAAAAGACTATCTTTCCAATAAGTGGAGGTTGGACAGTTGTGTACCATGTGGGAGAAAAATAAAATTGGACTCCTAATTCACACTATACATAAAAATCAACCTCAGGTGGATATGAGATCTAATATGAGACAAATTATAAAGTTGTTCAATGATTAGTATAGGAGAGTATCTTCACGACCTTGGGGATAGTGAAGGGTTTCTTAAATGAGACACAAATGCACTAACCCTAACGTACAGATTAGGAGGGCTAAAGGAAACTCCGAGCTGGAGGCAACAGGTTTAAAGTCCAGGGAGGGTGACCGGCCAGTTCCAAATCATGATGCCTCCAGGAGGAGGATCGAGCAGTCCTTTTGTAAGTCCAGAAGAAGCGGTTCCTCCCCATAGGCTGGCACCTAAAATATTTGATCAATGGAAGAACCTCAGCACACATCTAAAAGGATGACAGCTCCCCCAAGGTGAAGTTTATAAGATGCAAGGCCACAATAAGGCTTGATGAAGTGGGATTATCCAAACCCTTATTGTGTTAGCGATTCTGCCAACTAACTGAGTATCTTGAAATGACTAAAATAGTAGCAGTTTAAAGCCACTGTACAGACAACCTCTTCACTGCTGTGGGGTAGAGAAGGAAGGCATAAGCAGGGACGCTAAAGGTTGTGGGGAGTCTCTGGTTACAACCTTATTTAGATCCCAATGCCATTTACCCTTTGGGGATTCTGTTTCCTGTTCTGAGAAACTCCTGCTGCTAAATCCCAATGCATACATTGTATTTAATCCCTAGCTATTGTTCTGCAATCTTTTCTTGAATGATCTTTATTCCTTTTCTTCTCTAGCTGTCAACAAAAACCAAAATGTTGCTCTTCCTGCAGGAGGGACTGGTTTTGGCCTCTTCACAGGTGGTTTTGCTTATGAATTAATTGTTCTTTTGTTCTCTTACCAGCCTTAAAGGTCAATCTTTATCCTTCATCAGTGTCATGGACAATTTCCTTCACAAGCTACAACTCTTCCTCTTTGTGGGCCCACTGACTTCTGTAAGACTTTATTCAGGTGTATTTAGGTAATGGGGTTATTTAAAACCTTAATAGTTCTTTATCCCTGTTAATCATGAGAAGAGATGCTCAAGAACCATAGGCCCTGAAATTTGAATTATTTAGCAATAACTAAAAAGAGATTTAAAAAATCTGCTTCCCATAAATGAATACTGATTCTGGCCTGTTTCTGGTACCTTTCCAGGAAAAAGTCAGTTGTTCAGGTACACCAAAGAGGAAGACAATTTCAATTAGGCTACTTTATAAAGCTTTCCAGAAGCTCTAAATCATATTTACAAACAATTTCCAGAAAGGACTTGGAGACCTTAGACCAGGAGGTTAAGCTGTTTAACAGAGAAGTGTCAGCTGGCTAAATTCATGGTTTTTGCCCAAAGATTACGTACTGGCAAGAGATATGTTGGCTTCCCAGGTGGTGCAGTGGTAATTAAAGAATCCGCCTGCCAATGCAGGAGACACAAGAGACCCATGTTCGATCCCTGGGTAGGGAAGATCCTCTGGAGAAGGAAATGGCAACCCACCCCAGTAGTCTTGTCTGGAGACTCCCATGGACAGAGGAGCCATGAGGGCTATAGTCCATGGGGTTGCAAAGAGTCAGACAAGACTGAGCACACACACACACGAGTCACGTTGCTGTAATCTGTCAGGTGAAAGTTTCTCCCCGTCAGTTCGTGTAGGGCTACAATCTCAGTTCCCACCCTTCACTCTTGTTGGACCAACTGTCAACAGAGGAGAGAGTCCGGGTGGTGGAGCTACTCATATGAGTGTCTACAAAGCTGACATCAAGTGCCAGAAATACCTTCATCATTATTAAAATTTAGAAAAGCCCAGAGTGTGTTAAGCCACTACACTCCCTTCAGCCTCGCTGGTTAAGTGCCTGCAAGAGCTACCTGCCAAGCTCCACTTCACGTACTTGGCTCAAGGGGATCTGTTCATGGCTTTGTCAACCAGTTTTCCCTCTTTCAATTGCCCTGCTGACTTTGGAGCCAAGAAACACTCACCCCACATGACTCTGTCAAGCACTTCCTATCTCCATCCTTTAAATGGTTTGCAGCTCAAAAGTGGTTATAAAAAGTTAATTGGAATTCAGCGCATTTTTCTCCCATTAAAAAATGTCATAAATGGTGGTTAGCTTTTTAGGCCCAAACATGCTAACTTGTTTAACTTACAGTGTAACGGTCTAGTTGTAGAAATGAGCTACCATTTTTGTCTGTGGTTTGTTTTTGTTTTAATAGAGAAGAAAATGATTTGTGAATTCAAAATTGGATTGCCAAGAAGAAACCTACCATTGTAGTGGTGGCCTTCTGGTCCACCCCACTCCCACCACTTGCTGCTGTCGGCCAAATGAGAGGAAAAGCTCTCCAGGTCCACCAAAGGCAGGGATTTGGGGAGTGGAGAGGGGGGAAGCCAGAGATGGGAATACAGGCCTGGAGGAAAAAGAAAAACATGAACTATAGCATAAGCCTCTGGATGATGGTGACAAAACTCTCCTAAATTTCTTCTCATCATTTCTTTTCCTCCATGAGGCTGTGAGCTTGGGTTTATAGTGCCTGGGTAGTCTGGTCACTGTAAGAATCACAAGATGGGTTTCTGTGCCTGATTGGGGTGGTCATTCATATTAGGAAGAAATTCTGTGTATTAAGGACCGCCTGTACTTGGAAGATTCAAAAATTCTTAGCATTCTTTTTCTCAACTTCTAGCCTACGTTGAGAAATTGTAGACTCTCTATTAAGCCTAAAAGCTTTCTAAAAGTGCATTTGATGCCAAATGTTTTTCTAGAGTTGTATCAAAAGCAAAATATCAAACCTGTACTAACATTGCAATGTAATTTTGACAGGAACATTTTGCTATTTTCATCAGGCAGGATTTGGTATAGCAATTGAATTAAAGTAGCAATCATGTATTTTTTTAAATCAAATATTAGTACATCAATTACATTAAAGGAATGTACTCTGTTTATCAAAAATTTACTTTAAAAGTAAAAAATACAAACCACAGATTGGGAGAAGGTATTTGCAGCCTATGTAACCAATCAATAACAACAATAAATATTTTGTTTTTAAATATATAAAGAATTTTTACAGTTTGAGTCTTAAAAAAGGCAGAAAATCCAATAGAAAAATAAGTGACTTGATTATGCAGAACACAATAGAGGAAATCCAAATGGCTAATAAACATTAAAAAGTGTTTTTAACATAGTTAGTAAAGAAGATATGCCCACTATTATTAGCAAACTTTCAAAAGTTTTATAACATCATATACTGGTGAGGAAATCTAACTTTGGGTGGAAAAACAGGCACTTTGGAAAACAGTTTGGTATTATCTAAATTGATGATATCCATATCCTATGTCCAAGCAGTGCCCTTCCTGGATGTTCCGAGGTGGTTTTCAAAGTAGGTTCCCTGGATTAACAGCATTAGTATCACCTGGCAACATGTGAGCAATGCAGATTCTTGGTTCCTACATCAGACCTACTCAATCAAACACTTGGGAAATGGGGCCCAGAAATCTGTTTTAACAAGTCCTCTAGGTGATTCTGATGAAAACTAAAGTTGAGAACCACTGACAGAGATTATTCTGTTCATGCAGACAGAATAACATGTAAACAAGAAAGTTTATAGCAGATTCCCAAATGGAAAGAACCCACATGCCCATTGCTAGTAGAATGATAAATTCATTTTTAACTAGCGGCTAACTGAAGCATCTTTATATACTGAGGGTTGAGAACAAGTCAAGGCAAAAGCCTAAAGTTAAAAGAGCAGACAATAATTTGATGGAATAAGTTTAAGATGATAAGATCTAAATGGGGATGTTAATTGAGGAAAAAAGAGGTGCCCCTTTGTTGAAGACCAGAAAAGGAATGCAAAAATTTTATTGAGGGGGTAGAATAGGAGAATTTAAAGTTTATTCATGCATGAAAGCCTTTATTTTCTTTATTATTAGGAATCAAGATACATTTTTTCTCTGCATATGCAGAGAAAAAAGGTGATTCACCCAGTTTAGTTTGGCCAGAGGGGTAAATTAAGTGAAGGATAAAATGAGACTAATCGTCCCTGCATCCTTTAAAATCTTGAGGATGACATTAAACTCTGCCCTTCCTCTCCTGGGATGTAATTCTATTTTTTTATTTACAATCTTTGCTGAGGGTGTAGTTTTGGGTACTTCTACTTGCCTTTCCTACTACAATAGCTTTTAGTCTAAAAGTCAAGGAATTAGTGTGAATTTTCTGTAAAATTCTAATGTCTGTTCCAATTATACTTTAAAAAACTGAGGGAATGATCTCTTTGGCTCTGTGGATGAGTGGTCACGTATACCTGGCTAGATCTCCATTAATACGGTGACCCTCACATGTTCCTACTCTAACAAGAGTGTCAGAAGGTGCTTTGGGTCTCTGGATATTAACATCAACTCAGACTCTGTATCTAGTAGTCCTTAAAGGAGGCATGTATTCCCCTATCTCCAGTTCATGGCTTCTCGAGTACACAGCCATAAAACCCTTTTGGGGAGAACCAGAGGAATAAATACCATATACACCTCCCACGGTACTGCAGGGTCCTTCTCTATGTGGACCAAGTCTATTTTTCAGTCAATGGAGATGTCCTGCGGTGAGTTTGAAAACTGGCTTAGGTTTGAAAAGTATGCAAGGGATCATGACTTTCCTTTGAGGCAGCTGATTCACAGTCTTCTGCTCATCTGTTCTTGATCTCTTTTTATTAGATATATTAAGCTATATTCTTGGTGGATGCACACCCACCATCTTATTCCTTAGAAACCTTATTCTATTAAATATCTCCATAGATTCCTAAAGATCAGCCCCCTATTCACTGCATTCCAAATATGTTGCCCATTAAAAACATTGCATCCATGTTGATTTTGTAGTTAAGTGCAACCATATGGCTTCTGCTCTTCTGGGATCCCATCATTTCCATGGCTATTAAGGATCCTAATTCTGTAACAGAATTATTTTATCAATTCTAACCTATAGAGGAGAGCCACCACTGAGCTTCTGAAAGACATTGATTCAGTGAATGTTCGGGAGCATTAATTGCATCTCAGAGTTGGTGCTACTGAGACAAGGGGCTCAGTATTTAATTTCCGAGTGTTCATCACTAACTGCGGTCTGCACCAAGGGTAAGGTGGCTCCTATTCAATCAGGGGCAGTTCCTTGGAGAAGAAGGTACTTCTTCAAAAGTTGAGAGCAGCCAGTGTCTAGAGCAGTTGGGGATGGATTCAAGAATGTGATAAAAGTGATTTGGGTGGGGCAGATCCTGAAACTTCTGTGCATTAATTTCCTTTATCTATAAAATATGGCTATCAATATTTAGTTCACAGATTTATTTGGAAGTAAAGGAAATTAAATGATAGGTGGCTTGAATCTAAGTGGAATTTGGACAAGCCAGGATAGGATGTCTGTGGAAGTCTTGACTAAACCTGCCAAGAGCCTGTTTGGATGGGGAGTAAGAAGCACTGTGGGAGAAGATTCAAATTGTGATTGTTAAGATTGATTCATTCCTTCACTCCCTGGCAAATGCTTAGTGCTCTTCATTCATGTGCCTGCCCTCTATTAGGTTGTGAATGTTTGACTGGTTTCCATGTGTGGAAGTTGGAGAGGTGATCCATCAGAAGTCCTCTCCTCTCTGTCTTGGAGCTGAAACACATTGAAACATGAATCAGGCGTGATGAGCCTGACCGAGCCTGAGACCTGGGAAGACTGAGGGCAATAAGGAAAAACAAAAAGAATATTTTACTAAAATCTCTACTGCTCTATGCTCTACGAGGAGCATAGCTTAGGAACTCATCTGACAAAGTCCTGCTCATGAACGGGGGTAGGGAGTGGGGCAACTACTTCCCACTTCACAGCAGAACATCAAGAGTGTTGTTATCAAGGGGTTCACTGAGACTGAGATGGGAGATCACTGCTGGGAAGACTTGTCAACAGAGAGCACAGTGACTCTGCAGGACTGTAGCAGTCGGAGACAGACACGGACATCTCTGAGTACATGAGTACATGTGTGAGTCCTCTGGGCGCTGTCAGAAACTCCCCAGGCCCTCCTCAGCATCTGGCTGATGAAGCCTAAGGAAGCTTGCTTCCAGCTCTAGCCTGTCTAGAATACTCAGGAGGGTGTGCAAAGCTTTACTCTCATTGCTGCTGCTGCTGCTAAGTCGCTTCAGTCGTGTCCGACTCTGTGCGACTCCATAGACGGCAGCCCACCAGGCTCCCCCGTCCCTGGGATTCTCCAGACAAGAACACTGGAGTGGGTTGCCATTTCCTTCTCCAATGCATGAAGGTGAAAAGTGAAAGTGAAGTAGCTCAGTCGAGTCCGACTGCCAGCGACCTCATGGACTGCAGCCTACCAGGGTTCTCCGTCCATGGGATTTTCCAGGCAAGAGTACTGGAGTGGGTTGCCCTTGCCTTACTCAACCCATTATTCCATTATTCCATTCCTCAGTTCAGTGCCTTGACCTTGCTGCCCTTAGGTCACCAAGCAGGCACCCTAAATACATATTTTAATTACTGTCAGTTTAAGGAACATTCTAGCTCCCAAACATACCCTCCCAAATTCTTTTATTTAATGATAAAGTCTTTGTTAAAATCTTTTTATTAAATTCCAAAATGGCAACTATTTATTCAAAGTGGGTAGAAGGAACCAATAACCTAGAAAATCTAGTGCTCAAAATTAACCTTTACAAAAAGATACTGTTTTTTTTTTTTTTTCCTCAGGTGGCACAGTGGTAAAGAATCTGCCTGCCCATTCAGGAGACACAGGATACCTGGGTTTGATCCTTGGGTCAGGAAGTTCCCCTGGAGGAGGAAATGGCAACCCACTCCAGTATTCTTGTCTGGAAAAATCCCATGGACAGGGAAGCCTGGCAGGCTACAGTTCACGCGGTCACAAAGAGTTGGACATGACTTAGTGACGGAGCATACACACTGGTTTGTTGTTTTTGTTATGCTTTGCTTTGTACCTAGATGATTCCATGAGTCACTGACTAAATGACAGGTCTTTTCTTTTGTTTTTCCCTGCCCAAGAAAGGTAACTGATTTTCCTTGTATCAAAAATGACTCAACATTTGACATAGAGTTAGAACTAGAGGTGTTAGTCTTACGGTTTATTTTCATCCTATCATATACTTATCTGTCTTCTTTAGCTTAGGATTCTGCTCAAGTGATGTATGGTCCTGAGCTCTGACGGGTGTCCCAATTCTTCCCATACAACCAGGATTAATACAAAGTGAATGATATAGTTTAAATCAGATCAGAAACAAGAACTATGGACCAAAAAAGAGGTCATATGTAGAATAAACAGAGAGGCCAGTAACATGAAATTACAAAAGGGTTAATATGAAATCCTATTTCTTAGGAAGAGGTGTCCTTATAAGGCCAATATGGGATCTGCTTTCAAATAATTTATTCACTTTAAACTTAGAGTTTATTTATTTCAATAAATATAGCCGTATTTTTCCTGTCTCATTCTAACAAAAAGCTAATGAAATTTGCCAACATGGACAAATGATTCATATGAAGTAGAAATTGTAGTCCTATTATAACACACAATTTAACACTGCAACTATTTTCATTTCTACTCTTTGTCACAAAAAATTTAGTAGCAGTCAAAACTATCATTTTCTTTTCTTCGTGTTTCTGAATAGGCCTGAAAGGGTGAAATAGAAAGTGAAGTAACATAAGTGACACGCTAAATGACCTAGCAAGTGTTTGACAGAGATAAGTTATAACACTTGTGCTAAAAATTGAAAAACTGTCACTTCCTTGTTAAAGCTGAAAATAGCTCTTACCAATTGTTCTTCCTGATGCAAATCCATATTAAGCTTTGTATTACAAACACAAATCACTCAAAACAATTCCAAATGAGCACATATAGACTTAGAGAGAATTACGCAGTAAGTAATACCAGATTGTTGATAAAGCCTTTAATCCACTTTAAATGAGTGCCTCATACAAAGTGAGCTGGCTTGAGATTTTTCTCTTACCTTGTATAAATTTAGCACTTATATACCAATTTCATTTAATAAACATGTATGATGCAGCTCTTAAGTAAAAATTCAGAGATTAGGTGCTCCCAGTCCTACAAAGGTAAGATGTAGTACTATGTAATTTACAATATAATTGTTGCGTGTTATGATTATGAATATTTTCCAATTTACTATAAAGGAATGCAGTATAAAAACAGCAACTATTCAGAGAACAGGTAGGCTATTTTTAATGGAAGTGATGGAAAATAACTTTACAAAAGAAATGTCATCTGGGAGAGGCTTGGACATCTGTGCAGCACAAAAGTTGGTGATGGGCTTTTAGATCATCCTGGTAGGTCTGTCATGAGAAAAATCTTGGTGTATTCAGAGAATGGCTAGTTGAGAGGAATAAAGAAGGGTAGGAAAGAAGAGGGTGACCAAGTATTGAGATGATCTTATGGAGGATTTTAATAATGTATTCAGTAGTGTTTAAACTTCTATTTAAGTAATAGGGACCTATTGAAGATTGTGGGACAAGGGAATAACTTACTGTACTTTAAAATTTTAATTATTTTTAATTGGAGGATAATTGCTTTAAAATGTTGTGTTGGTTTCTGCCGTACAACAACACAAATCAGCGATAAGTATACATATAGCCCTTTCCTCCTGAACCTCCCTCCCACCCCCACCACCATCCCACCCCCTAGGTCATCGAAGAGCACTGGGCTGAGTTCCCTGTGTTATACAGCAACTTCCCACTAGGTAACTATTAATATTTTACACTTGTAAACCTGTGCTTTGAACTGATGGACAATGACGGTGACCTAGAAGAATCTGGAAGTGGAGGCAGATAGACTAGTGAGGTGGTGTGACTATAGGTGGGAAACAAGGTCACATTTTGGAGAGCCTTGAATTTGAGGCACCTGAGATTAGGACAGCTTGTTGTCTCCAAGATGGATTTTCCTATTCTTCCTCTACTTACAAATCACCCCATTTTAGTCAAACATATGTTCCTTTGGAATAGAGATTAATCCCTGCCTCCCTTGCAGTTACATGGACCATGTGTCTAAGGTCTGGTAAATGGGTGTAAGTGGAAATAGCCTGTGTAGCTTCTGTGGAGTGGTATTAAAGAATAGGTATTATATTCAACTTTTCTCCTTCCTGATGGTTAGAATATAAACTAAACCTTTGTCCCTGCCCCCTACCCTCAAAGTCGCATGTCAAATCGTAATTCCAGTGTGATGGTATTTGGAGGTGGAATCTAATGAGGTGTTTAGATCATGAAGGTGCAGCTTCAGTGTATGGATTAACGCCCTTATAAAAGAGATCTCTTGACCCTTTTCCTATGTAAAGACACAGAAAAAAGACAAACATCTATGAGTCAGAAATGAGACTTCCACCAGACACCAAATTTACCAGCACCTTAATTATGCACTTCCTGGCCTCCAGAACCATGAGAAATAGATTTCTGTTGTTTATAAGCCACCCAGTCTATGGTGCTTTTGTTATAGCAGCCTGGACGGACTAAGAAATAGGGACAAAATGACTAGAAATGGAGTAGCCATGCTCTTGGACCATGAGGTAAGCTCAAACATGGTAGTCACTCATGGTAGAGCAACAAATTAGAAGCACGCCAAGTCCTTAACATCTGGCTCTACATATGAGACCTGGAATACTTATCTCTGCAACTTCATCTGAGAGAAATGAACTTTGGTCTGGTTTTAGCCATTGTTGTTGGGGCTTTCTGTCATTCATAACTGACCCTATCTGTGAGCTGTGAAGAGCCACAAAAAGTTTTAAGCAGAGGAATGGAATTATGAATATAATCAATTGTAGAATCTCACTCACTGTATCTTGAAAGAACTGGAGAGATGAAAATCAATAGGCAAAGACACAACTTGGAATGATATGGCAGCCAGTCTGGTTTGAGATGGTCCTGAGCAGCAGTGGGTTAGCGGGAGTGAAAGGCTATGTGAAGTTATTCTGTGAAGATACCCACAGCCCTCTCACAAGTCCCACATTTTGGCTCTTGCTATGCCTTCCCATTAAAAAGACTTCCCCTTTAAGACCTAGTCCCGTGACATTGTCTTCAACATTCTGTGTTTCACTTTTCCATAAAAGTTTGCGCATCATTTAGTTCATGCAAATAGCGCTCTTTCAAACACATGCATAAACCTGACGGTTTCTTGTTGCAACTCCTTAGCCTTGCAGACAAGGCTTTTGAGGAGATAGCAATCGTGGAGTGCTTACTATGTGCCAGGCAGTGTATTAAACCCTTTATATGCATGATCTCAGGTAATTCTCAATACATTTCTATGAACAAAACAGATTGTCTCTAAGAACATGCCACCACTCTCAGCAAAGCAGCCTTTCTCTCCTAGCTAGCCTACATAGGCAAAGTGAAAGTTGCTCAGTCATCTCCAACTCTTAGTGACTTCATGGACTGTATACTGGAGTGGATAGTCATTCCATTCTCCAGGGGATCTTCCCAACCCAGGGACGGAACCCATGTCTCCTGCCTTGGCAGGTGGGTTTTTTTTTTTTTTTTAAATCACTGAGCCACCAGGGAATCCTGTGTGTGTGTGTAATTCTGTGCAATTTTATTCCAAGGATAGATTCATGTTACCACCAGAGTAACGGATACAGAGTGATTCCATTACTTACCTCTTTGTATTTGTACCCACCTCTCACCTCCTTCACTCCTTGACTCTCATCCCTGTAGCTCTATTCTGACTCCATCACTATTATGTTATCATTTTGAGAATGCTTTATAAATGGAATCTCACTGTGGGTAATCTTTTGGGAGGGCCATTTTTCACTGAGCAGAATGCTCTTGAGGTCTAACCAGGTAGATAATTATATCAACAGCTAACTTCTTTTCATTACTGAGTAGTATTACATGGTATGGATGTACATTTTTTAAACCATTCACCCATAAAGGAACATTTGGGCTGTTTGTAGTATTTTGTTATTATGAATAAAGCTGCTGTGAACATCCATGTAGAGATTTTTTTGTATGAGTATAAGTTTTCATTTCTCTGAGATTAAAGAATGTGGCTGCTCAGTTACATGGTAAATGCATATTTTGTTTTGTAAAAAATTGCCAAATTATTTTCCAGAGTACCTATCCCATTTTACATTTCCACCAGCAATGTATGAGTAATGCAGTTTCTCTGTATCCTTACCAGCACTTAGTATTATCACTATTTTTTCCATTTTCTTAATTGTGATACAGTTCAAATACCATAAAACTCACCCTTTTAAAGCATATGATTCAGTGGGTTTTAGCATAGGTGCCATCACCACTACATAACAGCAAACATTTTAATCATACCCTAAAGAAACCCTGCATACATTAGCAGTTACTCCTCACTCCCCACTCCTCCTCCCAGGCTCTGACAACCACCAGTCTCCTTTTGTTTCTATAGACTTGCCTATTCTAGACATTTCATATAGATGTAATCATACTATGTGGTCTTTTGTGTTAACAGAAATTTTAATTTTAGTAGGTCTAATAGGTGTGTAGCGATATCTCATTGCAGTTTTCATTTTTATTTCCTTAATGGCTAATCATGCTGAACATGTTTTCACATGCTTATACGCCATCCTTATTTCTTTTTGGTGAAAATTTCTTCATGCCTTTTGCTTACACTATAACTAAATTGTTTACTATAGAGTTTTGGAGGTTTTTTAGATATTCAAGATATAAAGCCTTTGTCAGATATTGTATATAGCTTGCAAATCCACCCCAATTCTGTAGTTTGTCTTTTCATCTTTTTTGCAAGATTGTTCATAGAACAAAAGTTTTTAATTATGGAAATTTATTAATGTCCTCAGTGATTATACTTTTGGTGTCATGTCTAAGAACCTGCCTATCCCTGTTCCAAAAATATACAAAAAAATAATAATAATAATCCACCTACTGAAAGTCAGCAATATGGAGAAAAACCTTAAAAGGAACTAAGAAAAAAGGTACATTAAATATAGACTTTAAAGTGCTGAAAGAAAAGGTACAAAGGGAATTATTGATATTTTAATTTTAATTTTGTGATACATATATGAATGTGTGTGTACACATATACATACAGGCAGTTGACCTTACACAACTGGATTGCTTGTTCAGCAGACTCTGCAAGACTGATACTGGAGCTTGAAGTCCAGAACAGACAGGCAGGAAAGGAAGATGGGCAGAAAATGGGGGAGACCAAGAACGGGCACCCCAGAACATGCCCCAGAAGGGTTTCAAACACTTTGTTTATGGAGAATATATCCAGTTGCTGCTGCTGCTGCTGCTGCTGCTGCTGCTGCTGCTAAGTCGCTTCAGTCATGTCCGAATCTGTGCGACCCCAGAGACGGCAGCCTACCAGGCTCCCCCATCCCTGGGATTCTCCAGGCAAGAACACCGGAGTGGGTTGCCATTTCCTTCTCCAACGCATGAAAGTGAAAAGTGAAAGGGAAGTTGCTCAGTCGTGTCCGACTGTTAGCGACCTCATGGACTGCAGCCCACTAGGCTCCTCTGTCCATGGGATTTTCCAGGCAAGAGTACTGGAGTGGGGTGCCATTGCCTTCTCCGTATATCTGGTTAGGCCCCAGTGAAAAAAAAGTCCTTCCAGGCAGGATTTGGATAAGAATCAGCTTGCCACGTGGCGCCGGTGGTAAAGAACCCATCTGCCAACGCAGGAGACATAGAGATGTGGGTTTGCTCCCTGGGTTGTGAAGACTCCCCGGAGGAGGAAATGGCAATCCACTCCAGTATTCTTACCTGGAGAATCCTATGGACAGAGAATCCTGGCGGGCTACAGCCCATTGAGTGGCAAAAAGTTAGATACAACTGAAGTGACTTAGCACTAATTAAGTTTACACAGGTGAGGACAGGTGAAAGGAACCAAGAAGAAAACCTGAGGCAGGTTTCATATGGTATGAATGTTCCATATGAAACCATGTTTCAGATGATATAGTATGTTCTGGAATGATCCAGAACAAGTGCCAGCAGAAGGCTTTCCTTCCCCAGATTTATAAGCAGACCAGAGCTCCATGGCAGCTGCTGTGGTCAGGGACACAGCTACTGCCAGGACCTCGGTGTCAAGCCTGGAAAGGAGTGAAAAGGAAATATTCTGCTGATTGTCATTCTGCCTTAGGAACTCCTGGGGCTCAGAGCAGCAGATAGAAGGGCTGAAAATGGATCTGAGAGAACACACAGAGATCAGCTAGCACTGTGAACAATATCCAATTCAGCCAAACTTCCTAACGTTTTACCAAAGAGCCTGAAATATTTATAATGATAAATAATATAGTAGAAAGTTTACATTTTCTGTGAAACTGGTTCTTTTCCATTGGTGTTGAAACTTTATTCATCATTATCTTGACAAATGCCATTAATTTTCATTTTCCCTCAAATGGAACATTGCCCTATAAATTATTTTCATAGCAAAGAGTGACTCAACTCTCAATAAAAGTGATATATGGGATTCTGCCATGTTCTCACTCTGCTACTCATAAATTTTATGCATGTAGTCAACTTTCTTAAGTATTCTGAGCCACAGTAACTCATGGTCAGGCACTGAAATGCAATTCAACTGTTCCAAAGGTGAAATGTATGATGGGTTAATACGTCATTCGAGTAATAATACAAGAAAGCAAGCAGCTCAACAAAGTCACGGCACTCAGTGCACTTAGTTAAACTGGTGGATTGAAGTCAGTATTACAACAAAACACTTCTCAAGCACACTCTTACTTTAAGTTTAAATTTAAGAAGTCAAGTGTAAATCTCTGGCTCTTTCTTTGGAATACAGTTGGTATTCTCTTTCTTCCTTTCTCCCTTCTTTCCATCTTCCCTCCTTCCCTCCCTCCTTTCTGTCTCTGTTTTCAAGCACTTTTATGTGCCCTGTCTTATTTAATTCTGAATAGAGATATTATCCCATAATGTAGATGATGAAACCAAGGCCCAGGAACTTTGAATAGTATCCAGCTAGGAAAAGTACAACCTCAAATTGAAACTCCCTACTTCAATTAAAACACTTTCTAATATTTTAAAAGGCTGTTGTCCTGCCTGCTGACTCTACAACTGATACTTTCTATGAACTATCATCTTAAAAATCAGTCTTCTAGCTTCACTTTTCTATGGTTACCCTGCCTTGCTAGAGGGCTGTGTTAATATAGCCTAACAAAAGAGCTAAAAAAAATTTTTTTTAACTTCTTGGTAAACTTATCAATTCCACAGTGACTTAAAAAAAAAAATTCAAGTGTAGTAGTGACCTTTAAAAGTAGGGCACTTCTCTGGCGGTCCAGTGGTTAAGACTCCACACTCCTAATGCAGGGGGTGCGGGTTCCATCCCTGGCTGGGGAACTAGGATCCCACATGCCACATGCAGTGCTGCCCCCCAAATTTTTTTTAAAGATTTTTTTTGGTGTAGATCATTTAAAATTCTTTATTAAATTTGTTACAATATTGCTTCTGTTTTATGGGATTTTTGGCCATAAGGCATGTGGATCTTAGTTCCCTGACCAGGGATTTAACCCATACCCCCTGCATTGGAAGGCAAAGTCTTAATTACTGGACTGCCAGGGAAGTCACATTTTTAAAAAATTAAAAATAAAAAAAATAATAATTAAAAGCCACTCCAGGTCAAGAGATAATAAATTGGCTGTAGGACCAGAAGTTATCAAATGCACCTGACACATATATAATCAGCTCCTAAATCAACTTAAAAGAGAAGGCTTGCTAAGAATCCGTCTATTTAATCTTGTCCAACAAGCTTTGGAGAATGCAGGGTAGGGTTTCTCAGCTCATATTTTCAGAAAAATCTACTCTTACTACTTACCCTCCATTCACAATATAACACTTTCATTAACTTTTTAAAATTGGAGTATAGTTGCTTTAAAATGTGTTAGTTTGTGCTATATAACAAAGTGAATCAGTTATATGTATACATATATCCACTCTTTTAGATTTCCTTCCCATTCAGGTCACCACATTAAGAAATAGAAAATCTGAACAGTTCCATTACTGATAAAAGGACTGAATTAGTAATTTTAAAACCTCCCAAAAAACAATAGTCCAGGATCAGATGGCTTAACTGATGTGTTCTACCAAACATTTAATAAAGAAGAATTAATACCAATCCTTGTCTAACTCTTCCAAATAGTGGAAGAGGAGGGAACACTTCTGAACTCATCTTATGAGGCCAGCATTATCCTAATGTGAAATCCAGGCAAGGACACTACAAGAAAAGGAAATTACAGGCCAATTTTTCTGATAAGCATAAATACAGAAATCCTAGACAAAATACTAGCAAACCGAATTCAATAATACAGTAAAAGGATCATACACAGTTAAGTGGGATTTATTCCAGCGATGCAAGGATGGTTCAACATCGGCAAATCAGTCAATGCAATACATCTCAATAACGTAATGGAGGATAAAAATCATATAATTATCTCAATAGACACAGAAGAAGCATTTGACAAAATTCAACAGATCCACTGGAGAATGGAACGGATACCCACTCCAGTATCCTGGCTTGGAGAATTCCATGGACTGTATAGTCCTTGGGGTCACAAAGAGTCAGACATGACTATTTGACTTTCACTTTTCACTTTAACATCCATTCATGATAAAATCTTTCAGCAAACTGAGTATAGAGAAAATATACCTCAACATAATAAAAGCCACTTAAAACAAGCCCACAGTGGACATCATGCTCAGAGGTGAAAAGTTGAAAACTTCCTCTAAGATCAGGAACAAGATGAAGATACCCTTGTCACTTTTGATATACTTCTGCAAGTCCTAGGCAGAGAAATTAGGCAAGGAAAAGAAGTAAAAGATATCCAAATCAGAAAGGAAGAAGTAAAATTTCTCTATTTGTGGATGGTATTTTATAAATAGAAAACTATAAATACACCACCAAAAATACTGTTAGAGCTAACAAATGAATTCAGTAAAGGTGGAGGATACAAATTTAATACACAGAAATCAGTTATGTTTCTACATACTAACAATGGACTATCAGAAAGAGAAGTTAGGAAAACAATCTTATTTACAATTGCATCAAAAAAAATAATATACCTACAAATAAATTTAACCAAGTAGGTGAAAGATCTATACAGTGAAAACTATAAGATAGAAGTGAAAGAAATTGAAGAAGACAAAAATAAATGAAAAGGTAGTCTGTGCTCGTGAACTAGTAGGATCAATGTTGTTAAAATATCCATACTACCCAAAGCATTTTGATAGGTATTTAATGCAATCTCTATCAAAGTTTCAATGTCATTTTCATAGACAAAGTATGGTAGTTGATGTAAATATAGGCATATAGATAAATGGATTAGAATAAAGAGCCCAGAAATAAACTCATGCATATATGGTCAATTAATTTTCCACAAAGGTGACAAGAATATAATGGGGAAAGGACAATATTTTCAATAAATGGTGTTAGGAAAACAGGGCAGCCAAATGAAAAAGAATGAAACTGGACTTCTCTCCTACACCCTACCCCACAATCAACTCAAAATGGATTAAATACTTGAGCATAAGACCTGAAACTATAAAACTCCTAGAAGGAAACATAGGGATAAGCTCCTTGACATTGGCAGTGATTTTTTTGGATTGGACACCATAGCAAAGGCAACAAAGGCAAAATAAAGATATGGGACTACATCAATAAAAAGCTTCTACATAGCAAACGAAACCATCAACAAGATTAAAAGTTAGTTTACTGAATGAAAGAATGTGTTTGCAAATCATATATCTTGATAAGGGGTTAATGTCCAAAATGTGTGAAGGTCTCATACAAGCCAAAAGCAAAAAACCAAACATTTGGATTTTAAAATGGACAGAGGAACTGTGTAGACATTTTTCCAAAAAAGGACATGCAAATGGCCATCAGTACAAGAAAAAGTGCTCAATGTGGCTAATCATCAGGGATCAATGAGTTGTGAGTTATCTGCTCATATCTGTTAGAATGGCTAGCATCAGAGAGATAAGAGATAAAAACTGTTGGTGAGAATGTGGAGAAAAGAGAACCCTCATACCCTGTTGGTGGGAATATAAATTGGTGCAGCCACTATGGAAGAGAGTATGGAAGTTTCCCTCCAAATTAAATAGAACAATTATATGATCCAACAATCCCAATTCTGGATATAAATCCAAAAGAAATGAAAAAACAAGATACTGAAGATATGTTTTTAAAAAAGATACTGAAGATATATCTGCACCCCCATGTTTATTGTAGTACTATTCACAATATCCAGACTATGGAAACAACCTAAGTGCCCATCAACAGATAAATGGATAAGGGATATATGTTATACCTAAGGACATATTTTTTCTGAAATGGCAACCCTCTCCGGTATTCTTGCCTGAAAAATCCCATGGACAGAGGAGCCTGGAGGGCTACAATCCAATGGATTTCAAAGAGTAAGACATCACTGAGCAAACATAATAAACATAAATAATACATAAAATAAGTTTGTAATATGATTTAGCCATGAGAAAAAAGGAAATCCTGCCATTTGCAACAACATGGATGGACCTTGAGGGCATTATATTAAGTGAAGCAAGCAGGACACGGAAAGACAACTACTGCACTGTGTCACTTATATGCGGAATCTTAACTGAAGAAAAAGATTCCACTTACGTGTGAAATCTCATAGAAACAGAAATTAGAAAAGTGGTTGTCAGAACCTGCAGGTTGGGGGAAATAAGGAAAGGTTGGTAAGAGGCTACAAACTTTCAGCTATGAGATGAATAAGTTTACACTAAAACATGTGTAAACATGGGGTAAACCATGGTGACTACAGTTGATAGCACTGTACAGTTGATCCTTGTACAACACAGGTTTGAACTGCATGGGTCCACATACACATATTTTTTTTTAATTGAATACGTATTACACAATCTGTGGTTGGTTGACTACTTGGCTGTGAAACTGCAGATACAGTAGCCTATTAAAATTATACTTTGATTTTCTACTGTGTGGGAAGTTGATGCCTCTAACTACCATATTGTTCAAGAGTCAACTGTATTATATAATTGAAATTTGCTAAGAGAATACAACTTTAATGTTCTCACCAAAAAAAAAAAAAAGATCATTATGTGAGGTGATGAATATGTTAATTAATTAGGCAGTGGGAGTCTTTTCACAATGCATACAAATATCAAATCACCACCATGTATGCTTTGTTCCTTACATTTCTATTTGTCAATTACATCTCAGTAAAACTGAAAAAAAATCATGGCTTGATGATACAAGATGAATGTATAGTTTAAAAGGAAAAATCATAGCAATAATAAGGAGAATCATTCAAATGAGTGTTATCTTCAAAATAAAGAGACTCATATGGATAAATGAAATACAAATTACTCCAAAGCACTTTTGGAATAGACATTTGTGGTTTTGCTTCATCAAGAAAAATTTTATCAATGCTGTTTATTTTAACATTATTAACTTTATACTTGTAACGTAGATTGGCTTAAATTTTATAGTTTTTTAAAGAACTTGTAGTCATACAAAATTTATGCCATATTTATATAAGCTACATTGTATTTATATTATATTCAAGTAATTTGTCAACACTGCTGCTGCTGCTGCTGCTAAGTCGCTTCAGTCATGTCCGACTCTGTGCGACCCCAGAGACGGCAGCCCACCAGGCTCTCCCGTCCCTGGGATTCTCCAGGCAAGAGCACTGGAGTGGGTTGCCATTTCCTTCTCCAATGCGTGAAAGTGGAAAGTGAAAGTGAAGTCGCTCAGTTGTGTCCGACTCTTCTCGACCCCATGGACTGCAGCCTACCAGGTTCCTCCATCCATGGGGTTTTCCAGGCACTAATTACCATTTATTCTTTTTCCTTGAAGAGCAGTGTAATCCTTACTTAAGCTGGAAAGATGATGTAGTAGGACCATAAAAGAAATAAGGAGTGAATGGGTTATGTCCAACACTCATATCTACATTGTAATCAATTAAGAATTTCAATTTGCATGGGGGCATTTGTTTTGTAAATGTTTCTTTGTGACTAGGGATGTTGAGTTGTGTCAAAAGTTCCTGTTTCATAATTGACCTTTGCCATCGTCAGCCTATAGAAAATAGGGTTTTAAGAAATCAGATGGGGTGGCTTGCTTTCAACACCCAGTACTGGTGACACAGACCATGTCAGCTGCTAGAAAGGATTCCTGCTCACACTGGGACACATAAGGAAGGTGAGGAGCTGTGGACCCGAGAGGAACATCTGTCAGCTTCTCCACGGTCTCCTCAACAAGCTCATCATTCCAAGAGCAGGTATCCTCAAAGAAAGACTGTCTGCTGAATCTGTGACCTCTCTGCTCGAACTTCAGTCTGTTTTCATTGCATCACTTATTTGTACTAAGCTCATCTTTAAAATAGTCATTATTTAAAACACACTGTCTTTTGTGGTGCCAACATTGTACTTTTACATTTTCTTTAGGATCACAAAGGACTGCTGGTTGTGGTCTATGAACTCAGAAATTATAAACCACCTTTGATGAAGGAATCCATCCATTTGAAGTCTGTGTTAAAGGGAAAAATAAGACAAATAAAGACATGAAGCTGCCTCAAGGGGATGAAATGGATGACGAGTAAAAAAAGAAGACCACATCTCAACCACAAAGTAAGGCTTTTTGCTGTAGAAGCTTATAGTTTCTAAATGGATGGCACAAATTCTTCTAAATGAATAAACTATAGATGTAAAAATGTTTAGCCTATTTGTGAACACTACATCTTTGAGAACTAATTTAATTATTCAGATTTGAAACCAGCATTTGCTAAACATTTGTAAAAGGCATGGCTTATTTGTTACCTTCTGTTGGTGATTTTTTTTTGTTTCACTTTTATCAGTTCCTCAGGACTGGGCTCTGGTGCAAAAGGGATTTACCAGAAGTGAGCATTGATCAACAGTCTCATCTTAAAATACTTTTGCAAGTTGTTATGCAAAATCACAGTTGCAGAAAAACTGAGGTATTAAACAGATCAATTATGCTATCTCTAGTCCAGATTTTTTCAGCCCATTCTCTTTCACAGAGAATGTTCTGTTAGTATGCATAGAGTAGCCAATACATGCTAAACTTCAGGCCTCTTACAACAAGTATGCCAGTATATCAGAGGAACGTTTTCACTTATTTGCAATTTCTGTTAAATTGAAAATACAATGGTGTCATTTCAGGAACTATAAGCAAAGATAACATTTAATGGACACCAAAATAGTACAATTTGCAACCTCGCTTTCTACTCCTTCTTGTGTACCATGCACAGAAAAATGAGCTTATTTTAAAAAAGATTGCTTTTCTAAGAGAGATGTCTGCTGCATGTTTTATTTTTTGAATATTTGTATTTATTTTTTAATTTTTAAAATTCTTATTGGAGTAGAGTTGATTTATTAATACAGTGTTCTGCTAGTTTCAGGTGAACAGCAGTGAGTCAGTTGTACAAACAGCCACTCTTTTTTAGATTCTTTTCCCATATGGGCCATTACAGAGTATTGAAAAGAGTTCTCCTTATTAGTTATCTATTTTATATATAGTAGTGTGTATATCTGCATTCTTGTTTCTCTTCTTTTTTTAGTAGTTTTTCTAAGCTTACTTTTAGTTTGATATAACAGGATGAATAAATCATTTGCTTTGGAAAATTTTTCTTTTTTATTTTTTATGTGGCCTTTGAGTTGCTCTTGGACACTTTTTTGTAGTTAGGAACATAAACTTTTGTGTTGGATGCTAAGATTTGGATCCAGGTTCCTTTGCTTGCTGGTCCTGAGACAGTGGACAGGAGATTTGAAGGCTCTTTTCCTCCTGGGTCGGATGGGGTTGAGTTGTGCATACCTCATACTTTGTGATGCAGATGATAAGTGTTGGTTATCTTTGATATGAACCTGCTCTCAATGTGGGAGACCCAGGTTCAATCCCTGGGTCAGGGAGATCCCCCTGGAGAAAGGAATGGTTAACCACTCCATTATCCTTCCCTGGAGAATTCCATGGGCAGAAGAGCCTGAGGGGCTACATATAGTCCATGGGGTTACAAAGAGGTGGACATGACTGAGTGACTTTGATATATTAGCATTATGGGGTTTAATTTTTTAAAACGATCTGTTGTTTGCTAATATTTGTGTGTTTATATCTTAAGTTTCCAAGGTGTCTTAATGTGTCTGGGCTAAATGGTACACAAAAATACTCAGACTGAGTGTCTTATAAACAACAGAAATTTATTTCTCACAGTTTTGGAGGCTGTGAAGTCTTATATCATGGTAGTGATGAATTTGGTGTTTGATGAGAGCTTGCTTCCTGGTTCATAGATGGTTATCTTATTGCTATATCCTCTCACAGCAGAAGGGGCAAGAGAGTTTCCTGGGGCTTCTTTTATAAGGGTACTAATCATGAATCATGTTTTTGAGGTTTCTATATTCATGACTTCATCACCTCACAAGGTTCCACCTCCCAGTACCATCACATAGGGTTTGGATTTAAACATATGAATTTTAGAGGGACAGAAATATTCAGTGTATAGGAAAGGGTTAGAAACTCTGTTCTCCTATATGCTGTGTATGTTGAATAACAATGGCTTGTTTGAAGTACTGATGTACTAATTTCCTCATATACCTTTAAAAAGTAGTTTTTTGGGAAAAATAAATAAATATGTTTAAAGAAAAGCTTAGTAGATACTGGATAAATGAAACCTTAAAATTTACCTATTTACTTTATAAAGTCTTATTTCTGTATTTCCATAAATTACATTTTATATAGATAAGCTATATGCAAAAAGATTTGGATGTGAATCTGAGAATATTTTTCTAGTCTGAGTGTACTAGAGAAAAATTTATATCATATGACATACAACATTGTTTCTTTGAAAAGCTGACCAGCGGATCTAAATAAGATGAAAATATCATCAGGGAACATTTTTCATAGACTGTGGGTATAAACATTTCAGAGCAGATTCAGGTTCTATGCTCTGGTGGCTCAGTGGTAAAGAACCTGCCTGCCAGTTAAGAGACCCTGATTCCCTGGGTCAGGAAGATCTCTTAGAGAAGCAAATGGCAATCCACTCCAGTGTTCTTGTTTGGGAAATCCCATGAACAGAGGAGCCTGGCAGGCTACAATCCATGGGGTCAAAAACAGTTGGACACTACTTAGCAACTAAACAATACCTATGCTCTAGCTACCATTTAAGGATGCTGTGTCAGTTAGAGTCTCAATGTGAAAGAAATGGCACATTCAAATTAAAATAATTCAAGGAAGATTTATGAATAAGGGTACTATTGTAAAGGTGTGAGCAGAGAGGGAACTGAAAGGGACCTCTGGGCTGTCATATCCCAGGCCTGAGAACCATGAGTAGAGAGAGGTATCCGGAACCAAGGGAGAGGGAATCACATAGAACAGACCACCTTAGAGGAAGAATGAGCTTATGCTGAGGGACACAGACTCAGATAGCCCTTCTGTCAAGAATAAACTCCCTCACCTCATCCCCTGCTTCTGCTCTCCTGCAGGACTTCCCTTCCGGCCAAACCCAAGGAAAGCCAAAGGGCACAGGAGCCTGTTAGAATAGTCCATTCTTAGCCTCCTATTAAAATGAATAAATAGATAAAAGATTAGTCCTTTCAGATCAACCTCCCAGGGTTGAGAGCAGAACAGAGGGTGACAGAAAGTGGATCTTAAGGAGCAAACAGAAGATAACTACACACATGCTGACATTATAAAATCTAGAATTCATTTTTTCTTGTTATATCCATTGGTGGCAAGTGTTTCTCCTCAGATGGGAAAGACTTACTCTGCCTGTAATGCAGGAGATCTGGGTTTAATCCCTGGGTCAGGAAGATCCCCTGGAGAAGGAGTTGGCTACCCACTCCAGTATTCTTGCCTAGAGAATTCTGGAAAGAGTGGCCTGGCGGGCTACAGTCCATGGAATCACAAAGAGTCGGACATGACTGAGCAACTAGCACTATTCGTAAAATGGAGTTCAAGCTTTATAAACATGCAATAGAATCCTTACAGGAATTTTAAAGCAACTTTTTCAACAGTAGGATAAACGAACAAAGCTTAAATTCCATGTTCTGTTTTTTTAAAAAGTCTTTTAAAGCTACATCAGTGCTAGAGACAAATTCCAAAATCTCGTTATACCCAGTGTCACCCTCTAAAATATTCTCTCCGTGCCCTGAGCCCCCCCAAGTTCCACTTGGGGCTTACGTTGGTCATTTATTCATTCATTATTTAACAGATATTTATTGAGAGTCTCCAATATCTGAGGTATTTTGCTAGACTTTGGGTAAATAGTAATAAGTAGAATGGACACAATCTCCACTGTGAATCTGAGAATGTCTTTCAAAATTTGTGGTTTAGTAGGTAAGTAGTTTAAAGGATGTAAAGAAAGATTTAAATAGTTTATAGGGATTTTCCTGGTGGTCCAGTGGTTAAGAGTCTGCCTTCCAATGCAGGGTACACTGGTTTGATCACTGGTCAGCAAACTAAGATCCTGCATGCTGCATGGTGTGGCCCCCCCCCAAAAAAAAAAATTTTTTTTGTAACTTAAATAATTTATAAGTCTGTGTTCATAAAGGTAATCATCCAGAATAACAGAACCACATGCTCACCAAAAGTCCAAATTAATATTTAAGCACAAAATTTGGGAGAATTCACAGAGTAGCCATTTATGTACTAAAAAGCCACAGACATTTTAGGCAGTGTACTTTTCCCTCTCCAAAGAATACCAACCAGTTAGCCTTGAGGGAAATCAATCCTCAATATTCCTTGGAAGGACTGATGCTGAAGCTGAAGCTCCAGTATTTTGTTCATCTGATGTGAAAAATCTGACTCATTGGAAAAGTCCCTGATGCTGGGAAAGATTGAGGGCAGAGGAGAAGAGGGAGTCAGAGGATGAGATGGCTGGATGGCATCACCGATGCAATGGACATGAACTTGGGCAAATTTTGGGAGATGGTAAGGGACCTGGAAGCCTGGAGTGCTGCAGTCCATTGGGTTGCAAAGAGTTGGACATGACTGGGCAACTGAACAACAACAACAACAATAACTTCCTCTCTTATTTAAGAAAGATTTTTATCTTAAATATTAGTTATCCAGTTCTGGGAAAACTTATCCAAATATAATTAGTGAGACAAAGAATAAGTGGCTACAGAAGGCAATGGCACCCCACTCCAGTACTCTTGCCTGGAAAATCCCATGGATGGAGGAGCCTGGTGGGTTGCAGTCCATGGGGTCGCTAAGAGTCAGACAGGACTGAGCGACTTCACTTTCACTTTTCACTTTCATGCATTGGAGAAGGAAATGGCAACCCATTCCAGTGTTCTCACCTGGAGAATCCCAGGGATGGGGGAGCCTGGTGGCCTGCCGTCTATAGGGTCGCACAGAGTCAGACACAACTGAAGCGACTTAGCAGCAGCAGCAGCAGCAGCAGCAGGATCTAGAAAGTGCTGTCCATCGCAGTAGCTAAAAGAGCTGTCTGCAATAATGGAAATGTTCTATTCTGTACTGATTGAAACATTAGATACTAATAAGCACTAGTTATTATGGTGACATGTCAGTAATGAGACTGATGAACTGAATTTTAAAATCTGCTTAATTTTAATTAATTTAAATTTAAGGAGCCACATGTGGCTACAGTAAGAACAAGATGTATGAGGTGGGGTTGCTGAATACAAGTTGATTCATTTAATCTCATTTCCCTTTTCTACAGAGGTAATAACAGTTATTTATTTACTCATGCAACATCATGGGCCCAGCAGGATGTCAAATAGAGAGGAAATTAAAGATAGATTATATGAAAATAACAAGTGTTAACAAAGAAGTGGAAAATTTGGAACACTTATGCGTTGCTGTGTGAATGTAAAGTAGTGCAGCTGTTGTGGAAAATAGTATAATGATCCCAGAAGAAATAGAATTACCATTTTGTTGTTGTTCAGTTACTAAGTTGTGTCCAGCTCTTTGAGATCCTGTGGACTGCAGCATGCCAGGCTGCCCTGTCCTTCAATATCTCCCGGAGTTTGCTCAGATTCATGTCCACTGACATATCCAAAACTGAGCATCATTTCTGCTTTGGCCCAGTAGCTTCATTCTTTCTGGAGTTCTTAGTAATTGCCCTTGGCTCTTCCCTCCTTGAATATTGGATAGCTTCCGACCTGGGGGCTAATCTTCCTACATTATATCATTTTGCCTTTTCATGCTGCTCATGGGGTTCTCACGCAAGAATGCTGCAGTGGCTTGCCATTCCCTCCTCCAGTGGACCATGTTTTGTCAGAACTAGGTCCCATCTATCTTGGGTAGCCCTACACAGCATGGCTTATAGCTTCACTGAGCTATGCAAGCCCCTTTGCCACGACAAGGCTGTGATCCATGAAGGGGAGAATTACTATATGATCCAGCAATTCCACTTCTGGGTCTCTACCTCAGAAAAATGAAGGCAGAGGCTGAAAAAAAATATTCAGTCTTTAAAAGGAAGATTTTGACACGTTATAACATGCATAAACCTTGAAGCTATTATACAGACTAAAATAAGCCAGTTATAAAAGGGCAAATATTGCATGGTTTTACTTATGTGTGGTCTCTAGAGTAGTCAGCGACAGAAAGTGAAGTGGTGGGTGCCAGGGACTAGGGAGGGGGGAATGAGGAGTTAGTGTTTAATGGCTACAGAGCTGTCAGTTAGGGAAAATGAAAAAGTGCTGGAAATGGATGGTGGTGGTTGCATAACAACGTAATGTACTGAATGTAACCGAACTTCTCATTTTTTAAATTGCCACAATGGTACATGTTATGTCACATATATTTTATCGCAGTTTTAAAAAGATAGGTTAAACATCTGTCCTCAAGTAACTTGAAAATTAGCATAGAAAAAAGAAACGGGAGCTGGTGATTGCTACATGGTATAGGGATATAAAATGACTATTTACAATATTGTATGAAAGGAGAGATTGCTCTATAGCCGAGATTGGCAGAATGTCATAAATCAACTATGCTTTAACTTAAAAAAGTAAAATGAAATGACTGTTTATAGATGATCTTCTAACACTGAGACTGAATGGGTTTATGAGCCTTTCCGGTGAGGGATGGCAGTGGTACACAGGATGATGTACTCAGTAGCCAGCAGGTGAGTCTTTATGTGGCAGTTGTGCCCTTCTTTAAGTGCTTGCCCTGCTTTATCTGAGCTTTACCCTAAAGTACTAATGGCTCCAAGAATCCAGACTGGAGGGAGACTTCCCTGGTGATCCAGTGGTTAAGACGCCATGCTGTCATTGCAGGGGACTCGGGTTCCCTGGTCAGGGAATCCTTGGTCGGGGAATTAAGATACTCCCTTGTGGTTCAGTACAGCCAAAAGATAAGTAAAGAAGAATAAAAAAAATCCAGACTGAAGGTGAGAGCCAACATCTCCAGAAAAATGTCTATAAATATAGAAGATCTATCCGGGAGCCTAGCCAGGGTGTTCAGGCCAAGTGCAGAGAACCAGGTCAGTCTAGATCTTGCCATTATCAATATCTGCATCTCTTCACAGTCTGCTCTCTGACAAACAACTTTTTTTTTCAACGGAATCTCTCTAACCACCCCCTCCCAACTGCAGCAATTTCTTGATACCCTGGATCTTCTGATCCATAGACCTAGTATCTTTTCACATGGCCACATCACTATCATTCATGTCCTCTCTTCTCTCCTTACTCGGTTTAGATGCCATGGTCCTGAACTATGGTTATTCTCTTGTATAGACCTCAACACTCTGGTCTCTGTCACCTCTACCATATTCATCTGGCAGCTCCAAACTCTGATTATCTCTGGACCTCTGCCTAATTTTATTGGTGCCCAAGTAGACACCTGAGGTTCATGAAAACACAACTATACCAACTGGTCTCCCTTTACATTCATGATCCCTGACTTCAAATGAACTCTTAGTACCACTTAACCATCTGACTATATTTTCAAAGTCCATTTGCTCTCTCCCGGTCCCAAGATGCTATTTCCTACTTTCTCCTCTCTTCTCAAACTTCCTCTTACTCCTCACTCTCAGCTGATGACTTTCCTTCTTCATTGATAATACATGTTCCTGTTTCCACGTTCAGTAGCATCTGTGCCCTTACCTGCCTCCCCCCCCCACACCCCACCCCCCTCACTGCCATGAGGGGAGAAACCTATCTTCTCTTTTTTAATCCCAGCTTTCCATCTGTGCACTGGATTCCATCTCTGCTCATCTACTCAAGAGCACTGCTTTGGCAATTATCCCCTTTCTCTTCTGTCTTGTCACCTTTTACTTGTCTTCTGGCTCATGCCTGTGAGCATACAAATATGTACATTTTCTAATTTAAAAAAATTCTCCCTAGACCATACATTTCCTTCCAGCCCTTCTCTCTGGGCTCCACAGAAGCATTGGTCATCACACACCACCGAACCCTTATCAGTTTCACCATCGACCTCCATATGGCTAAGCCCATTGCTGAGTTTTCAATCCTAACTTTACCCACTTTAGCAACCTTTGATAGAATTGACCACTCTTGAAAAATTTTTTTCATTTGGCTTCTGGAACATTCTTCATCAGCTTACCTCCTATCTCACTGATTACACCTTCTCATCCTCCTTTCTTGTTCTTCATCTTCCTGACCTCTAAACTTTGGAGTACCCTATGACTCAGACTTCAGACATCTAAATTCTGTGTGCTGAAGACTTCCGGATCGAAACCATCATCCCAGACTCACCAGTCCAACTGATATTCTTGACAACTTAAGACTCCAAACTTCAAGTGTCCAAAATGGAGCTGTTAGTCCCCACAAACCTCCCCTCCCCTCCCTCAACCCCCACAATTTGCTTCCCAGGCAGTCTCCTCATCTCAGTCTAAGGAACCTCTTTCCTCTCGTTGCTCCAAAGAAAACCCTTGACTCATCCTTGACTCCTCTCTCTCTCTCTCTCACCCCACATCCAATTAATCAGTCAGTCCTCTCAGCCCCTCCTTGGGTATAAATCCAGAACCTGCCCACTTCTCACCAGTTCCACTGTCATGGCTTTGTGTCAATCCGGGTTTTCTGAAGAAACAGAAACAATAGGAGATACATCTATATCCAGAGACTGAGATAGAAGGAATTGGCCCACATGTTTATGGAGGCTGAACAGTCTCAAGATCTGCAGATGACAAGCTGGAACCCAGAAAAGTCAGTGATATAATTCTAGTCTGAGTCCAAGGCCCTGATAAGGAGGAAAGCAAATGACCTAAGTTTCAGTTTGAGGTCAAGTCTGAAGTCAGGAGAAAACTGATGTCCTAGCTCAAAGACAGGCAGGCCTAGGGGGAACAAATGCTGTCTTACCCTGCCTTTTGTTCTGTTCAGGCCTTCAACAGCTTGGATGAGGCCCACCAACACTGAGGAGTGCAATCTGCTTTGCTCAGTCCATGGATTCAGATGTTAATCTCATCTAGAAACATCCTCACAGATGTACAGAAGGTTAAACAGAATAATGTTTAACCAAATACCTGAGCAACCCTGGCCCAGTCAAGTTGACACATAAAATTAATCATCATGGCTTCCTAACTGGCTGGCCTACTTCCATTCTTGTCCCTTAATCTATTCTCAATACAACAGTAGACTAAACAAACAAACAAACAAAAGCCACATCAGGTTCAGTTCAGTTCAGTTCAGTCGCTCAGTCATGTCCGGCTCTTTGCAACCCCATGAACTGCAGCACGCCAGGCCTCCCTGTCCATCACCATCTCCCAGAGTTCACTCAGACTCGCATCCATCAAGTCAGTGATGCCATCCAGCCATCTCATCCTCTGTTGTCCCCTTCTTCTCCTGCCCCCAATCCCTCCCAGCATCAAAGTCTTTTCCAATGAGTCAGCTCTTCGCATGAGGTGGCCAAAGTACTGAAGTTTCAGCTTTAGCATAATTCCTTCCAAAGAAATCCCAGGGTTGATCTCCTTCAGAATGGACTGGTTGGATCTCCTTGCTGTCCAAGGGACTCTCAAGAGTCTTCTCCAACATCACAGTTCAAACGCATCAATTCTTCGGTGCTCAGCCTTCTTCACAGTCCAGCTGTCACATCCATACATGACCACTGGAAAAACCATAGCCTAGACTAGACAGACCTTAGTTGGCAAAGTAATGTCTCTGCTTTTGAATATGCTATCTAGGTTGGTCATAACTTTTCTTCCAAGGAGTAAGCGTCTTTTAATTTCACAGCTGCAATCAACATCTGCAGTGATTTTGGAGCCTAAAAAAATAAAGTCTGACACTGTTTCAACTGTTTCCCCATCTATTTGCCATGAAGTGATGGGACCGGATGCCATGATATTTGTTTTCTGAATGTTGAGCTT
This sequence comes from Ovis aries, assembly GCF_016772045.2. Taxonomy (NCBI): domain Eukaryota; kingdom Metazoa; phylum Chordata; class Mammalia; order Artiodactyla; family Bovidae; genus Ovis; species Ovis aries. The sequence goes on from NC_056061.1 coordinate 68,719,096, forward strand.
TAAGCCACTCCTTTGTTAAAAAATTTCCAATGTCTTCCCTTCTTAATCAAAGTAAGATTTAAAAACTATCAAGCCCACCAAGGCTCTACATGCTCTACTCCCCACCCACTCTCATCAGTTATCACTCTTCCCCATTCATTCTTTCCCTACCACACTGGTATTGCTTCAGGAAGTCAAGCATGCTCCTACATGCTTGATACCTGAGAGCCTTTACATCTGCAGATTCCTCAGCTTGAAATGGTCAAAATAGGTGGGCAGTCCTAAGATGGCGGAGACGACTTTCTACCACGGGTAGACCACTTTCTCCCCCACAAATTTATGGAAAGAACATTTGAATGCTGAGCAAATTCCACAAAACAACTTCTGAATGTCGGCAGAGGACTTTAGGCACCCAGAAAGGCAGCCCATTGTCTTCAAAAAGAGATGGAGAAGTCTTGAGGCTACTATAAGAATAAGACTGAAAACCAGAGGCAGGAGGCTTAAGTTCAAAACCTGAGAACACCAGAGAACTCATGACTCCAGGGAACATTAATTGATAAGAGCTCATCCAAAAGCCTCCATACCTACACTGAAACCAAGCACCACCCAAGAGCCAACAAGTTCCAGAGCAAGACAAACCATGCAAATTCTCCAGCAACACAGGAACATAGCCCTGAGCTTCAATATACAGGCTGCCCAAAGTCACACCAAATCGATAGACATCTCAAAACTCACTACTGGACACTTCATTGCACTCCAGAGTGAAGAAATCCAGCCCCACCTACCAGAACGCCGACACAAGCTTCCCTAACCAGGAAACCTTGACAAGCCACCCATCCAACCCCATTCACAGTGAGGAACCTCCACATTAAAGAGGAACCACAAACTGTCAGAATACAGAAAGGCCACCCCAAACACAGGAATCTAAACAAGATGAAAAGGCAGAGAAATACTCAGCAGGTAAAGGAATAGGATAAATGCCCACCAAACCAAAGGGGAAGAGATGGGGAGTCTACCTAAAAAAGAATTCAGAATAATGATAGTGAAAATGATCCAAAATCTTGAAAACAAAATGGTGTTACAGATAAATAGTTTGGAGACAAGGATTGAGAAGATGCAAGAAATGTTTAACAAGGACCTAGAAGAAATAAAAAAGAGTCAATATATAATGAATAATGCAATAAATGAGATAAAAAATAAAAAACACTCTGGAAGGAACCAACAGTAGAATAACAGAGGCAGAAGATAGGATAAGTGAGGTAGAAATTAGACTGGTAGAAATAAATGAAGCAGAGAGGAAAAAAGAAAAGAGAATTAAAAGAAATGAGGACAACCTCAGAGACCTCTGGGACAATGTCAAATGCACCAACAATCGAATCATAGGAATCCCAAAAGAAGAAGAAAAAAAGAAAGACCATGAGAAAATACTTGAGGAGATAATAGTTGAAAACTATGGCAACCCACTCCAGTAGTCTTACCTGGAGAATCCCATGGACGGAGGAGCCTGGTGGGCTACCATCCACGGGGTCGCAAAGAGTCAGACACGAAGGAGCGACTTCACTTTCCCTAAAATGGGGAAGGAAATAGTCACTCAAGTCCAAGAAACCCAGAGAGTCCCAAACAGGATAAACCCAAGGCAAAACACCCCAAGACACATATTAATCAAATTAACAAAAATCAAACACAAAGAATAAATATTAAAAGCAGCAAGGAATTTAAAAAAATAAAAAAATAAAAATAAAAGCAGCAAGGGAAAAACAACAAATAACACACAAGGGGAATCCCATAAGGATAACAGCTGATCTTTCAACAGAAACTCTTCAGGCCAGAGGGAATGGCAGGACATACTTAAAGTGATGAAAGAGTAAAACCCACAACCCAGATTACTGTACCCAGCAAGGATCTCATTCAAATATGAAGGAGAAATCAAAAGCTTTACAGACAAGCAAAAGCTGAGAGAATTCAGCATCACCAAACCAGCCCTCCAACAAATGCTAAAGGATCGTCTCTAGACTAGAAACACAGAAAGGGTGTATAAACTCGAACCCAAAACAACAAAGTAAATGGCAACAGGATCATCAGTTCAGTTCAGCTTAGTTCAGTCCTGTCAGTCATGTCTGACTCTTTGCGACCCCATGAATCACAGCACACCAGGCCTCCCTGTCCATCATCAACTCCCGGAGTTTACTCAAACTCACGTCCATCGAGTCGGTGATTCCATACAGCCATCTCATCCTCTGTCATCCCCTTTTTCTCCTGCCCCAAATCCCTCCCAGCATCAAAGTCTTTTCCAATGAGTCAACTCTTCACATGAGGTGGCCAAAGTATTGGAGTTTCAGCTTTAGCATCAGTCCTTCCAAAGAACACCCAGGACTGATCTTCTTTAGGATGGACTGGTTGGATCTCCTTGCAGTCCAAGGTCGCTCAAGAGTCTTCTCCAACACCACATTTCCTTCCAAGGAGTAAGCGTCTTTTAATTTCATGGCTGCAATCACCATCTGCAGTGATTTTGGAGCCCAGAAAAATAAGGTCTGACACTGTTTTCACTGTTTTCCCATCTATTTCCCGTGAAGTGATGGGACCAGATGCCATGACCTTAGTGGTCTGAATGTTGAGCTTTAAGCCAACTCTTTCACTCTCCTCTTTCACTTGTATCAAGAGGCTTTTTAGTTCCTCTTCACTTTCTGCCATAAGGGTGGTGTCATCTGCATATCTGAGGTTATTGATATTTCTCCCAGCAATCTTGATTCCAGCTTGTGCTTCTTCCAGCCCAGCATTTCTCATGATGTACTCTGCATAAAAGTTAAATAAGCAGGGTGACAATGTACAGCCTTGACGTACTCCTTTTCCTATTTGGAACCAGTCTGTTGTTCCATGTCCAGTTCTAACTGTTGCTTCCTGACCTGCATATAGGTTTCTCAAGAGGCAGGTCCAGTGGTCTGGTATTCCCATCTCTTTCAGTCATACTTTCGAATAATTACCTTAAATATAAATGGGTTGAATGCCCCAACACAAAGACAAAGACTGGCTGAATGGATACAAAATCAAGACCCCCTATATATGTTGTCTACAAGAGACCCACCTCAAAACAGGGGACACATACAGACTGAAAGTGAAGGGCTGGAAAAGATATTCCACACAAATAGAGACCAAAAGAAAGCAGGAGTAGAAATACTCATATCCGATAAAATAGACTTTAAAATAAAGGCTGTGAAAAGAGACAAAGAAGGACACTACATAATGATCAAAGGATCAATCCAAGAAGAAGATATAACAATTATAAATATATATGCACCCAACATAGGAGCACTGCAACATGTAAGGCAAATGCTAACAAGTAGGAAAGGGGAAATTAGCAATAACACAATAATAGTGGGAGACTTTAATATACTACTCACACCTATGGATAGATCAACTAAACAGAAAATGAACAAGGAAACACAAACTTATATGATACAATAGACCAGTTGGACCTAATTGATATCTATAGGACATTTCACCTCAAAACAATAAATTTCACCTTTTCTCAAGTGCACATGGAACCTTCTCGAGGATAGATCACATCCTGGGCCATAAATCTAGCCTTGGTAAGTTAAAAAAACTGAAATCATTTCAAGCATCTTCTCTGACCACAATACAGTAAGATTAGATGTCAATTATAGGAGAAAAACTATGAAAAATTCCAACATATGAAGGCTGAACAACACGCTGCTGAATAACCAACAAATCACAGAAGAAATCAAAAAGAAATAAAAATATGCATAGAAACGAATGAAAATGAAAACACAACAACCCAAAACCTATGGGACACTGTAAAAGCAGTGCTAAGGGGAAGGTTCATCTTCCAGGCTTATCTCAAGAAACAAGAAAAAAGTCAACTAAATAACCTAACTCTACACCTAAAGCAACTAGAAAATGAAGAACCCCAGAGTTAGCAGAAGGAAAGAAATCTTAAAAATTAGGCAGAAATAAATGCACAAGAAACAAAAGAGACAATAGCAAAAATCAACAAAGCTAAAATCTGGTTCTTTGAGAAGATAAATAAAATTGACAAACAATTAGCCAGACTCATCAAGAAACAAAGGGAGAAAAATCAAATCAATGAAATTAGAAATGAAAATGGAGAAATCACAACAGACAACACAGAAATACAAAGGATCATAAGAGACTACTATCAGCAATTATATGACAATAAAATGGACAACGTGGAAGAAATGGACAAATTCTTAGAAAGTACAACTTTCCAAAACTGAACCAGGAAGAAATAGACAATCTTAACAGACCCATCACAAGCATGGAAATTGAAACTGTAATCAGAAATCTTCCAACAAACAAAAGTCAAGGACCAGATGGCTTCACAGCTGAATTCTACCAAAAATTTAGAGAAGAGCTAACACCTATATTGCTCAAACTCTTCCAGAATTGCAGAGGAAGGTAAATTTCCAAACTCATTCTATGAGGCCACCATCACCCTAATACCAACATCAGACAAAGATGCCACAAAAAAAGAAAACTACAGGCCAATATCACTGATGAACATAGATGCAAAAATCCTTAACAAAATTCTAGCAAACAGAATCCAACAGCATATTAAAAAGATAACGCATCATGACCAAGTGGGCTTTATCCCAGGGATGCAAGGATTCTTCAATATCTGCAAATCAATCAATGTAATACACCACATTAACAAATTGAAAGATAAAAACCATATGATTATCTCAATAGATGCAGAGAAAGTCTTTGACAAAATTCAGCATCCATTTATGATAAAAACCCTCCAGAAAGCAGGAATAGAAAGAATATACCTCAACATAATAAAAGCTATATATGACAAACCCACAGCAAACATTATCGTCCATGGTGAAAAATTGAAAGCATTTCCCCTAAAGTCAGGAACAAGACAAGGGTGCCCACTTTCACCACTACTATTCAACATAGTTCTGGAAGTTTTGGCCACAGCAATCAGAGCAGAAAAAGAAATAAAAGGAATCCAAATTGGAAAAGAAGAAGTAAAACTCTCAATGTTTGCAGATTACATGATCCTCTACATAGAAAACCCTAAAGACTCCACCAGAAAATTACTAGAGCTAATCAATGAATGTAGTAAAGTTGCAGGATATAAAATCAACACACAGAAATCCCTTGCATTCCTATACACTAATAATGAGAAAATAGAGAAATTAAGGAAAAAATTCCATTCACCATTGCAACGAAAAGAATAAAATACTTAGGAATATATCTACCTAAAGAAACTAAAGACTTATATATAGAAAACTATAAAACACTGGTGAAATAAATCAAAGAGGAAACTAATAGATGGAGAAATATACCATGTTTATGGATTGGAAGAATCAATATACTGAAAATGAGTATATTACCCAAAGCAATCTATAGATTCAATGCAATCCCTATCAAGCTACCAGAGGTATTTTTCACAGAGCTAGAACAAATAATTTCACAATTTGTGTGGAAATACAAAAAACTTCGAATAGCCAAAGCAATCTTGAGAAAGAAGAATGGAACTGGAGGAATCAACCTGCCTGACTTCAGGCTCTACTACAAAGCCACAGTCATCAAGACAGTATGGTACTGGCACAAAGACAGAAATATAGATCAATGGAACAAAATAGAAAGCCCAGAGATAAATCCACGCACCTATGGACACCTTATCTTTGACAAAGGAGGCAAGAATATACAATGGAGAAAAGACAAGCTTTTTATCAAGTGGTGCTGGGAAAACTGGTCAACCACTTGTAAAAGAATGAAACTAGAACACTTTCTAACACCATACACAAAAATAAACTCAAAATGGATAAAAGATCTAAATGTAAGACCAGAAACTATAAAAACCCCTAGAGGAGAACATAGGTAAAACACACTCCAACATAAATCACAGCAGGATCCTCTATGACCCACCTCCCAGAATATTAGAAATAAAAGCAAAAATAAACAAATGGGACCTAATCAAAATTAAAAGCTTCTGCACAACAAAGGAAACTATAAGCAAGGTGAAAAGACAGCCTTCAGAATGGGAGAAAATAATAGCACATGAAGCAACTGACAAAGAATTAATCTCAAAAATATACAAGCTACACCTGCAGCTCAATTACAAAAAAATAAATGACCCAATCAAAAAATGGGCCAAAGAACTAAACAGACATTTCTCCAAAGAAGACATACAGATGGCTAACAAACATGTGAAAAGATGCTCAACATCACTCATTATCAGAGAAATGCAAATCAAAACCACAATGAGGTACCATTTCATGCCAGTCAGAATGGGTGCTATCCAAAAGTCTACAAACAATAAATGCTGGAGAGGGTGTGGAGAAAAGGGAACCCTCTTACACTGTTGGTGGGAATGCAAACTAGTACAGCCACTATGGAGACCAGTCCTTAAAAAACTGAAAATAGAACTGCCGTATGACCCAGTATGGCCATATGACCATATTCCCTGGTGGCTCAGAGGTTAAAGCGTCTGCCTGCGATGCGGGAGACCCGGGTTCGATCTCTGGGTTGGGAAGTTCCCCTGGAGTAGGAAATGACAACCCATTCCAGTATTCTTGCCTGGAGAATCCCAAGGACGGAGGAGCCTGGTGGGCTTCAGTTCACGGGGTCGCAAAGAGTCGGGCACGACTGAGCGACTTCACTTTCTTTCACTTTCATGACCCAGTAAACCCACTGCTGGCACACACACCAAGGAAACCAGAATTGAAAGAGACACATGTACCCCAATGTTCATCACAGCACTGTTTGTAATAGCCAGGACATGGAAGCAACCTAGATGGCCATCAGCAGACAAACGGATAAGAAAACTGTGGTACATAGACACAACAGAATATTTACTCAGCCATTAAAAAGAATACATTTGAATCAGTTCTAATGAGGTGGATGAAACTGGAGCCTATTATACAGAGTGAAGTAAGTCAGAAAGAAAAACATCAATACAGTATACTAATGCATATATTCGGAATTTAGAAAGATAGTAACGATAACCCTATATGTGAGATAGCAAAAGGGGCACAGATGTATAGAACAGTCTTTGGACTCTGTGGGAGAAGGAAAGGGTGGGATGATTTGGGAGAATGGCACTGAAACATGTATATTATCATATGTGAAATGGATCACCAGTCCAGGTTCAATGCATGGGACAGGGTGCTCGGGGCTGGTGCACTGGAAGGACCCAGAGGGATGGGATAGGGAGGGAGGTGGGAGGGAGGTTCAGGATGGGGAACACATGTATACCCGTGGCTGATTCATGGCAATATATGGCAAAACCACTACAATATTGTAAAGTATTTAGCTTCCAATTAAAATGAATAAATTTATTTTAAAAAAGAAAAAATAATAAAGTTTTCCACAGAAACAAACAAACAAACAAAAAAACCAACAAAAACAAAAAACAAACAACAACAAAAAAAGAAATGGTCAAAATACCTGCATTGCTTCCTCCCTGAACTGTTTTATCTTAGATGCCTTTGCATTAAACCCATTTTCTTCAGTTCTTATAGCACCCGTCATGTCTCTTACTTTGCTTCACCTTTAAAATGAACTTTATTATTTTATTTATTTATGGCTACATCTGGTCTTAGTTGCAGCACCCAAGATTTTTCATTGTGGTGCCTGGACTTCTCTCTAGCTATGGCTCATGAGTTCCAGAATGCATGGACTGTGTAGTTGTGGTGAGTAGGCTTAGTTGCTCCACAGCATGTGGTATCTTCCCAGAGCAGGGATTGAACCTGTCTCCCCTGCATTGGGAGGCACATTCTTTTTTATTTTTTAATTTATTTATTAATTTTAATTGGATACATTACAATATTGTGTTGGTTTTTGTCATACGTTGACATGAATCTGCCATGGGTGTAGATGTGTCCCCCTGTCCCAAACCCCCTCCCCTTCACCCTCCCCATCCCATCCCTCCAGGTTGTCCCAGTGCACCAGATTTTGAGTGCCCTGTTGGTTTTTTGTTTGTTTGTTTGTTTCTGTGGAAAACTTTATTATTTTTTCTTTTTTTAAAATAAATTTATTCATTTTAATTGGAAGCTAAATACTTTACAATATTGTGGTGGTTTTGCCATACATTGCCATGAATCAGCCACATCGAACTTGGATTGGTCATCTATTTTACATATGGTAATATACATGTTTCAATGCTATTCTCTCAAATCATCCCACCCTCACCTTCTGCCACAGAGTCCAAAAGTCTGTTCTTTACATCTGTGTCTCTTTTGCTGTCTTGCATATAGGGTCCTTGTTACCATCTTTCTAAATTCCATATGTATGCGTTAATATACTATATTGGTGCTTTCCTTTCTGACTTACTTCACTCTGTATAATAGGCTCCAGTTTCATCCACCTCATTAGAACTGACTCAAATGTGTTCTTTTTAATAGCTGAGTAATATTCCATTGTGTCTATGTACCACAGCTTTCTTATCCATTTGTCTGCTGATAGACATCTAGGTTGCTTCCATTGTCCTATCTATTGTAAACAGCAGAAGGCGCATTCTTAACCACGGGACCACCAGGCAAGTCCCTAAACATAATTTTTTTCAAATGGTTTTAGATTTACAGAAAAAAAAAATACAAAGAGAGTTTCCATAAATCTTGTTCCCATTTTCCCCTATTATTATCATTGTACAATTAAGTACGGTACATCATCATAGGGAGAAGGCGATGGCACCCCACTCCAGTACTCTTGCCTGGAAAATCCCATGGACGGAGGAGCCTGGTAGGCTGCAGTCCATGGGGTCGCTAAGAGTCTGACATGACTGAGCGACTTCACTTTCACTTTCATGCATTGGAGAAGGAAATGGCAATGCACTCCAGTGTTCTTGCCTGGAGAATCCCAGGGACGGCAGAGCTTGGTGGGCTGCTGTCTATGGGGTCGCACAGAGTCGGACACGACTGAAGCGACTTAGCAGCAGCAGCAGCAGCACATCATCATAACTCACGTACTAATCTTGATATTGTAACAGAAGTCCATACTTTATTCATATTTCCTTAGTTTTTACTGAAAAGCCTTTTCCTGTCCCAGGATCCCATCCAGGATCCCACATACATTTAGTTGTCAGGTTTCCTTAGGATGCTCTAGGCTGTAGCAGGTTTTCACACTTTCTTTGTTTTTTATGATATTCACAGCTTTTAGAAATATTCAGTTCAGTTAAGTTCAGTCACTCAGTCGTGTCTGACTCTTTGTGACCCCATGGACTGCAACACGCCAGGCTTCCCTGTCCATCACCAACTCCCAGAGCTTAAGCAAACTTATGTCCATCCAGTTGGTAATGCCATCCAACCATCTCATCCTCTGTCATCCCCTTCTTGTGCCTTCAATCTTTCCCAGCATCAGGGTCTTTTCAAACGAGTCAGTTCTCCGCATCAGTTGGCCAAAGTATTGGAGTTTCAGCTTCAGCATAGTTTGTAATCTAATATTACTTTATCTTGCTGTTCAAATTGCTCTCCCTCTGGCTGAGGAAGCTCTTTCGGTTGACTGCATTTCTTTGACATTCCCCATCAACGAAGATCTTTTTCATCCCCCTTCTTGAGCATTTTCTAACTTTTAAGCCTCAAGCTTATTCAATACACCACTAACCTCCCATGACAAGCACTTTCTTTGTCTTTCCTCACTGGAATTCCGCGTCTTTGCGGGTAAAGTCTTGGCGGTGCATTAGCCCACGTAGCGTCCTCATCGCCTGTGTGGACGCTGGGTTGGTACTGAATGGATGAATGAATGAGTGAACGAACCGGACTGGTGTTTAAAAGCTCACTGGAAAGGGGTGAATTCGAGTGAGTTCTGAGAAGAAGATACTCAGCCTCGGGGTGACTCGCAGGCTCCCTGCCGGCCGCCTACAGGATAGGGACAGGTGCAGGGTCGGCGACAGTCACCCCCGCACTGAGAACCGCGCGGGAAACACACCGGCACGGCCTGCAAACGTCACCAGCGCAGGGGGATCCCCGGGGAAAGTCCAGCGCCTTTGAGCCACCCCGGCCCCCCGGCTTCCAGGGGGGCCTCCAAGGAAGAGGAGGCTAGGGAACGCGGTGAAGTGCCCCGGGCGGCACACTTCGCGGCTGGTCCTCGTCGCCCCCGCGCAGAGCATCCGGGGCGCACGCGAGTGAGAGGAGGCTGGGGCGGGTCGGCCAGGCTGCCCGGGGTCGGGAAAGCACAGGCTCCAGGCGGGGAGGGGCGGGGCGGGGAGCCTGCGCCGTCGCCCGGGGGCGGGGCCCGGTCCCCAGCTGTGGGTGCTTCCGACGCCTCGGGGGGCCGGGCGGGCGCCCAGATGCTGCGGCGGCGGCGCGGAGCTCGGGCGGCCCGGGAGGAGCCGCGGGAGGCGCCGGGAGCCCATCCACTGGGAGTCGAGCCGCAGGTTTCCACCCCCGCTGGGACGCGCGCCCACTGGAGACGGCTCCTTGGGTCTCCCGCGCTGTCCCGTTCCTGGTTCGTGTTTCTCTACCTGGGGCTCTTTTTCTCTTTCAGGAGAGGCTGAGCGCTGTAGGCGTGCGGCCGCAGGGGTACCCGCTCGCTCGGGGACACGAGGGATGCCTTAGGGGAGGGGGCACCTCGGGTCCCTCGCCTCCTGTTCACATCGGGGGACGCGGCCTTTGGGTCTCTAATTCTGAGAGGAGTGATTGTTTTTTCCACCTAATGGACAAGGTCTGCGCATTTAGGGCTTCTTAGAAATTATTTCACTGACACCTGTTGGTACTTCATACGGCACCCACCCAAGACTGCTTTTGTTTTTTCAGTCGAAAGTCTGAAGTTTGGGGGGATTGTGTTTGTTTTTTGAATTAGAAGGGCCATGACTTCGATCACCTCTTCACTTCCTATTAGGTAGCACTTTCTGACCAGCTTGGCAGTATGACTCAGGAGCCAAGAAATACAGAGAAGTCGTACCGCCTTGAAATAGTTCCTTCCCAGCCCACAGAAGACTTTTTTCTTCTTCTTTTTTAGTAGAATGGAGACAAGAGATAGTTGCAGCGCCTAGATGCTCCACACCGTCCAGAGAGGGAATTCTAGGCTTGGCTCGCAGTGCTCACGGTCTGTATTACTTCCGGTGGTTCTCACGCATTTGTTGAAGCCGTTTCTCAGCAAAGGGAGGAGTTGTTATTTCGGGTATCCAAAAATGAGTCACAGAGCTGCTCTCTTACATGTGAGACTTTGTTAATGAACTTTTGAAAAGTGAGGTTTGCTCTGGCTGTGTTTAAAATAAGATTAAGATGTGAAATGCAGGCGCTGATAAACTGGAACTGGTTGTATAGGAAGTAATAGTTTAAAGTTTTGTTTCCAAGAGCGCCTGGGTGGTACAGAATACCAGCTGGACTCACCAGGCTGATGTAAGATAACCATTAAAATCATGTGCTTTGCCACAGAGGCCCCAAGAGAAATTTAATTTCGTTATTCAATAACTGGTTTGTTACTGCTTTCGCTGGGATGGTGTGGTGGAAACATGTCATGTTATATAGTGATTGTATGTCACACTGAATCGAAATCTTCTGAACAGTTTGTCTTTATAAATTAGTGCCATGTAAAAAATTGTGAAGATGGTGGATACCCCTTGGAGCTGAGAAATTAAAATGTTCAAGCTGATAAGTCCTATTGCAGCTGGATAGAGACACAGTAGAGATGTGGATAGTATCACTGTTGGAGCTGAGTTTAATTCAGACCAGCAAACAGCTATTGGGTGCCTTCTCTGTGCCAGTCTCTTTATCGAGCTCTGGTTATATAACTGATAATAAGACAGGATCTTGCTGACAAGAACCCTAAAGACCAGTGTAGAAGACTGGCAAATACCTAGAAAATCCAGTAGAAGGAGATGAGTGCAATGACAGATCTATGCCCACAGCTGAGCCTCTGTCCCAATATGACTGAAGTTCCTGCAGCTCTGGGATTCTGAATGAAGTGGATCATCATTGCTGGAAGAATGATGAGGGTTTGAGCCTAATCATCTATTTGTCTTTGTAGGCAGCCTGTTGAGCTCATTCGATCAGTGTTTCATTCAGTAAGTGATTTTAAAATATATTAATTAGAAAGGCATGGTTTTTAGAGATTTTTTAAAAATTAACCACATTTCAAATTATCTAGTAACCATGTAAAAATAAGTCCAACCTGTTCTTACCCCTAGATAACCACAGACATTTTAAAGTGACTAATTAATGGCAATGGCACCCCACTCCAGTACTCTTGCCTGGAAAATCCCATGGACAGAGGAGCCTGGTGGGCTGCAGTCCATGGGGTCACTAAGAGTCAGACACGACTTCACTTTCATTTTCACTTTCCACTTTCATGCATTGGAGAAGGGAATGACAACCCACTCCAGTGTTCTTGCCTGGAGAATCCCAGGGACAGGGGAACCTGGTGGGCTGCCATCTATGGGGTCGCACAGAGTCGGACACGACTGAAGCGACTTAGCAGCAACATTACAACACCATATTGAAACAACTTTCTGATCATTGTTTTTACAGTTCAGATCAGTCTTTTCTAACATGTTATAGCTGTATAACTCAACATGAGTAAATCCATTGTTGGGACTGAAATCTGCTGAAGTGCTTTTTGGACCTAATACCAAAATAGATCCAGTTTTTCCAATTCCGTAAGATATCCACCAAGTAAGGGAAACAGTGCTAAATTTGACACAAATTTTTCTTAATTTCCATACTTTATTTCTCTTTCAAGAGCCTCAAAATTACTTTTTCTGTGAGAAAATGTTGAGTGTGATCTTCATCATTGTACTTGAATTTGGCATAGGCTTTGTCATGATAAGTTTTAGGGAGTAGGCATCAATTAAATAATGAAGCTTAATGTAAGAGCAGGATTAGTCATCCAATGGAGGGATAGATGACCCAGCAGAAGGATCAGCCTGTTCAGGGTGGACACTGGCTGGGGAGAGGGCTGGAGAGACAGACTGGATCAGATCACATAGGCCCATATGTTATGTAAGAGGTTTGAGTTTATCCTATGAAGGACTTTAATCATGTGAATGATATTATCAGGTTCATCTGTGTTTGGAAAAGCCAACTTTGACTCAAGATAGAGAATAGGTTGGATGAGCATGGCACTGGCCTTTGGGTGACATGGAGGACATTGTTGTAATATTCAAGATGAGAAATTAAAGAAGCCTTGAGTCAAGCAGTGACAGTGAGGAACAGAAAAGAGGGAAGGAGCTGAGAAGTGTTTAGTAGGTGGAATCTGGCCCAGAACCCAGAAGTGGCAGTAAGAGAGAGGGAGGGGGTTGGGATGACTCCCACATTTCTAGTTAATGACTAAGATAGGAAGATAAATAGAAGAGTAGGCTTGATTTCAAGGATAATGAGGACCACATACAGGGTTTGGCATATAGTCAGTACTCATAAAACACTTTTGAAGGAATACTAATAACAGCTGACGTTTATTGAGTACATATTAAGTTCTCGGCACTATTCTAGGCTCATTATGTGAATCAAGTCTTTCGCTCCTTACTGCAATCCTCTGAGATAGGTACTGTTGTTAACTACTTTTGACTGGTGCAGAAAGTGCAATGTTAGTAATTGTCAGAGCCAGGAGTTGATCCTGAGCGTCTTTGACTCCAGAACTTGTTTGTATTCTTTTTTCGTTTTTTACGTTTAGAATGTTTCCTGACATAACTAAATATTAACAGTCTATTACTGAGTTACAAACTGTATGAATAGCATGCTCTTAACTCTAAAAAAATGTTCGTATGTACATGTACATTTATGAAGCAGTTTAGAAAGCTATACATCAAAACACAGAGCTTGCTTGTGTACTTTTTGTTTGTTTGGGTTTTGTTTTACTTGCTTGTGTTCTTACCACTCTGCTCTGATAGGCTGTCTCTATGAATGAATGAGTGATGTTTTGGACACTGTGGCAAACTCAGATTGGAGTCATTCTCCTGATTCTGACAGTCCTCCCACAGCGAGGAATAGCCCAGTACAGGAGATGGCTCCCAGGGGTCCCATTGTGCTGCTGCACCTCTGCCCTTCCCCTTACCCCAAGAAGTACCTGGTTGGGATCTTCCTGACCCAGGGATCAAACTCGCATCTCCTATGGCTCCTGCATTGGCAGGCAGATTCTTGCCACAGAGCCACCTGGGAAGCTGCTTGTGTTTCATAGATGCTCGATGTTTTATAGCTAAGATCTGTAGTATGCCTCCTATGGGGAAGCAGAAAGACTGGGCAGGGGATATACATCTACTGAGCAGGGTCTGATAGTAGAAGATTTACTAACAGATGCAGGCAGGTCCATAACAGCTCCAGATCTTACAGTCTTGGTTTATCATCTGTATTCTGAGGGCTATTTTGCTTTGGTTTTACCCCAAACCAGGTAATTACCAAACTCTCCTGCTTCTAACTTTCAGAATCTTGGTAAGTTGGGGCTGGTGCCCGTGTTTCCCATTTTCTTGATTTAAGCTGGGCAAAATGATTCAAGTTTCCTGGGTTTGGACTGTCATTTTTATTTACAGGTCCATTCCTTTGGTCCTGATAAATATATTTTTCACTATCAAACCCCAAAATCTGACCCCAGCTCTTCACTATTCTCATTGGCTCATGATTCACTCTCTTTTGGCTTGAAACAATTCTCTGATTTTTATCCAGCAAGCAAGGTCTAATTCTTTTTTCCCTCAGCAGCCTCTCCTTTGGACCATATAAAGGTTATAGACACTGAATTAATGTAGTACCTAAATGAATCAACAAACTCACTTAAGTTTGAAATTATAAAATGCTCAAATATCTAACACTTGAAGTTTTGAAATGTTTTCTCCACACATGAACAAAATGTTTCATTCAGCGTTTCTTTAGATTTACCAGGAAATCTCGATATTTATAGTTTTCCATTAAATGAAACTGACATAAAGCCTTCTGAGATAATCCAGTCCACGTGTTTACCCCTTGGTCTAAATTCCTATATGTCTGCCTGTTACTCATTCAGTGTTCAGAGAACAAGAAAGGGAAGGGTTTTGGTTAATATTTCATGTGGGTTTGTCTGGCCTCCTCAGTTCCACTGTGGTTTCCCTGAGTGCAGAGAATTGCCAGAGGTAAGGGCTCTTGTAGGTCTCTCAGCCTCCTCTGAGTTCTGACTATTCTGTGACTTTTGCTGACTATGAAACCATCTGTCAGAGTAAGTTTGCTGGTCACTCCTTCTGAGTTTTAGAATACCAGACACTATTTGTGTATCTCACTCAAGTTCTTTGTAAAACTCAATAATTTGATTATTTTTAGTAGGAAGAAGTTTTAGGATTGGTAATTTTCATTTATCTTTCTTGAGCTAATTGAATGTTTTCAGTTAGTTTATATACTTTTTTTCTTTCTGGTGGATACAGTATCAAGGTAATTTAGAAAGTACAAAGTTGCTTAGTAAAGTGTTCCCCATTTTGCATACCCAATTGTTTCACTTATTTCTCTATTCAAAGATACACGACATTTCATGCTATTGCATAACTTGTTGGGTAATAGTGTAAATTCTGACTTTTTAGAGTAGTGGAAATGGCTCAATTGCTATCTTCACATGGAAAAAGAGGGAACAAGGATTGTTCTCAGTTTTGTTTCAGAGTTGCATCAATGCATGTCTCATTCCTGGTTTGCTTTTAATTTCTGTTATGTGCCTGGGCGACATAACACACAGATTGGTGACACAAATCTATTGATTCGAGATAAAGTCAAGCACAGTGTGTAAGCGGAATTCTATAATATTAGTAGATATCCCCCTTCTTTTTCCCCTCTTCCCTGATTATTACATGGCTAAACCAACATATGGACTTCCCTGGTGGCTCAGATGCTAAAGCATCTGCCTACAATGCAGGAGACCTGGGTACGATCCCTGGGTCAGGAAGATCCTCTGGAGAAGGAAATGGCAACCCACTCCAGTACACTTGCCTGGAAAATCCCATGGATGGAGGAATGTAGTATGCTACAGTCCATGGGGTCACAAAGAGTCAGACACAACTGAGCGACTTCACTTCACTTCACTTCAAACTAACATACAGTGATGTCAGTTGACAGGATTATACAGTTCTTCGTTCCTTACAAAGTAATCTCATAGATATTTTCTCTTTTAATTCTCATAAAACTCTGGCAAGACAGATATGACAAGTATCATTATTTTCTGTATTTTAATTATGTAGATGAGGAAGGAGACTACGGGAGAGATTAAATGACCTCCCAGCATTACCTGAGAAGTAAGGTGCAGGCCCAGTGCACCATGCTGTCCTTATTCGACTAAAAGAGGCAAGTTTCCTGGGAACAGACTCTTGAGATTTGCATATGAGAAACTTATTGGGAGGTACTCTGGGAGAGAGGACTTGGCAGGCGGAGAGGAGAGCAGGAATGTGCAGATGAAAGAAAGAACTGCAGTGCAGGTACAAGGGTGGTCTTCACAGTGGGGAAACTTGGAGGTGGGATGGCCCTTCAGAATTGTTATGCCATCTTGAAGCATGGGGGCTGGTCATTGTATCCCTGGCATCAACTCGTCATTGGATGTGGGCTGTATCCAGGCAGAAGTGTGTAATCTTGGGCCAAGCAACTCCCTTTATTTAGTCAAAGGCAGTTGCTGGAGCTATGAACCTTCTACAGTCAACATTCCTGGCAGCTGGAGGAGCAAGGGCCTTGGTCCTGAAGGGGATATGAGTATCCCATCAACCACTGCATTTCTCTGAAAGGCAGCGTTCTCCTCCATAAGGGCTTTGCCATGTCCTTCTGAGCCAGACTTGCCCTGCCAAGTGGAGCCCAGAAAGCTGGGGTTCATCCAAGATCCTGGAGGATATAGAAGAGCTGATCAGAGATCAAGAAGATAGTAGTCTTAATCTTGGAAAGATTATGAGCAGAAGAGCCAGGTGAGGGTCGACCAGGATGAGTGCAGAAGGGTGCATCACAGAGAAGGCTAACCAAACACGCAGGCTGTTCAGACAATGAGCAGAAGAGCTGGTCTTTCCTGTAATTCAAGACTTTACTGTATTTGAATTAGTACTTACTAATTCAAGTATTGGCCACCTGATGTGAAGAGCTGACTTATTGGAAAAGACCCTGAAGGTGGGAAAGACTGAAGGCAGGAGAAGGGGGACAGCAGAGGATGAGATGGTTCGATGGCATCACCGATTCAATGGACATGAGTTTGAGCAAACTCCAGATGGTGAAGGAGAAGGGAGTGGTATGCTGCCGTCCATGAGATCGCAAAGAGTCAGATACCAGTTAGCGACTGAACAATGACAGCAACAAGGCTTTAGCATTGTTAAATGGTAAGCAGTTTTATTAGGCTCTATTTATTAGGCTGCTTGGTGGGCTACAGTCCATGGGGTTGCAAAGAGTTGGACACAACTGAGTGATTAAGCACAGTACATTTATTAGGCTACATTGGGCTACATTTTCTCTCTATTCTCTCCCTCCTCCCCTCTCCCTTTTTTAAAAGCCTTTGAAAGGCCCCAAATCAGTCCAGTGAATCTCAGTGTGTAGCCTGTAGATTATAAGATCTGAATTGCCTGGGATATTTTAAAACATGCCCCACAAACAAGCAACAAAAAGAAAACAGAAAAGGAAGTCCAGGTTTACATTCAAGATCTACTAGAGTAGGATCTTTAATAGTGGAAACCATGAATTAACATTTTCAACCCATTTTCCACAGATGGTTTTGATCTGTACTATAGTTCAAGTACCACTGCCTGGAACTCTTATGCCCTTGATGGTGACCGAGTCTATTGGGATTTTTCAGATTAGCAAAAAGTCACAGGGACTGTGGAGCAGAGGAGCACCTGAGCCTTAATCCCAGCAGGATGGATTTAGTGATATTCGCTCTTTGTCCTTTATAGCATATTCCTGGCTTGGTCACCGGAGAGCCTGGCCCAAATTTCCTGGCTGGCTTCCAGCTGGGATTGCTTGAGAGAGGAGTTTCTGGCTTGGCCTTTTACTGTCTTGATAACTGGGGGAGAGATACCAAATTCCTGGAATAGTTGTAGATAAAAAGGTTGGGGGTCGGGTGAGAATCAGTGAATTTATAGGAATCAGTAATTTCTAGGAGAATAAGGAGGTTCCAGAAAATCTTATGCCAGATGAAACTTTGAGGTGCTGTCTTAAAGCTTTAAATGACCATCTAATAGAATGAGACAGATTGCTATGATAGGAAAATATATTACCTGATTCATTGAAATAGGGAATAATTATTTCCCTGGTGGCTCAGATGGTAAAGAATCCACCTGCAATGTGGGAGACCTGGGTTTGACCCCTGGGTTGGGAAGATCCCCTGGAGGAGGGAATGGCAACCCACTCTAGTATTCTTGCCTGGAGAATCCCCATGGACTGAGGAGCCTGTCACACTGTAGTCCATGATGTTGCAAGCAGTTGGACACAACTGAGTGACTAAGCACAGCACAGCACATTTTTCTTCAAAGGGAAAAGCACTGATTTTGAGTCAGGTTATTGCGGGAAATATCAGTCACCTACAGAGTAGTCTGATAAACTCCTAGCAAATTTTGATATATTGTGTTCACTCTTGCAGCACCAAATTGCTCTAGTTCCTATACCTGCAATGGTCTGGGTTGTCTCTGCCTGCTTCCTTCCCCTTTTCCTTCCTCAGCAAACTCCTGATAAGCCATTTAGAAGCATCCAGTTGAGTTCTCCATCTTCCAGTGAGTTCAGAAAGTACACCCATCTATCCCCCCATTCTTACATTTATTATTATCCTTCTACCAGCCCGTCCTCTTTTTTTTTTTTTTGGCTGCAACTTGAAGCATGGCATGTGGGATATTAGTTCCCCCACCAGGGATTGAACCCACTTCCCTGAATTGGAAGGGTCGAGTCATAACCACTAGACCACCAGGAAAGTCCCTTGTCTTCTTCATCTTAAAGATAAGGAGTGTCACTTCCTCTTTGCGTACAAGAGACCTAGCTTCATCAGAAATGGTTGAAAGAAATAACCAGTCTGGCAAGCATAGTTAGTCAACAGATATTTACTGAGGCTCTTCTATGAGCTGGACCCTTGAGGGCACGTGGCAAACACAGTAAGTACAGCCCTTGACCCCATTGAGCTTATTGGCCAACAAACAAGATAAGCAATGAAACAATTAACAATAGAAAATGATGAATGTCAGGAAAGAGGAAGTATTATGGAGCCAGCAACCCAGCTTAGTCTTGGGTCAGAGGAAGTTTCCCATTCTTACGGAACACAGTTTATATGAAAAATAGAATCTGTGAGCCTGGCTCTGATTCTAAGACAAAGGACCTCTTTTTAAATAAAGGGAGATCTTTTGTTCTACCTAGTTCAAAACTGACCAGTCCTTCACACGCATGTGTGTGTGTAAGCACACACACCGGCAAAGATAGAACAAGAAAGTGACTCCATTTTTTTTTTTTTTTTTTTTCTTTTTTGGCTGCATGGCATGTAGGGTCTTAGTTCCCTAACCAGGGAGTGAACCTGCACCCCCTGCATTGGAAGTGTGAAGTCTTAACCACTGGACCACCAGGAAAGTCCTCAACTCCTTCATTTAATGAATAAAATAGATAGCAAGGAACTGAGAAGAAAGTTTCTATCCATCTCTTTCAATGTGCCATTGCAAGAAGCTAATGTATAAATATTTTAATATGTAATATACAGTAAAGGAATATAAACTTAAAGCTGACAATCATGAGCTTATGTTACAGCTTTTTAAGGGTTAACTTTAAGAATCTGATGATTACAGCCTAAGAGGGTGTTGGACAGATTTGCCTTTGGATCTTGTTTTAGATCAAGGTAGAGGCACCTTTGCTCAGAGGTCAGTGTCTGCTCTGACTTCTCGTCTTTCCACTTCATTTTCTTGGCCCTGCTGTGGGAGGGCCTGGCACTGGTGGTGTAGCTCTGCCTGGCTTAGCAGCTCACGCTGAGTCCTTTTACTTCTTTTATGGCCAGTTCTTGCTCTTTGATTATTTCTGTATGTGCTTATTTCTCACTATACATTTTAAAACTTAGTTGAGGGCAGCGATTGTGACTTCTTGATTTTTTAATCTCCTACATCTCTTCTACTACAATTTATTTATGTCCAACAAAAGTCCGTCTAATCAAAGCTATGGTTTTTCCAGTAATCATGTATGGATGTGAGAGTTGGGCTATAAAGAAAGCTGAGTGTCAAAGAATAGATGCTTTTGAACTGTGGTGTTGGAGAAGACTCTTGTGGGTCCCTTGGACTGCAAGGAGATCCAACCAGTCAATCCTAAAGGAAATCAGCCCTGAATATTCATTGGAAGGACTGATGCTGAAGCTGAAACTCCAATACTTTGGCCACCTGATGGGAAGAACTGACTCATTTGAAAAGACCATGATACTGGGAAAGATGGAAAGCAGGAGAAGGGGGTGACAGAGGATGAGTTGGTTGGATGGCATCACCGACTTGATGGACATGAGTGTGAGTAAGCTCTGGGAGTTGGTGATAGACAGGGAAGCCTGGCGTGCTCTGTCCACGGGGTCGCAAAGAGTCGGACATGACTGAGTGACTGAACTGAACTGAACTGAACTGAACTGAACTGATTACATTAAATAAGTACAGTATTTGAATTAAGAGTCCTTGGGTTGAGAAAGTAACCAGATTGCTTCTCTACTAAGAATCTATTTCCCGTTTAACCAGATATCACAAAGCAAATATGTGCACATTTAACCTATGAATGTCTGCTTTACTAAGAATACCATCCATTGGGGAATTCCCTGTTGGTCCAGTGGTTAGGACTTGGGCACTTTCACTGACAAAGCCAGATTCAATCTCTGGTCAGGAAACTAAGATCCCACAAGCCTCATGGTGTGACCAAAAAAAAAAAAAAGAATCCGTTTGGCTGATTTCAGGGAAGGGAGGGTTAAGTCATCACAGAACAACGTTTACTAGATGTAGGTGGAAGTGTAGAATGCTCCTCTGTGTCTCACTTCAGTCAACTTAAACATATCTGCACTGTCCACCATCTAGCATCTCAAAACAACATTGACACTAAAAAAGTGGAATTAAAGACTAGAGTGAGAGTTAAAATATAACTCAGATTTGAAGTGTGATTTTAAATGAATGGACAAGTGATGTCCTTTGATGACCATAAGCCATGTTTTCTCTTATCTTTCTGCCCATGCTTGGCATATTCCTTAGTACTGCAAATGTAATTTATGTTCTAATTTTTTTCTTGCTTCTACTATAAATATTGTATTGATATACAGGGAGTATATGAACGATGAGGAAATCATTGCATCAGTTCTTATACTTTCTATTTTTCATAGTTCAAGCTTGGTTTATTGCTGAGTGTAGGTGGGTGACAAGTTTAACCACGGTGAATCCAATTGAATACTTTTGTTAATTAGTTCAGCTTTTATATTTTCATTGAGAGTTTTTTTCAATGAGAAATTTCCATGAGATTTAAAAAATATATTTAACTTAAAAAATATTTATTTATGGCTATGTCAGGTCTCAGTTGCAGCGTGAGGGATCTTTCGTTGTGGCCTGTGAGCTCCGGAGTTCGAGGTAGTTGCCCCAAGGCATGTGGGATTTTAGTTCCCAGACCTTGGATCGAACCCATGTCCCCTGCATTACAAGGAACTTTCTTAATCACTGGACCAGAAGGGAAGTCCCTATATTTAATTTTTATTTTATATTGCAGTATAGCCAATGGACAATGTTGTGATAGCTTCAGGTGGACAGCAAAGGGACTCAGCCATACATGTACGTGTATCCATTCTCCTCCAAATTCCCCTCCCACCCAGATTGCCACGTAATACTGGGCAGAGTTCCCTGTGATATACAGTAAGTCCTTGTTGGTTATCCATTTTAAATAAAGCAGTGTGTACATGTCCATCCCACACTTCCTAATTATCCCTTTCCTTCTGTTCTTCCTCCTGGCAACCATAAGCTAGTTCTCTGTGAGTCTGTTACTGTTTTGTAAACAAGTTCATTTGTATCATTTCTTTTTGGATTCCACATAAAAGGGAATACTATATTGTGAGAAGAAAAACTTCTTTCAGTTCCTGCTGGTGAGCTGAAATTATTTTTCTCTTTTGAAAATCTAGAACTCTTTAGAGGATGAAGCTTATTCCTGAAAGAGTGAAAATTATAGTAGTACCAACCCATCTGAAAAGATTAACAGTTGGTGGAAGAAAATTCCATGTAGTCAGCATTATTTTGTTTTTGTTTAATTTCTCAAGATATTAACTGCCCTTTGCTGAAACTGAGAGCGTTGACATTTTCTCCTGTTGACATCTAGACCCCTACACCTACCACTGGCAGCAGCATAAACACACAATAAACATTTTCAATTTTGTTCTTTCCATCTGGTAGCTAAGGCATCAATAAACCTTGTACTGTGTTTTTTTCTCTCTTATCTGTTAGTCTAAAGTAGTATCTTATTTTTAATTTGTATTTATTTGCTAAAGAGCAGATCTTGTCATTTCATATTTTTATTGAGAATATTTTATTTCCTGTGATTGTCTTTTTATATGTTTTCCTCAATATATTTTGTCATGTTATTTTCTTTCTGGTTAAGATTGTGTATTCATATAGCATTGTATATCTATCTAATGTCTATTATATTTTGTGCAAATATTTTCTTCTGGTCTCTTGCTTTGATTTTTAACATTTATTATTATTTTTGTTGCACAGAATTTTCAAATTTTGTGTAGTCACATTTGGTTATCTTTTTCTTTGAGAGTTCCCCTACAACCTCCAGTCCAGTTATCATTATCCCAGAGTACTGATAAATACTCCATTTTATTTTCTATCAATGTTACTGTTATAGACATTTGCATTTTTAACTCTCTCATGTTTCTGAGGTATATTATGGGGTCTGTGATAAGGATTAGAGAGAAATAAATTCTTTTTTTAAAATAAATTCTTGCCAGTCAGTTACATCATTCTAGTTGCTTAAATTCTTTCCTGTTATTTTTCAGCGGCTGCTTCTTCATAAACTAACATTTTATATATAATTGGTTTATTTCTCCTTGTTTTATTCATGTCCATTTATCTACTTTTCATGTTTGCAAAAGTATCACATCTTTGTGTGCTTATTCACTCAGTCGTGTCTGACTCTGTGACTCCATGAACAGCAGCCCACCAGGCTCCTCTGTCCATGGGATTCTCCAAGCAAGAATACTGGAGTGGGTTGCCATTTCCTTCTCCAGGGATCACACCTTGAATGATTGTCTTATAATAGGCGTTCATATCTGTGGGGCTTCCTCTGCTTCACCAGTGTTGTGTTCTTTCCAATTTCTAAAAAAATTAACCATTTATTATTTGAGTCTTATTTTAGGATCACTTTCATTTTCAGATTTATTTTTTAACTCTGTCAGGAATTTTGGATTTAGTTCCATCAAAATACTAACTTGAGGAGAGTTTCAGATTGCACTTATAACTGTGTCTAAGCATCAGTGCTATAGCAGAACCTGTAAAGAAATACTGACACGAGAAAGAAATGAGCAGACAAGACGGAGGGTTCCTAGAGAGCTCTGGTTTACCCCGAGCCAAACTCATAAATTCGTATCATTACCCTTTGGATTGGTGGTGTGGATTTCTAGAAAGCCTTCTTTTTTCCTTCCTGCTTCTCCCTTCCTGCCCCATTTCCTTCTTCTTTCTGTCTCTTTCTCTCTCATTTTTAATTTCATCAAACTTACATGTAGATAATTAGAGTGAACTAGTTCCATAAAACATTTAATAAAAAGAAAAGTGTAATGACAAAAAAGTCTATTTCACTTTGCCTTCCCAAAGGCAGCTACTTTCGACTATTTTTGCTGCTTCTTTTAGTATGTATATTCATGTTTCTAAATAACACACTTCCATTACTACTTCTTGATTGCTTTCTATTTTGTTTTAGGCGTGGCCTATTGACTTCTCTGTGTGGAAAATGGTATTTTAATTCACTTTCACACCTCTTTTCCATAGGCACACACTCTTCCTGTCCCATTCTCCCAACACAGTTCCATTATACTTTGTTAGATCAGTACTCTATGATTATATTTTTATGATTATGAAAATGCTAATCACAGCTGAGCCATGATTACTTTCCTGTAACTACATATTTCTTTTTGCTTTTCTAGAAGTTAATTGTGTTTCTCTGTTGTTGCTGTTAGTTTTATTTACACTTACAACCTACTCAACCCCACATGGTCTAAATCTCCTCTCAAGATATTTTGACTCCTCAGAAATTCTATCAGTTTCACCTTCCTGAAGAAATCTCTCTGGCCGCCTACTCACCTCATCTAAACAGAGGATCCTTTTAGCCAGGTTCCTAGCCGTCCTCTTTGTCTCTTTGCCATCATCCTGAGATGCCTTTGCCTCTCTCCTCTGTTAGAACTTGTTAGGAGTCTTTATTCTGTGTTATTTTTCTGCTTCATTTCTTTCTTTTGTTGGAACGTCTTCCTCAGCTTCTTCCTGAGAAGGAGAACAGAGGAGATAAAGTTTTTTTTTTGAGACTTAATGTCAATCTGAAAATGTCTTTATTCTACCTTCACCTTTGATTGATGGTTTGACTAAAGTCTGGGTTAAAAATACGTCTTCCTCAAAAGTTTAAAAGGTGTTGTTCTGTTAGTTTTAAATTGTTTTGACCTTTAATGCTTTTTAGGTGATCTATTTCTTTCTCTCTGGAATTCCTATTATTTGGAATTTGAACTTAAATGGTTGGACCCCTAAAGTCCCACCTATTCTGTTATTTTTTGCTTTTCTTTCTTTCTACTTTATCAAAAGGGTCTTCCATTCTCCTGCCTATAGGCTGCAGGTCAGTGTGCTGGACGGTAGGTGAAAGAAGATATTCACTTAAACATCTTCTCTTTAGGTGGGCATCTCTAACCCAGTCTCTGTTCAGATTCTAGCCTTGCTACCCTCCTGCCACAGTAGGATACACTCACCTCTTTTTTAAAAAGTATTTTTATAAATGTTTTTATTTCTTTGGTTGTGCCGGGTCGCAGCATGTGAGATCTTTTAGTTGCAGCATGCAAATTCTTAGTGTGGCATGTGGGATCAAGTTCCCTGACCAGGCCTCCTGCATTGGGAGTGTGATGTTTTACCCACTGAACCACCAGAGGAATTCCTACGCTCACTTTTTAAGAAGGCTTCTAACCAAACATGTTTGTTATTACCCTACCACCACTGCCTCCTTTTCTGTCCTCAGCTTTCAGTTCTGGTTCCTAAGCCTTTGAGTACTTGTGTATGGTGTAATCATTTCTTGGTCTTCTCCACTTTTCTTTTTTTTTTTAATTTTAATTTTTACTTTATTTTACTTTTACAATACTGTATTGGTTTTGCCATACATTAGTCTTCTCCACTTTTTGCTTAGGATTCAATTTTCTTGAATCTGCTGAGTTAGTTACCATTGGCCATTTGCTTTACAAATTCTGAAATTTTGTTGCTGCTTTCTTCTATCTTGTTCTTTATCTTGTTGGTGTATGCCTTTTCCAAAGTTCCTTTAGTGGAATTTTGGAAGAAAGAAAAAGTAATGTTCAATTTGCCATTTTACTCAGAATATAGACCTTCTTTAAATGCGCGCGTGCACACGTGTGTGTGTGTGTGTGTGTGTGTGTGTTAGTCACTCAGTCGTATCCAACTCTCTGCTATTCCATGGACTATCTCCTGGAGTTTGCTCAGTTTCATGTCCATTGAGTCGGTGATGCTGTCTAACCATCTCATTCTCTGCTTCCCCTTCTTGTTTTGCCTTCAGTCTTTCCCAACAGCAAGGTCTTTTAAAATGAGTCACCTTTTCACCCAGGTGGCCAATGTATTGGAGCTTCAGCTTCAGCATCAGTCCTTCCAGTGAATATTCAGGGTTGATTTCCTTTTGGATTGACTGGTTTGATCTCCTTGCTGTCCAAGGGACTCTCAAGAGTCTTCTCCAGCACCACAATTCGAAAGCATCAATTTTTTGGCTCTCAGCCTTCTTTATGGTTCAGCTATCACATCCATACATGACTACTGGAAAAACCACAGCTTTGACTATATCGACCTTTGTCAGCAAAGTGGTTTCTGCTTTTTAATACGCTATCTAGGTTTGTCATAGCTTTCCTTCCAAGGAGCAAGCATCTTAATTTCATGCCGCAATCATCATCTGCAGTGATTTTGGAGCCCCAAAATATAAAGTCTGTCACTGTTTCCATTTTTCCCCCTTCTATTTGCCATGAAGTAATGGGGCCAGATGCCATGATCTTAGTTTTTTTAATGTTGAATCTAGGGCATTAATATTCTGTCACCTGAGTTATAGGAATAATATAGAAACTGATATCAGAATAGTTGTTTGGTTTTATAGGATGATTTAAAATCAGTCTATATGGGTTTCTTAGGGAATAGTACTTGAAGTATTTTGAATAAACTACCTCATGAAATAAACTGATTATGGATGGAAAATGTGCAAAGCCGTAACTCCTAATATCATGTTGTGGGTTTCCCAGGTGACGCTAGTGGTAAAGAACCCGTCTGGGAGTGCTGGAGACGGAAGAGACAAGAGTTTGATTCCTGGGTGGGGAAGATTCCCCTGGAGGAGGGCATGGCAACCCCCTCCAGTATTCTTGCCTGGAGAACCCTGTGGATAGAGGAGCCTGGAGGACTACAATGCATAGGGTCGCAAAGAGTTGGACATGACTGAAGCGACTGAGCACGCAATATCATGATTGTAAAAGACTTGAAATTTACAGAGTGCTTTTATATACATTTTAAACCTCATTTAATTACCAGAAAAAGAAACCTTTATAGGTAGTGTCATTACCATTGTACCAATGGAGAAACTGACACTCAGAGGTCTGACATGTCTCCATCTACTTTATACAGCTAGAGTTAGAAACAGGAAGGCCTCTGACACCTAGGGGAGCATTCATTCTCCCACACCTCATTTGTTTTCAGGACAAGGCAGTTAGCTGATGAGCTAGACTCTTCCGTGAATGCTCTTGGAAAGTAAAACAAACCCCTCCCCGACCAACAACAAAACCTGGTGGGGTGGAGTGGGGAATAGGGCTTATCTTTATAGACATTTATGAGGGAGGTGTTTGGAGGATGTTTATTGAATTAAAATTGTTCATCTGTTCTTGAAAGAAAGCCTGGCCACTGACTTTATAAACGCTGAATCCTGAAGATACCAGTCCTCAGTATCCCGCTTTGGGATTCTTGAACATGAAAGTAAAACACAAGGATTCTCTCATTCTTTTTTTTTTTTTTTTTAATTAAGTCTTTATTGAATTTGTTAAAATACTGCTTCTGTTTTATGGTGTTGTGTGTTTTTTTTGTTTTGTTTTGTTTTGTTTTGTTTTTGCCTCAAGGCATGTGAGATCTTATCCTCCCCACCAGGAATCAAACCTGTAACCCCTGTGTTGGAGGTGAAGTGTTAGCCACTGAACCGCCAAGAAGTCCCCTCTCTTTTTAAAAAGAATTTCCTTTCCTTTTCTAGGTTGCTGCTTGGTGTTCCTTTTTTACCTGATATCACCTGCACAAAAATGGTGGTGGTGGAAAGTACAGTGGTCCCCTGGCAGGAATAAACCCCTAGGGAATTCTTGCAGTTTAGCAGAAAAATGTTCCACAGTTTGTAACCAGGGTCAGTTCTTCTGGATACTGTTAAGTATTCATAGCCTTCTTGAATAGAAAAGAGTCAGGAAGACTATGTATTCGGTTTTAATCATTGGTTATTTTATAGTTATTACATATTGTTATTGTTGTTGTTCATTTGCTAAGTCGTATCCTACTTTTTGCAACCCCATGGACTGTAGCCCTCCAGGTTTCTCTGTCTATGAGGTTCTCCAGTCAAGAATACTGGAGTGGGTTGCCATTTCCTTCTCCAGGGGATCTTCCTGGACCAGGGATTGAACTTGTGTCTCCTGCACTGGCAGGTGGATTCTTTATGGCTGAGCTACCAGGGAAGTCCTAGTTATTATATATAGTGGTATTAAATGATGAGACGTTTTTACTTTCTATGTAAAACAGTTCTGTATCATTGGATTATTTCTTCTTCATCTTTTCAAAGAGCAAGGGTTGCTTTCATAATCAGAGAAAAGGAGAGAGACTTTTACAAAGAAAACCTTAAATAATCTGCTGACCCATCGGTATTAGAGTTCACTTATGATTATGATATGAGTAACAAAATGTTAGTAATAAACTGTTAGTGGTATACCAGGCAATGCACTATTTATACTGATAGTTACTGAATCTGCATTAGTTTTTGAGTGAATTAAACCCACAGAATAGATGATAATAGAGCACATATACAGAGTGCTTACTCTCTGCCGGACACTCTTCTAAGACCTTTTTTTTAATTGGAAGATAATTACTTTACAATGTTGTATTGGTTTCTACCATACAGGAAGTGAATCAGCCATTAGTATATACATATCCCCGCCCTCTAGAGCCTCTCTCTCACCACCTCATCATCCCACCCCTCTAGGTCATCACAGAGTACCGGGCTGAGCTCCCTGTGTTACACAGCAACTTCCCACTAGCTGTTTATTTTACACATGATAGTGTGTATATGTCAATAGTGAAGTGAAGTCACTCAGTTGTGTCTGACTCTTTGTGACCCCATGGACTGTAGCCTGCCAAGCTCTGCCATTCTTTGGATTTTCCAGGCAAAAATACTGGAATGGGTTGCCATTTCCTTCTCCAGGGCATCTTCCTGACCCAGGGATTGAACTGGGGTCTCCCACGTTCCAGTCAGACTCCTTAATGTCTGAGCCACCAATGCTACTCTCTCAATTCATCCCACACTCTCCTACTCCGCTTGGATTATCTCATTTAATTCTCTTCCTCACCTTCCGTAGTTGGTATTTATACATGTGGAAGATAAGACAGAGAGGAGGTGAATATAAGGAAACGTGACATCAGCAGACATTTGCAAAGCACTTATCTGGTAGGAATTGCCCTCTCTTACTGCCAGGAACCCTGAAACCAGAGAGGAAGCCCAGGCTACTCCCAGTGGCAGCAGAGTTCTCTCCCCAGGCTGAACACTTTGCCACACTCTTCCACTGCCCTGAGTGGGTATGGCATCCTAAGCAGATTCTACAACTGGGAAGCAGTATCCTGATTGCCTTAAACACTCTCAAAGACTAGTAAGGTCTTAATCCAGTGCTCCTTAGGAACCTGGTTCATGTCACACTAATTTTTATTCCTTTTAGTCAGCAAGAAAGGTCTCTGGTTCAGTCTTGGGTGACGAAGGATTGGAACATGGCAGGAGAACCATGTTTGGAGGCTGCATTTTGCCTACCTGGTGTTCTTTACTGATTTGGACAATAGACTGATGATACACTTAAGCGATCTACCTCCATTTCAAAGCTGGCTTTTCAAGTCCTCAGAACCTCTTATCAGACTGAAACTCAGCCAAAGTTCAAGCTGCCTAGCCTCTCTGTGCTGTCCTGCCCCCACTGCTCAACAACCTCGATTTAGCATACTGCGTTATCATACAGCTCCTGCAGTCTTTCTTGTGGAGGCTGCTTGTGTGTGAGATAGTCTTTTTTTAGCATCATTTTTTTTCTCCTTACCATGCTTATGACCACAATCCTCAAAAGGAAAGGAAGGCTGTCCTCAGACTTGTTAAGAAACACATGCTCCTTTTATGTGTATGCTTTACATTTGAGTGTGTATACAGTATGAACAGGAAGTTGTAAATGTGGACTGTCAAAACCCAGGTGTGTAATTAGGCCATGATCATTGGGACAAGGATTTGGTACACATTTCTTATGTTTGTGTGTTTAAATTGTAGCAATGAACTTTAAGTGCAGCAGCCTTTACTTTCAAAGAATTATGATTTATCCATGAGTCACATCATCCTCCTAGGTCCTCTTTAAGAAGAACACAAATTTGGGGGTATAGAGAAACCTAAAGAGGGGTGTATCAGTTAGCTCTGTCAGTATAACAAAATACTCCCAAATTACTATTGTTATTTCTTATCATTGTGAACTTTAAATGAGAGAGTCTACAGCTGTAAAGCTTCAACAATAGTACTTGGCAGAAAGTAAATTCTGATTAGTTCTTCCAATGGGTTCACTTTGAGGTCAGTCAGACAGATGAAGGGGTGGGTCACCTGGGGGTGCTGGCCTCTCTCTGCATGTGGTCATTACCTTCTAGGAGGCTAGTCTGAGCTTCTTGACATGAGGCTCTGGTGTTCTTGGTAGTAACAGGGCACAAGCCCCAGTTTGCTAGTGCTATTTAAGCATCTGCTTGCGTCACGTTTTCTATTGTCCTGTCTGTAAAAGTCTCATGGCCAAACCCAGATTGAAAGTGTAGGGAAATTGACATTGTTTTTTGTGGGTTTTTTTTTGAGAATGATAACTTTCTGTTTTAATACAAATAATATAAGCATATATACATACAAGTACATAGATTGCCAGCTTTGGGTGCCCCCTCACTAAAGAACTGTTGAAAACACTTTGCCAGACAGGTCCAGTTGATGTGTTGGCCTCTGCTCAGCACAGGCTGGTTCCTCTTCTTCCATGTGCTCTCTCGTTCTGTTGCACCTGCTTTTCTATGCAGACCCCATTTATTGTCAGGGCTGTGAGTTTCCTGGCCCTCTGCCCTCCCTGTGAGTTGTGACTGCTGAGAAGACAGCCAATTACTCTCAGTGAAGCTTTACCTCACTCCCCCAGAATACCGAGGGTGATGAACTTTTATTAACAGGGTATGTCTTTGCCATCAACACCACTTCTTGATTAGGAGGTACTACAAAGAATTTGTGGCCTTTTTGTGTGTGTGTGTGCAATCAAATATAGTCTGCCTTTGGTAAAAATTACTCACATTTCTGCTATAAGAAAGATACATTCACTCTTACCATAGAATTTGAAGAAGCCTTATCGCATTAAGGCATCAGCCTCTGAAGTCCAGAGGCTTATCTGTGATCTGCATCACTTCTGGGTACAGAGGAGCCCCCTCAGATAACAGCACATCAGATATGGATCCTCTTGATCTAGTTGGATCAAGAGGATCTGGATCTGTCGATCTAGATGTGGATCCGATAACTAGATAACTTTTTACGATCATATATTGTATCTATATTGCATATAGATATGATACATACACAGTATATATGATAACATATATTTTAGTTATCTATCAATAGTTATCATAGGTTTTACTTATCATGGACAAATTATCTCCTTATACACACCCAACACTATTGGTGAAAAGGCAAAAGATAACCCCTCAAAACTACAGAAACAGACTACAGGCAGCACTCAGCAGTCCACAGCAGCTCTCTGCAGGCCTGCATGGTTAGGTGCCCGCCCTCCGGGGCTAGTGGAGGTTCCTGATTAGGACCCAGTTCTCCTCCCCGGGAATGGTTCACTTGTGTCTCTCTACTGCCCTCGGCTCTATCCTCTGAAACATTCTTCCTTTTTCCATAAGAAATGGCTTCTGTTTGCTTCTAAATAATTTCTGTGGCCTCATTCTTGTAAAAACCCAAGCATCTAGCG
The DNA here is from genome assembly GCF_016772045.2 of Ovis aries. Taxonomy (NCBI): domain Eukaryota; kingdom Metazoa; phylum Chordata; class Mammalia; order Artiodactyla; family Bovidae; genus Ovis; species Ovis aries. The sequence continues at coordinate 68,750,410 of NC_056061.1, forward strand.
GCCTCTTTTCCTTTGAATGATCTCTGTCTCCTTTAGATCATATTTTTGTGCTTGTCAGTGCAGGCGTGCATGCTAAGTCGCTTCAGTTGTGTCCAACTCTGTGTGACGCTATGGCCCATAGCCCACCAGGCTCCTCTGTCCATGGGATTCTCCAGGCAAGAATACTGGATTGGGTTGCCATGCCCTCCTCCAGGGGATCTTCCCGACCCACCTTTTCTTATATTTCCTGCATTGGCTGGCAGGTTCTTTACCACCAGCGCCACCTAGGAAGCCCATGCTTGTCTATAAAACTCGCTTAAAAACTTTGAGGATTTCCTTAAATCCCAGAGAGTCCATGCCCCTAAAATTCACAGCCATAGTTTTTTGTGTGTGTGTGTGTTTTTTCCCAAGTCAGACAGACCTCCCTTGACTCTGGGCTGAGCGTCAGACTGCTATGAGACAGTGCCTCTAGGAGTCGCAGAGCCCCTCTTGTCCAGCTGAGAAGGGCTACAAGGCATCACGTTAAATTTTACAAAAGTCTTCTCCCAGAGGCCATTTCTTGCTCTAAGAAGCTTGTCTTCCAGCTGAAGAGACTGGAGATATAAAAGATTTTCTTTTCCAATATCATGAGTTCTGGTTCTTCTCTATTTTCTCAAAACCATGCTTATTAACTGGATAAATCATTTTGCAGCCCATCCATCCTTTGCAGAACTTTATATGCAGCTATAAACGCTCAATGAATGCTTCCAAGCTTCTGCCTGGAGAACTTGGCAGCTAGATTCAGAATTCATTGTGTGCATTTTCTGTCCTTTATGCTGCTGCAGGCCTCACTTTTACCAGTTGTTTTGCTGCTAAAGAATGTGGGTTGCCTTTTTGCCTTACAGCTAGAAGTGGACGTGGAACAACAGACTGGTTCCAAATAGGAAAAGGAGTATGTCAAGGCTGTATATTGTCACCCTGCTTATTTAACTTATATGCAGAGTATATCATGAGAAACACTGGACTGGAAGAAGCACAAGCTGGAATCAAGATTGCCGGGAGAAATATCAATAACCTCAGATATGCAGATGACACCACCCTTATGGCAGAAAGTGAAGAGGAACTAAAGAGCCTCTGATGAAAGTGAAAGAAGAGAGTGAAAAAGTTGGCTTAAAGCTCAACATTCAGACCACTAAGATCATTGCATCTGGTCCCATCACTTCATGGGAAATAGATGGGGAAACAGTGGAAACAGTGTCAGACTTTATTTTGGGGGGCTCCAAAATCACTGCAGATGGTGCTTGCAGCCATGAAATTAAGAGACGCTTCCTCCTTGGAAGGAAAGTTATGACCAACCTAGACAGCATATTCAAAAGCAGAGACATTACTTTGCCAACAAATGTGCATCTAGTCAAGGCTATGGTTTCTCCAGTGGTCATGTATGGATGTGAGAGTTGGACTATAAAGAAAGCTGAGCGCCAAAGAATTGATGCTTTTGAACTATAGTGTTGGAGAAGACTCTTGAGAGTCCCTTGGACTGCAAGGAGATCCAACCAGTCCATCCTAAAGGAGATCACTCCTGGGTGTTCATTGGAAGGACTGATTTTGAAGCTGAAACTCCAATACTTTGGCCACCTGATGCAAAGAGCTGACTCATTGGAAAAGACCCTGATGCTGGGAGGGATTAGGGGCAGGAGGAGAAGGGGATGACAGAGGATGAGATGGCTGGATGGCATCACTGACTCGATGGACATGGGTTTGGGTGGACTCCCGGAGTTGGTGATGGACAGGGAGGCCTGGCGTGCTGCAGTTCATGGGGTCGCAAAGAGTTGGACATGACTGAGTGACTGAACTGAACTGAACTGAACTATACAGTGTCCTCATCACTATCCAGCCTCCACTAAGAGTTTCCCTGCCATTTTCCTGGTTTTTGCTAATAGCTACCTCTATGCTTTTCACCTACTGTTTGCTCCCAAACCTGATGCTGAATGTTTTAAGCATGTCATGGCAACATGCTGCTTGTAGGTAACAATTTCTCTATCAGTTAGTTTTTGTGGCTTAAGAAACTGCTACAAATCTTAATGGCTTAAGCAGCAATGGGCTTCCCTGGTGGCTCAGAGGGTAAAGTGTCTGCCTGCAATGAAGGAGCCCCCGGGTTCCATCCTTGGGTTAGGAAGATCCCCTGGAGAAGGAAATGGCAACCCACTCTAATACTCTTGCCTGGAAAATCCCATGGACAGAGAAGCCTGGGAGGCTATAGTCCATGGGTCACAAAGAGCTGGACACGACTGAGCGACTTCACTTTCACTTTTAAGCTGTAACAATTAATTATTTCTTACAGTTCTATCAGTTGGCTCATCGGTTTTCTATTGGTTGTCTCCTGGCTCATTTGTGTAGCTGCAGTCAGTTTTTGGATTAGCTGGGGGCTAGGTTCAGCCAGGATTACTAAGACTCCTGGGTCTTATTCTGTAGGCGAGTCGAGGCTTTTTCATATGTTTGATATCAGGGTCCCCAGTAACAAGCTCTTCTGCAGATGTGCTTTTCAAGCCTCTGCTTGCACTGTATTTACTACTGTCTCATTAGCCAGAGCAAGTTCCAGTCTCATGGCCACATTCCAAATTCAAGGAGTTGAGAAGCAGTCTATACTTCTTGATTAGAGAACATGCAAAGAATGTGTAGTAAAATTTTTTCAGCCTTCCACAAGAGTATGTCCATATTTGGGAGGGGAAAATAGGCCCTATAGGAAGTCAAGTCAAGAAAGTAGATTATGAATCGATGGTCAATCACATCATGGCAATAACCTAACAATTTGATGCTTTCATAATTATTATGAATCTTGTTGATGGGTTATATATCAGTTGTCCAGTACAAAGGCAAGCTCACACTGGACACTCAGTTTACCACAGGCACTAGCTTTTCCTTCCTTGCTATGCTTAGGTTTGACCCTAGAGGGCTGCTGACCCTCTCATAGCTTACATTGTTAAATGCTTGATTTTTATGTAATTTCTTGGCCTGATACAAGCTGTGTGGGAAGTGAGAGGAATGTCAGTAGCAGTATAGGGAAGTAACTGAGATGAAGTCTGACATTGTAACCGTGCAGAAAGAGAAACGTTTTAAAACAAAAGTGCATCATTACACAATTCAGGGATTTTAGTAATGATAATCTGAGTCACCAAGAAATTGTATTCAGTTCTCTCTCTTTAAGGAAGCAGTGAAATATATCATTGCAGTTTAGAAGAGCATCACTGACTTGATGGACATGAGTTTGAGTAGCTCTGGTAGTTGGGATGGACAGGGAAGCCTGGTGTGCTGTAGTCCATGGGGTTGCAAAGAATCAGATATGACTGAGTGACTGAACTGAACTTCGAACAAAAAAGGAGTGATATTTTTCACATTTGAAGGAAGAAACTTCAGTTAGGTAAAAGTCACTTACACAAAAAACCTCATGCACTGATGATGTTGAATAACTGAGATTTTTCTGCATTTGGGTAAAAAATGTCAGCCAAGGGACTTCCTTGCTTCCACTTGCAGGGAGCACGGGTTCAATCCCTGGTTTGTGGGCTCCTCCCCCCAAAAAGTCAGCCAAAATAATTATTTGTTTCCTTGGAGAATTAAAGAGGAAGAACCAGCCAACAGTATTAGGATCAATGGTTAAGAGGAAGAGGGACAGAAAAAGAAATGTAAAGGTTTTGTGGGTTTGTCCTTAACTAGTATTATGAATTGAAATAAGTGGGATAAGTGAAAGCCGCTCAGTCATGTCCGACTCTTTGTGACCCCATGGACTATACAGTCCATGGAATTCCCCAGGCCAGAATACTGGAGTGGGTAGCCTTTCCTTTCTCTAGGGGATTTTCCCAACCCAGGGATCGAACCCAGGTCTCCCTCATTGTTGATGGATTATTTACCGGCTGAGCCACAAGGAAAGCCCAAGAATATTGGAGTGGGTAGCCCATCCCCTCTCCAGGGGATCTTCCCAACCCAGGAATTGAACTGGGGTCTCCTGCATTGCAGGTGGATTCTTTACCAACTGAGCTATCAGGGAAGCCCTGTGAATTGGAATAGAAAAGATAATTAATAATTCTGGAAACACTATTGATGTCTCTTTTATAAAAAAAATTTTTTTAAAATTTTAGCCATACCACGTGTAGTATGTAGGATCTTAGTTCCTTGACTAAGGACTGAACCTACATCCCTTGCATTGGAAGCATTAACCACTGGACCACCAAGGAAGGCCCTGATTTCTCTTGTTTTTAAAAAATGCTCCATGGAATAGGTATGAAATATAAAGTTTAAACAAACTAGACTCGATGACTTATTCCCCATCACTTTTTCTTTCTACATGAATTTCTGCTGTATTTTCCAGACAAAGGTTTGCTTCACATTCCAGGGCCAAACCAGATCAGATGTAAGATACAGCAACAACTGTGTGTATTTGTAGGTGCTGATACAGATAACAGGGGAAGAACCTGTAGGGATGATTCGACCCTAGAATCTGGAGTTCTCCTCCCTTTACTTTCTCCTGTACAAGGTCGTCTACTAGCATTTCCTCACTTGTCACTTCTACACCCCCAACTGTAAAACTCCCTCCAAGGTCTTTCAACAATCTTGAGTCAGTCATAACCACAGTGGATCTTTGTTAGAATTATCTGTGCTTGTTAATAATTTTGTGGGCTTTGAACAGTTATGATGAGTGACTACCTGACTGAGTGCTCTAATAATTGAAACATTACTATGTTGGGAAAACTCTAATATGAAGACATTATTGTGGAAAAGATGGTAATGGTTGGAACAGTGAAAATCTTTTCATGTGTTCACTGAGAGTTGGGTTATTAGAAGCTAACAGTTGCTCTAAATAAAACACCTCACTTAGGGAATGCTACGGTCTGGATGCTTGTTTTCCGCCTAAATTGATAGGTTAAAATCCTAGCCCCCGGGCTGATGGTATTGGGAGGTGGGGTCTTTGGGAGGTGACTAGGCAGTGAGTGTGGAGCCCTTGTGAACTGGAAAGGTGCCCCCATCAACAGACCACAGCAAGCTTGCTTGCCCCTCTGCCATGTGTGGTTACAGTGAGAAGGCCATTTATGAATGAGGAAGCAGCCTTTTACCAGACACAGAACCTGACCATGCTGGCAGTCTGATCTCAGATTTCCAGCCTCCAGAACTGTGAGAATTACATTTCCAGTGCTTACAAGCAAATTTCTGTTGTTTATAAGCCATCCAGTACATTGTTATAGCAGCTCAGATGAACTAAGATGGAATAAGTTCCCTATAAGATTAAAGATTTCAGAAATCTTAGGGCGAGGCTCAGGAAAAAGAAGCTAGCATAGCTTTGTGGTTTACAGAAGGGCTCTCAAGTCATATTTTTCCAGATTCAGATCTCAGTTTCATATTTATTAACTTATATGGCTTTAGGCAAATTGCTTAAAACACCAGGCTTTAGTCATTGGAATAAAATGATTATTTATGGATCTGAATCAATGTGCTGGCAAAGTACATTCCTTGTTCTTTAAGGGTGGTGTTACTAGTGAAAATGAAAATGAAAGTTGCTCAGTCGTGTCCGAGTCTTTGTCACCCCATGGACTATACAGTCCATGGAATTCTCCAGGTCAGAATACTGGAGTGGGTAGCCTTTCCCTTCTCCAGGGGATCTTCCCAACCCAGGGATTTAACCCAGGTCTCTGCCTGCAATGCAGGCAGATTCTTTACCAGGTGAACCACCAGGGAAGCCCAGTGTTACTATGGTGTGTCCTAAAAGTAACTGCCAGATTACTGTGACAGAGGCCTGTGGGGTTTCTTGGTTCTTACTGCACGTCTGTGGTGATGATGGGTGGGAGGGACAGGGTGGGGTGGTCGAGAAAGGTGTTTTCAGGAGGATCACATAGGATTGTGCAACTTTTATTCAGCACCAGCATGAGGAGGGCTGGAATCCCATCCCACACCCAGTTCATCAGTCCCTGTGCCCTGCCGCAGGGCTGCATCCACCCAGAGACGTCAGATGTCATATGGTTCCTACCATATGACTCATCCAGGCACTGTCTGGACCAGTGGTGGACCTCAACATAAAGACACATCCTGATCTGGAATCATCTTTTTTTAACAGGATTTTAAAAATTGGTATAAAGTTAGGATTTAAGAGATACAGATTATAAAATCTGAAAAGTAGAACATGGGTGCTACATTTCAAGTTCCTGCTCAAAAGTGCTCATTTGGAGTATATATCTGCAAGATCTTTTTAGTTTTATTAATAACCAAGCCCTGTGTGTGTGTATAAATGTGTACTTCAGTTCCTGTTGAAACAAGAATCCTAAACTTTCTGAACTCACATCACATAAACATAGTCTCTAAAGCATCTCTTTGGGTAAATACCGAAAGGAAGGCTCTTCATGCTTTTGGATTGGTTCTCCTCCTGTAATCTACAAGTTAATCTCCATAAAAAGCCTCACATGATTTGTGTGTTGCCCTGCTGCTCTGCATTGTATCTTCTTGTGTCTGAGTTTCTCACATAGTGCTACGAAGCAGGGAAAGGTTTTTTTCCCTGGGTAGTAGGCAAAATGTACTTAGTATATGTATTGCTTAATGTATTATATAAAGATCTCTTTTAAACCTAATTCTCTCTTTAAAAGTTTTATCTCCAAGTAGAATTATATTCTGGAGTACTGGGGTTAGGGCTTCAACATATGAATTTGCAAGGGGGCTCAGAGGAGGCGAGACATTTCAGCCCATAACTTTGTAGGTTTTGTTCCCCTTAGAGTAAGCAGGCACATGAAAGATAACATCTCTTATGATCAGAGATATGACTATGTACTGTGTTTATAACTGATTTCCTTAGAAGCAACTAGGGAATAATGCTTTCATGGGTATTCTTTGTTGTTTGGTTGTTTTGTTAGTCAGTGAGTCTGTCTGACTCTTTTGCAACCCCACGGAATGTAGCCTGCCAGGCTCCGCTGTCCGTGGGATTTCCCAGGCAAGAGTACTGGAATGGGTTGCCATTTCCTTCTCCAAGGAATCTTCCTGACTCAGGGATCAAACCCAAATCTCCTGCATTGGTAGGCAGATTCTTTACCACTGAGCCACCAGGGAAGCCTAGGTTATTCTCTGTAGCATCCTGCATATTGGGTTACTTACGCAGTTATCACCCTCACTCATTGATCTTCTGAGCTAGGTAGAAGCCTACTTTCTGAATCTTCCTTTCCCCATCTTTCTGAATCCTTCCCTAGCAGTTGCTTGTTCATCAAGATGCCCCAACCTGGGAGCTATTATAAGTTGTCCAGGATGGCATGAATAAAAAGCTGCCGTAAGTACCTGTGGAGTTGGTCCGAAATTTGGGTGTGCATTAAAATCACCCAGAGGGAATCCTAGACCCTCTGAGTCAGAACCTCCAGGGTCCCAAGCATCAGTACTCCATGTTTTCAGCTTTTCAGAAGATGCTGTTGCCTCCTAAAGTCTCAGAATCACTGAGCTACCATCATCTATTTTCTCTTACATCAAATCACATTGCCCCGTGAAAGGAGGCTGACAGAATTTCCCAGAACTTCCCTGTGGAATCCAGGACTCAGAACAGATGACCTGCATGCCTGAAAAGAACATTAGACGACAGAAGCAGATTTCTGGCAGCTGGTTGTAAATTTTCTTTTGAATTTTTCATCTCCATGAGAAGCAAAAAAGCAGGATTTATTAAAAGATGCTTGCTCCTTGGAAGAAAAGCTATGACAAACTTAGCATATTAAAAAGCAGTGACATTATTTTGCCAACAAAGGTCCATCTAGTCAAAGCTATTGTTTCTCCAGTAGTCATGTATGGATGTGAGAGCTGGACCGTAAAGAGAGCTGAGCACCAGAGAACTGATGCTTTTGAACTACGGTGTTGGAGAAAACTCTTGAGAGTCCCTTGAACTTGTTACCGAAGTAACAAAGGACTTGTTACTGAAGTTGTTCCTGACAGCACTTTTCAGAAAGAAGTTTGGGCCAGGCTGAAAGCATTTAAAGCTCCCTGCAAATGACATGAGAATTTTCAAGCAGATCATCAGAAACAAGGAGAAAGAAAAGTGACATGCAGTTAACATGGAAGAAAGCAGTGTCCTGAGGGAGAGGTGGCTGTCAGACAAGTGCATGATTGCCATCGTGAACTTCTTGTCCAAAAAAGCAAAGCTGTGATGACCAGCACGGCACAGCTAAGTGTTTCCAGAGATGTGTTGTACTACTGCTTCTGCTTTTCAATTCCTGAGCCAAATAAACCTCGCTGTGCCTTAAAAAAAAAAATGCAGGGAGATCAATCAGTCAATCCTAAAGGAAATCAGTCCTCAATATTCATTGGAAGGACTGATGCTGAAGCGGAAGCTCCAACACTTTGACCACCTGATGCAAAGAACTGACTCATTGGAAAAGACCCTGAAGCTGGGAAAGATTGAAGGCAGGAGGCGAAGGGGATGACAGAGGATGAGATGGTTAGATGACATCACCGACTCGATAGACATGAGTTTGAGTAAGCTCCAGGGGTTGGTGATGGACAGGGAAACCTGGCGTGCTGCAATCTGTGGGGTCACGGAGTCAGACACGACTGAGTGACCGAACTGAACTGAACTGAACTGATTTGAACAACTTTGCCTGGCGTGCTGCGATTCATGGGGTCACAGAGTGGGACACGACTGAGCGAATGAACTAACTATGAATAGTTTACCAAAGTTTATTACATTATCCTTTATCATAATGAGATGGGGGGGTCAATAGAATTGTTTGACTTTTCTTTCTCATTTACTGTGGTTCCCTTTTTCAGCTGTCACAGCATAGAGCCAAGCTATTGGGTATGTGGCTTATATTGATTTTCTTTCTGTGCCTGCTTCTGTATTTTGGTATAACTACAGTAAGAAGTACATTTAAACAGTTTAGGGAATATTGTTAGAAGCAGTAGCCTCTTGGTTGACTTTCTATTGTACTTTTCCTAATGTTTGTACCTTGGCAACCAGGAAACCTTCTAGATCAGTGGGACCAGCTCATTTGGGGCAAGAAAGGTGAGCAGGAAGGCAGTGAAGGCCACTTTCTTGTGTACACCTCCTAGAGAATCTCCAGCTTCCAAGTCCTGCCTCTCTCCTGACCAGTTTGTAGACTTAAGCCTTCAAGTGAACTTAGACCTTCATCTCATTCAGGATCCATGGCTTCATGTTGGTAGGTCTTGGGAAGGAATGACTATCTCTGAACATCTTCTTCGAAGGCCACCTTCTATATAATTGCAGTGCACTTTGCTCGTCCTATTGTGAATGAAATGATAGCTTTTTCAGGGCTTCAGGAAAGCAGTACTGGGCTTGGGACCTGTCTACGACTAGCAGAGACCAACAAGCAGGTCCCTAACGTTCTGGTGTGTGATGCTGTCCTTTAACTACCCCCTTACCTTCTGTGGTAGTGCTTCCCAAGCCTTCCTTGCATCCATCACCATTTCTTGTCTTGTCCTTCAAAAATTATTCATTCTCTGTTCTATTTATGTAAAAAAAATTATTTATATTTTATTCTATCTGCATCTATCTTCAAAAATTATTAATTCTACATTTGCAGAGTAGCATATGTTGGCTGCTAACTTAAGCAGATAAATACAGCTCAACTCCATACTAGCCAACTCGTGTACTTTCCTCGTGTCACATAAGGTGGTAACCTGATTGTAATGCATACATCTTAAAGGAGTTAGTCTTTTAAACAAATATTTATGGTTTTGTGGGGTTTTATCTAATTGATGACTCTACAGGACATTATAAAAATGTTGGAAAATAGAGAAGAGCACAAGGAAGTAATTAAAGTGATTTATAATTCCACAATTTGAAGAAAACTACATTTTGATGTGTATGATTCAAGTCTTTATTTCAAGATGTTTGCATGACAGCCCTGCTCATTCTCTTCCCTTTACAGATTTTTTTCTACCTAAAATGATATTTATGCTTTTCATCCCATTAGATAGCCTTCTAAACTCTGTGATCATGTAGCCGTCACTATCTCGTTTTTGCACCTTTAAATTATTTTTGAATTCCTGTGAAAACTATGGTGATGAAAATATTTACAATGATGAGCTTCATATAACTCTGAATATATGCTTAGAATAAATGTACCTAAAACAAATATACATTTTAAAAGCTTTTAATACATAGTATTCACCTGCCCTTCTACAATGGTTTTTATCCATTTGCCCTCCTACAAGCATTTTTTTCAGAGTTCCCAGAATTCTCTTTTAAATTATTATTATTATTTTGGCCACAGCCTGTGGCAAGCAGGATCTTAGTTCTCCAACCAAAGATTGAACCCAAGCCCCCTGCACTGGGAGTTCAAATCTCAACCATTGGATTGCCAGGGAAGTCCCTAAATTATTATTTTTTAAAATTCTTGCCAGTTTGGTGACCAAAAAAAATTTCAGTGGCTTACCTTGCATTTCCTTGTTTTGATAGTGAAGTCCCTCATGCCTCACTTTTTTACACCTGCTGGAAATAATTGAAGGTAGTGATTAATCGGGGCCACTCTAGAGCTGGACTAGTCACTTACTGGTGATCTTGGGTATATTCCTTCATCTCCCTAAACTCACTTACCAACTCTGATAATGACAATACCTACTTCATGAAGTCCATTGAAGATTAAAGACAGTATCACATGAGAAGTGCTTAGAACATGCTTACTGGCATTACAATAAGTACCTGATACCTACTAACTATCTCCATGTTCTCTGGCACCTATATTTCTTCTTATATGAATTGCCTTTTCGTTGTCTTTGCTAGGGCAAGTGGTTTTTCTGGTTTGTTTGTTTGTTTTTTGGTTTGGAGGGGCAAGAGTTTTTAATATAGTAAGTATATTAACTCATTATCTAGTATATATTGCAATCCCCTCACCCCCACCAACTTGTGCTTTGTCTTTAACTTTTATTCAAAATGAGGAAATATTTAGGTATCAGGCAATTCAGGCCAGGGAAGGCATAGTTTTGGTCCAGCCTGTTTCTTTTTTTCTGCCTCTCAACTTCTTGGAGTGCTTCTTGGAGTCACTTTCCCCTCAATGAGAAGGTCTGGTATTGACCTTTGTCATCAGAAAGCAGAAATGGCATTTTAAGCAGGATAACTTCTTGTATTAAAAATCACCACTATGGAATAAAACTTTGCTTAATTTATGTAACTAATAATCATGGCAGATGGGAATCCATGGTTACTATTTCACCATTTTCCATTTATCACTGAATCCAAGTTGTCAGCATTCCATTAGTGGTGGTGTGAAATTAATTGCTTCAACTTGAGGGAAGCTTTTGAGATCAAGATCCCTGATAGATTGAGTAGCCATTAAATGCTACTACTTTTCTCCTGTTTCCTGCAAATTATATAATAGAAAGACATCTTTCTAGCAACAAAATCTTGTATAAAAGGGAAAAATGTTCATTATTTTGGCATATATACAGTATTAATAATGAAAGTTTTTCACTTCACTGGAAAAAATATGGACCCAGAGAACATTTTGCCTTGCTAAACAGGGAATTGATCAGAACCACCCTTATAAAAGCATGGAAATTCTGCTTTAGCTGCCAACTTATTTCAAAAAGCTATTAAAAATGGGCAAATATTGCTGCTGTGAGATGGGTATATGGGAGTGTTATATTATTGCTAGTAGGCTTGCATACAATTGAAATTTTCCATATAAAACTTATTTTTAAAAGCAGTTTTGTTAACAATATTTACCACTGGAGATATAGGGAAAAATGGAACGTCTTTTACTTCTGATTCTTCCTCTGGCTTTTGCCGTGTGATTCCCGCATAGATAAATATCTTCTTTCTGCTCACCCCTCCTACTTATTAAAATCACATCAGTCAGTCAGTGAAATTTTCTCAGTCATGTTCGACTCTTTGTTCCACGGACTAAACTCTCCAGGCCAGAATACTGGAGTGGGTATCCTTTCCCTTCTCCAGAGGATCTTCTTAACCCGGGATGGAACCAGTTCTCCTGCATTGCAGACGGATTTGTTACCAGCTGAGCCACACTTAACTATTTCCTGATCTCTTTTACTCAATATCGTTCATTAGCTTGTATTTTGGGATTTTCCCAAAAAATATTTTTAAGCACTGAGTCTCAAACAAACACTCAAATTAAAGTATGTATTGGTGATATTGGGCATAAGAGCAAGGAAATTTCAACTTCCAAATTTTATACTTATTAGATTTTCATCGTTGTTCATTTTGTTGTTTTACTTTAAGCAGGTTCAATTTTTATGTTTTTTAAGATAAAAAATTAAACCATGATTTATATCATTAAAAAACTGTTATGATATACAAGACTGAAGATGCTCACCAGTGCTGAAATAGACACAGAATAGACAACACTTAGAGTTGGTCTCAGAGCTTATAAGTTGACTATCCTTATTTAATAATCTTTTTTTGCTTCTTATTGGCCTTTATTTTTCTGCAAGTAGACTGAGGCTATCTGAGTGCTTGAACTTTGATATGTAAAGCAACATTTTCAGATGATGGATACTACATATGCTATAAGTTTAAATCAAGAGATGACAACAATAAATAGTGGTAAATAAAAACTGTTAGATGTCTCAACAGTAAATAGTAAAATACAGAAATTATTCTTAAAAAATAAATAAAATGCAGAAAAAGATCCAAAAAATATTCTGAAAGTCAAGAAAGAAATTCATCATTAATGTGTCAATGTATTTTTTTATAAGTATGTATTTTACTTAATTAACAATCTTTATCTTTGCTAAGGGCATCTCAGGTGGCACTGGTGGTAAAGAACCCACCTGTCAATGCAGGAGACATGAGATGTGGGCTCAATCCATGGGTCAGGAAGATCGCCTGGAAAAAGGCATGGCAACCCACTCCAGTATGCTTGCCTGGAGAATCCTATGGACAGAGGAGGCTGGTGGGCCACAGTCCATAGGGTCGCAGAGTCCCACACGATTCAAGTGAATTAGCACGCACGCTCGCACGCATACATATAGATAGGGCTTCCCTAGTGGCTCAGTGGTAAAGATTCCACCTGCCAATGCAGGAGATGCCGGTTCACATCTCCCTGTGTGGGGAGGATGCCCTGGAGGAGGAAATGGCAATCTACTCTAGTATTCTTGCCTGGGAAATCCCATGGACAGAGAAGCCTGGCAGGCAATGACTTAGGGGCTAAAACAAGGAAGAATGAAGTGGCTGGGCCAAAGCGGGAAAGACCCTCAGCTGTGGATGTGTCTGGTGGTGAAAGTAAAGTCCCATGCTGTAAAGAAGAATGTTGCATAAGAACTGCAGATAGCTACAAGCTATAAAACACAAAGGTGCTGTGACTTCCAGTCCCATCAGCCCTTCACTCATAGGCCAAATGTCATGAACCGTATAGCTCCTGTAGTGCATTTGTTACCTACACCCAGGAGTAAAGAATTGAGAGTGATGAGCAGTGAGCAGAACATTTCTCTATTTTAATCTTGAATTCTCTCAATGCAAATATTTTGACTCTCGCTAGAGGAATTTAACCTCCATGTTTCCATTTGCAGGCAAAATGAAGGACCGACTAGGAGAACTCGTGGAGTTAACCAAGCAGTTTGATCAGCAGTTCCCGGACGACGACGATGATTTTGACTCGCCTCACGAGGACATCGTGTTCGAGACCGACCACATCCTGGAATCCTTGTACCGAGACATCCAAGACCTTCAGGAGGAAAACCAGCACCTGATTGCCGACGTGAGGCGGCTGGGAAAGCAGAACACCCGCTTCCTCACGTCCATGCGGCGCCTCAGCAGCATCAAGCGGGACACCAACTCGATCGGCAAGGACATCAAGGCCCGGGGCGAGAGCATTAACCGCAAGCTGGGCGCCATGAAGGCGCTGAGCGAGCAGGCGGAAGTCCAGCATGGCGCGCACTCGGCTGTGGCGCGCATCGCGCGTGCGCAGTACAGCGCGCTCGCCCGCACCTTCCAGGCCGCCATGCACGAGTACAACTGCGCCGAGATGAAACAACGCGAGAACTGCAAGATCCGCATCCAGCGCCAGCTGGAGATCATGGGTAAGGACGTGTCGGGCGACCAGATCGAGGACATGTTCGAACAGGGCAAGTGGGACGTGTTCTCCGAGAACCTGCTGGCCGACGTGAAGGGCGCGCGGGCGGCTCTCAACGAGATAGAGAGCCGCCACCGGGAGCTGCTGCAGCTGGAGGGCCGCATCCGCGACCTGCACGACCTCTTTCTGCAGATGGCCCTGCTCGTGGAGCAGCAGGCGGACACCCTGGACGTCATTGAGTTCAACGTGCAGAAGGCCGTCGAATACACCGGGCAGGCCAAGGTGCAGGTGCGCAAGGCTGTGCAGTACAAGAAGAAGAACCCCTGCCGGACGATCTGCTGTTTCTGCTGCCCCTGCCTCAACTAGCAAGTGACCCTGGGCCGCCACACCTCCATCCCCGAGCAGGAAGGACGGGGAAACGCTCTGGGGGTAGATTTTGAGGCCATCTGTCCTGGGGTGAATTGCGCTAATCACTATGGACCTGAGCCCTTAGAGAAAGAAAAAAAAAAAAAAACCACCAAACACGAGGTGCAAGAATTCCAGCCCATCTGGTACTTGGAACAAGGGTGGATCCCACCCGCTGATTCTTCAGTCACGACAGATGCCAGCTGAAGTTTTCTGAGGTCGTTTAAAGGGCACATAGCCCCTTAAAGGAAGCTAAATAAGGAACTGACGTTGTGACTTAACTCTACAATATATGTCCAAGGCATGTTTGTACAAGAACCTCTAGCCGGAAGTGAATTCTGGATCGGCTCACAGTATGAACTTGTCATCAAAATTCCAGTTCGTTTACCTTATCCTGAAAGTACCTCGGTTCTGTACCTTTTCGAGTGAAACTGACCTTGGGAAAAACTGCACATCTTCCATTTCTGAGGCTTCCTCTGGTTTATGCTATGCGATCCCCATCTGAATGTATATCTTCTGCTCATGTCCTCTACTTACTAAAATCACATCTAACATTTATTATTTCCTTACCTCTTTACTTTCAGTATGTTCCATCAGAATACATTATGGGATTTCTTTTCCCCAAAGTTTTTTGAGCACTCAATATTGAACAAGCACTCAAATTGAAGTGTGTATATCACATTATATATTTTTTCATAAATAAAAATAATTTAAAATTTATCTTTTTACTTGATAATTATGAATACACATATGTAAATGTAAAGTACCAATATTTACTAATGTATGTACATAATGACCAGTTGGTTTAGCTTTACCTTTGTAAATATGATATATAAATATCAAGAAAAACATTTTTACTGTATTGATGTTGGTTTGCTTGTTTTGAGTTTATCTTGCTCCTGTCTGCATCTCCATAGTTCAGTTTGGATCAAAACCACCCAAGTTTGTTTTGAGTTGTTTGGTTATGGTGGTAAAGAACAGATATCAAATGCTGAAAATGCATACAGAGTTAGAAATATTAAAAAAAAAAAAGGTCTGAGAAATAATTACTTTTGTTTTACTGTGACCCATTCCTTTCATGCATTGAAATGTAGTAATTTAAAACAGGAATTCCCTGGTCTGCCTGCAATGCAGGAGACCTGGGTTCTATCCCTGGGTGGGGAAGATCCCCTGGAGAAGGAAATGGCAACCCACTCCAGTATTCTTGCCTGGAGAATCCCATGGATAGAGGAGCCTGGTGGGCTACAGTCCATGGGGTTGCAAAGAGTCAGATACAACAGAGCAAATAGTTTTGTTTTTCAAGTTAAATAAACATTACATTATAAGCATGCTTTTTATGTATTTGTGTCCTGACCATTTAAATCTTTGTCTAACTTTTCAATTATTGTTCTAAAACTTCTACCACCTTGTTTGAGGCTGCAACTGGTGAATGGACCTCTGAATGGGGGAGGCGGGAATATGTAAGTATACTGACATATACTACATTTCATGCTTTCTCTCCTGAGTTATTAGTAATAGTTTAGCAAAATCATCATGTTTTGGAGATTTGGTTTCATTTGCAAACTTTGTAATATCCTTACCTACACTCACCATGTTTCCTGTCTTTTTTATGAATCAACTCTGAACTCTTTCTACTTATTGTTTAATAGATGAGAGGGTTTATTCAATAGTCATTATTCTCAGGTGCTTCAGACAGTGAAATTTTAAAAGAAAGAAAGAATATCTGAACTCTTTGGAACTCACTAACTAATCTGCTTATGACCATGAAATCTAGCCCTGCTCCTAATTTTAATTTCATGGTTAATATAAGAATTGAAACCAAATCCCACTGGATTCTTCTTAGACTTCTCCCAATTCTTTCTCAGCTAATTCCAGGGATGATATGTTTCACCTTTGACCTAATTCCCTTTCTCTTAAAAAAAAAAAAAAAAAAGTTCACACAGCTCCATTACTAAGTCTTCCATGGTAGTGAAGAGATACTGGGAATACAGGACATGGGCTATTACTAGTTTCCATAAGAGAGAATACTTCCTGAGTTTACCCCATAATGCATTTTCTTTGTTTGGAACCATTCATGAAAGTCAAGGAGTTTGCTGGTTCTGTGTATTTTAAAATTTTTTACATTGTAAAGTTAGGTAAAAATTTCACTTTAATATACTCAGAGATTTGTGAACTGTTGCTTATTGAAAAGGCAAGAATTTCTCTTCTTGCTATTCAGTAACTATCCAACTGTGGCATAGCAGAAAAGAACACAGATTCAGGACCACACTCTCTGGGTTTAAATCATGACTTTGCCACATACCAGCCATATGACTTGTGCCTGTTTGCTCATCTGTAAAAAAGGATATGATAGAACCCACCTCCTAAAGTTGTTGGAAGAAGTAAATGACTAAATAGGTAAGGGTACTTAGGATAGTGCCTGGCACATGCTAAGTACTATATTCATTATTGTTATTGCATAACTTTCTTGTAGACTGATAGAGCTGCTATTAATTAATAGCTATCATCACTTCATGGGAAATAGATGGGGAAACAGTGGAAACAGTGTCAGACTTTATTTTGGGGGGCTCCAAAATCACTGCAGATGGTGATTGCAGCCATGAAATCAAAAGACACTTACTACTTGGAAGAAAAGTTATGACCAACCTAGATAGCATATTCAAAAGCAGAGAAATTACTTTGCCGACTAAGGTCTGTCTAGTCAAGGCTATGGTTTTTCCTGTGGTCATGTATGAATGTGAGAGTTAGACTGTGAAGAAGGCTGAGCGCCGAAGAATTGATGCTTTTGAACTGTGGTGTTGGAGAAGACTCTTGAGAGTCCCTTGGACTGCAAGGAGATCCAACCAGTCCATTCTGAAGGAAATCAACCCTGGGATTTCTTTGAAAGGAATGATGTTAAAGCTGAAACTCCAGTACTTTGGCTACCTCATGCGAAGAGTTGACTCATTGGAAAAGACTCTGATGCTGGGAGGGATTGGGGGCAGGAGGAGAAGGGAACGACAGAGGATGAGATGGCTGGATGGCATCACTGACTTGATGGACTTGAGTCTGAGTGAATTCCAGGAGTTGGTGATGGACAGGGAGGCCTGGAGTGCTGCGATTCATGGGGTCACAAAGAGTTGGACACGACCGAGCGACTGAACTGAACTGATTTACTTCTGAGGAAAAATATATGCTTATAAGGGCTTCCCTGGTGGCTCAGACGGTAAAGAATCTGCCTTCAATACAGGAGACCTGAGTTCAGTCCCTGGGTTGGGAAGATCCCCTGGATAAAAGAATGGCTACCCACTCCAATATTCTTGCCTGGAGAATTCCATGTACAGAGGAGCCTGGTGGACTACAAACCATGGGGTCATGAAGAGTTGGACACGACTGAGCAAATAACACTGAAACTTCCTTTCTTCTGTTAATAATCTTTAATAAAATAGAAGAAACCAAGACCTTATCCTTTTTGAAAATTAGGGTTTAAAATTTTTTTTTTTTTACAATGAAAGAGCTATTTTCACAGTGGCATTTCATGCCTTCTTATATTCAAGTATGTTAGGAAGATGAAATAAGATGTTCCACTCAAAAAAAGTTAAGCAGGAAGCAGCTGTTCTGCTCCATGTGACAAGTGCTTTCCCCTGATCCTTCCAAGCTATGAGTCAGAAAGTCCCAGAAGTTCAGCTGTGGAGGCCAGGTCACAATAGACCAAAGACTCTTCCCATATCCCACCCTGTTTTCTCAAAGCCCTTCCTGGCTCTGACTGCCCTGCCTTGGGGTGGATGAAATGCTGGCTTTTTCCTTAAGAAAGGGGGCTCCAGTGCCACGAACGGGTGGTGAGAGTGGGGTTTACCTCATCCTGTGATGCTCACTTGATAACCTCTGAAAGTTGTCCGTGGGTAAGAAGCAGACTTTGAGGCAAACCTGGAAACTTCATGCACTAGGTCACTTAGGCACAAAATGAAAGAACCAATCACAAAGAACAATAGATCCTTCAGGGGCTGAAGGCAAAATCTTTTAAAGCTATTTTTAAAAACCCTTTTCATTTAAAACATTTGGCTGCACCAGGCCTTAGTTGCAGCACACAAGCTCTTTAGTGGCAGCACACAGGATCTAATTCCCTGACCAGGGATTGAACCCGGGCCCCCTGCATTTGGAGTGCAAAGTCTTAGCCACTGGACCATCACGGAAGTCCCTTAAAGCTATTTTTTTTAACTTCTATATTTTACTTTTTAAAATTAGAGGCTAATTACAATATTATGATGGTTTTTGTCATACATCAACATGAATCAGTCATAGGTATACATATGGCCCCTCCCTCTTGAACTTACCTTCCATTGCCCTTCCCATTCCACCCCTCTAGTTTGTCACAGCACTGACTTTGGGTTCCCTGCAACATATACTGGACTTCCACTGGCTATCAGTTTTACATATGGTAACGTATAGGTTTCTGTGCTATTCTCTCATATCATCCCACTTTCTTCTTCCCCCTACCATGCCCCACCCCTGCCAGCTTAAAGATATTTTAACATATGAAATGACTCCTAACTAGCCAAAAGCCACAGACTTTAGGTGGTGACAACTCCAGAAATGTAAATAATAGGAAAGATGCTCACCTTGGATGCATCAGTATCCAGGATAAAAGAAAGTTAGAATTTTTAAAAAGCTGATCAATAATATTAAAATATTTGAACTGTGACATCACAAGAGTTAGTTTATAGTTTTTCAAGATAACAACTTGGAAAGAAAATAGGGTTCTTCTTGTGTCAATGCTTTATATATACTTAAAAACAGTTCCAATGCTTTGTAGTTAAATGTCACATGCAAAGATTTTTCAGGCTCTACAGTATAAACTTGCTATCTTGACAGGCAACTACTGAATATTGTGCATAGCTTAAAGATAATAAAATAGGGTACCAGTAGTCTTGGTTTCTCTGTATAAATTCTGCCATTCTACTTTCTATTAATACTATTAGAACTCTCTCTTCAAAATATGAAAGGTAAATATTAATCGATAAAATGAGAACCTAATGCATAGCAGAGGAAACTCCACTCAGTGATCTGTGGTGCCCTAAATGGAAAGGAAATCCAAAAAAGGGGGATATATGTATATGTATGACTGATTCACTTTGCTGTACAGCAGAAACTAACACAGCAGTGTTGCCGTAAGCAACTCTACTCCAATTTAAAAAAATATGTAAGGTATCTCAAACTGCAGCATGCAAGTCTCTCGTTTGTAATCAAGGTGATAGTTTGAAACATGCACTTATAATCAGAATAACAGTTGACTTACTTTTGATAGCAGAATTAAAAATTATTGGAATTAATAAAATAGGACTATTAGAAATGGAACATAAATAGGATCTAGAATATAACTGCACCATCATATAAAAATTGAGCATCTTTTTTAGCAACATATGTTATGAAGAATGAACAAGATGTCTTTATACACATAACAATGTGCTATGTGTAGTCACTCAGTCATGTCCGACTCTTTGGGACCCCATGGGCTGTAACCCACCAGGCTCCTCTGTTCATGGGATTCTCCAGGCAAGAATACTCGAGTAGGTTTCTATACCCTCCTCCAGGGGATGTTCCCAACCCAGGGATAGAACCCAGGTCTCCCACATTGCAGGTGGATTCTTTACCATCTGAGCCATCAGGAAAGCCTATAACAGTATCTGTTGGCATAACACTTTTTTTGGCTGTGCACCTGGGGGTGGTTATCAATTCCCCAATCAGGGATCAAACACAGGCCCAAGCAGTGAAAGCCCAGAATCCTAACCACTAGGCCACCAGGAAACTTCCCCTATAAAATGCTTTGATTTCATTATTTTCATGACAATTCTGTGAAGTAATATTACCTTCTCATTTTTTTTAAGTGGAAACTAAGAAGCAGTCCTGTGCTGGGTGCTGGGCCCAGAGTAGGGGCAGTGTCCTGGAAGCAGGGGTAGGTCTTGGTGAGAGGAAGACAGACAAGACTGGAGAAAAAGCTACTTGGGGAGAAGCAGATCATCCAAGAGAATGGTCAGTCCAAAAGACTTCATGGAGAGAGAATGAAAGTCTGTCTCAGGGACTGAAGTCAGCAGAATTGGGGTCAAATTGGGACCAGGAAGACTCTGTACCTTTAATAAGGTGGGCTGCAAAGAAAGCTATAAAACTGTTTTAAATTTCAGTTCTAAGAAGGGATTTTTTTTTCTTTTTTATTCTTTCAGCCAAACAAAGATTATTTTCAAAATTGTGCACAAGGGCTTCCCTGGTAGTCCAGGGATTAAAAATCCACCTGCCAATGCAGGGACATAGATTCACTCCCTGTCCAGGAAGATTCCACATGCTGCGGAGCCACTAAGTTCACTCGCCACAACTACTGAGCCCAGGTGCTACAACTGCTGAAGTCTGCACGCTGGGGCCCAAGCTCCCCACAAAGAGGAGCCACTCAATGAGAAGCCCACGCACCACAATTAGAGAGTAGCTCCTGCTCACTGCAACTAGAGAAAAGCCTGCACAGCAACAAAGACCCAGCACAGCCAAAAGTAAATAAAATACATAAAAAATATTTTTAAATAGTGGACAAAATATGTTGGCTCAGGTTTCAGCTATCCACATTCCTCTCTCATATGGCATCTAGTGGGGTCATTTACACAAGACACTAGTGTAAAAATCTGGTCATAAAAGGCTGTGTTTCAGGGCAGTGGCTTTGGGCATCAGTCCTAGACTGTCCGCAGTCACTGAGGTCTTTTTATGAGGCTGCCCTGAGATGCGTCAGTCCATTTTCCTAAGTATGTCAGGCTACATCCACATCCCAGTACAGATTCCTTAGGGATCCATAATACTTGTCCAGTACAAAAATGTTCAACTGCAGGCGAATTGAGCAGAGAAATAACTGGCAAGGCCATTCCTTCTCCTGCAGGAGTTGAAGATCAAGGAGAGACCGGAGGACCCCAAACTGCCCATCCTTTGAATTGTGAGCTTTTCTGGGCTATAAGGCCTCACTCTCCGCCTTTGGAAACCATCCTGGCAGAACTTCTGTTAATGTTCTCCCAGCTGCCAGCAGCTGGTGCTCCAACACTTTCAAAAGACGGGTTGGGACCAAATCAAGGAAAGACTCTCCAGCGGGTAGAGAGGATATAGGAGGAATGTCACCCCTAGATAAAAAGCCTGCACGTGACAAAACAGGAATTTCTCTTGCAGTGAGGCATGTTTAACTAGTTCATTCTTTCGCCCTGCCCTGTGGTTTACCCTGTCTAAAAGCACCCTTAAAAGGGAACAGATGAGGTTACAGAGCCTCTCTTTCGCGATTTTCATCGCTCTTGGTCAGCCGGTTTACGGAGGAAACCTGTCAAACAAGAAATGTTACTGGGTGGCAAGATGTTAAAACAGGCACCAGGGTAGGAGAAAGTAACACCGTCACCGAACTGAAACAAAGTGCCTGTTCTCTCAATGCTGGGACTCCTCAGTAGGGGAGCTTCTTGGGTTTGGCACACTGCCTTGGGTCTTATCAATACCTGAATAACTTTGCAACAAGTGTTCATTTCCAAAAAGAAACCACAGCTTTATTAGCAAAAGTTGCGTCCCTTCTCACTGATAAGAATTTCAGTGTTATATTAAATATGACTGGCAGAGCACACCGGGGAATATAAAAACGGTGACGAGAAATCCTTTCCTTCTTGATAAGAGACAAGAGGCTTAAAATCAATATGTTTGGAAGGAATGGTGTGAATGGTGTGAATGAATTTGATATTTAAAATAGGAAGAAGGAAGGATGACCTGTTGTTAAAGTCAGAAAGCAAGATAACCCTGGACACCCTATAGGGAGGAGGATCAGGGGATATGAAGTGGAAAGAAGTTGAAAGGGGAAGATGAAAATACAAACGTAGACTTTTCAGTGAATTAACCTGATTGATTTTCATCTGTGTGCTAAGAAATAGAAATTGTGACCAAACGACTTACTTGGCTGATGTGTCAACAGTGACAATGGTTTCAACTAGAAGTTGGTAGGTTGTCTTCTTTGTTTCTCCTCTGTGTATGCCCTGTGAGTATAATTTGGTTAAATTACATACTATAACATTCTAGAATATAATTTTGTTTGGACCTAACCTAAATTCAGTGTAGTAAGTGGGTTGAAAATTTTGGAAATTTTGCTTAACACCTAAAGGCTTGTATAAATTTCTGATAACTCAGAGTCTTTATACTCACTTGCATATTAATCTCTTTTCCTTTCACATTTTTTATAAAACAAAAATGAAAAAGCTGTGCATCAAAGTTTGATAAAATATGATTGTCACTACTCTGTTTGTCTTACTATTACATTTTTCTTTAACAATAAATGAAACTGGGAGAGGCTGATGCTATTAATTCCATTTAGTCTATTGTTTCTTCACCTGGTCTGCTTTATTCAGAAGAAAATTTATATGCATGTATATATGTAATAAAATGTATAATATATACATATATATATTTCCCTTTTCAAAATTTTTGCAACATTTAAAAACAAAATAGACACTACAGTTTACACCTTAAACAGTAACTCCTGGGATTAAAGGTACATCATGTAGCAACTGAACAACTGAATTACCTTCTTTAAAAATATTGCTAAAATAAAACAAAACAAAAGGAAATATTCATGCATTCAGATATATATTACCATTTCCTCTGATTTATTTGACTGGAAAAAGAGGCTGTGATCTGCCAGTGTCCACATGCTCTTGTGGGCTTAGTTGACAGTGTTTGCCTTCTCCATAGCTACGCTACACAACTAAATTATCAAATGAGTAAGGCAACTAAGAATAAAGGGGGAGGGGAGTGACTGCTCCTCAGTGCTTGGCAGCATAAAAACATAGAGGTACCACTTTTATTTTTCAGAGTAGTGGGTCAAATGAGTGTGCCTACACACTGTCATGGGAAATGGCCAAGGGAGTATACCCTTGACTCTCTCCTCTCTGTACCTTCTTTGTAGATGACCTCATTCATCCCATGGCTTCACTGCCTTATGATGATAATTCTCAAACCTTTGTGGGGAGAAGACTGCTCACTGATGACCCCAGCCTCTGTCTCGAGTTTGCCTGACAAGGAGGAAACATACAGTTTTAAGTGCACTCAAGGTGTCCTCGTGCCATCAGCGTGAGTGGGCCACCTCCCTGAGCAGGTGGCCCCCCAAGTTAGACTCTTTTTCTTCTAGTTGCAAGACCGCTCTTATGCTCACCTTTGGAAAATACTGCTTTTGAGTAGCAAGGGTGAGCTCATAATGACTGCACTGGGTCCGGCCCAAGGATATCCTAGGATCACTAGACATGACACCATGGCATCCCCCTCCTGCCAGCCTGTGGTTCTGCCTGCACCGTGGGACACTCAGACGTTTGCCTGAGCTGTTCACTCAATAATCTGTATCTTAAGCCTGGACTTGTCGCCTGAACTGCAGACTTTTATATCCTACTGTCTACTTGAATTCCCTTCTTGAATGTCCCACAGATTTCTCAAACTCAACTCTTTCTTCCTCCTCCGATGGATCTCCTTCAGTTAATGGAATCATCACCCTCCCAGATATCTAGAGGCAAAACATCAGAATTGCTTTCATTCAATTCTGTCCCCTCTGTCCACAACCAAAAAAGAAATTAAAGAATTGCTGTTTATACTTTTTGAAAAAATATGAATATTTGTGGGTTATTATGTGGTTAATGTGGGCTTCCCTGGTGCCTCAGTCTGTAAAGAATCTGCCTACAATGTGGGAGACATTTGATCCCAATGTTTGATCCCTGGGTTGGGAAGATCTCCTAGAAGAGGGCATGGCAAACCACTCCAGTATTCTTGCCTGGAGAATCCCCATGGCCAGAGGAGCCTGGTGGGCTGCATTTCATAGGGCTGCAAAGAGTTGGACACGACTGAGTGACTAACCACACACACACGTGGCTAATTTAATCCAAAATGCACACGAGATAGTTGAACTATAAAAGCAGCTACAATTTTCTGTCTGGATTTTTCTAAGTGACCCAACAAGAAAGTTTCACATTTCAGGAATTGCGTTTTGATTTACATTTAAGTTTATATAGAGGCTTCCTTGGCTGCTTAGAAAGTAAAGAATCTGCCTGTAATGCAGGAGACCCCAGGTTCCACCCCTGGGTTGAGGAATCCCCTGGAGAAGGGGATAGCAACCCACTCCAGTATTCTTGTCTGGAGAATTCCATGGACAAAGGAGTCTGGTGGGTTACAGTCTCTGGGGTCACAAAGAGTTACACAAGACTGATTGACTAACACTTTAAGTTTATATAACCATCAATGTGGTTGTTCATTCAATAACTGTCTATTAAGTGCAGAGCTGATATTACTTAATTCTGGTCTAAACTTGCATACCTATTTCTTTCAAATACATAAGTTGCCTAGCACCAGCTTCTTGCAGATCTGTCATCCCAGCATAACTTTTAATAGCTTCTCCTTTCACTTTCACAAGTGTCTGAGTGTGTATGATAAATTGTATGGTCACCCAACATATATCTGATATATAATTTGGGTGTCCCTTTGTATGACATTTTCTTAGTTCACTGTGCCCTTTAATATCTAGCCAATATAGTCTGAGTCCCCATTGTGAGTAGCTGCAGGAAGACTCTACTCTTTGTTAGATTTTCCCTCTCCTTGTTGTAACACCATGGGGACAGAGGATATGGCCTTCCTCACTGCCACTTCCTGAGGCTGTGTTTCCTACTTGCTAAAAACAGAAAGTAAAATAAAAACCCCTAAAAATAATCAAGTATAATAATGCAAAGAAGAGAGAAAATTAAGAAAAACTAAAATGTTAAGTTCAACATTCAGAAAACCAAGGTCATGACATCTGGTTCCATCACTTCATGGGAAATAGATGGGGAAACAGTGGAAACAGTGTCAGACTTTATTTTGGGGGGCTCCAAAATAACTGCAGATGGTGACTGCAGCCATGAAATTCAAAGACGCTTACTCCTTGGAAGCAAAGTTATGACCAACCTAGACAGCATATTAATAAGCAGAGACATTACTTTGCCAACAAAGGTCCGTCTAGTCAAGGCTACGGTTTTTCCAGTAGTCATGTATGGATGTGAGAGTTGGACTGTGAAGAAAGCTGAGTGCCGAAGAATTGATGCTTTTGAACTGTGGTGTTGGAGAAGACTCTTGAGAGTCCCTTGGACTGCAAGGAGATCCAACCAGTCCATTCTGAAGGAGATCAGTCCTGGGTGTTCATTGGAAGGACTGATGCTAAAGCTGAAACTCCAATACTTTGGCCACCTCATGCGAAGAGTTGACTCACTGGAAAAGACTCTGATGCTGGGAGGGATTGGGGGCAGGAGGAGAAGGGGACAACAGAGGATGAGATGGCTGGATGGCATCACCGACTCGATGGACACGGGTTTGGGTGGACTCTGGCAGCTGGTGATGGACAGGAAGGCCTGGCGTGCTGCGATTCATGGGGTAGGAAAGAGTGGGACACGACTGAGCAACTGAACTGAACCGAACTGAAAATGTTAAAATCCAAATACAGGTTAAAATAGAAATATCATGAAAAGTGAACTATAGCAAGATGAAATAACTAGATTTAACTATAAGATAAAAATTAAAAGCTAAATAAAATAAAATAAAAGCATAAATATAGATTAAGAAAAAAATCTAAACTAAGACTAAATATAACTTCAATCAGATATAAAAGTAATAATACTTTTAAAGGAAATGCAAATAAAGGTAAAAATAAGGAAAATAAGATAGAGGCATAACACTTAAATAATAAAGAACCAAAATATAAATGGGACACATCCCTGGTGGTCTGGTGGTTAAGACTCTGAGCTCCCAATACAGGGGATTCAGGTTCGACCCCTGGTCAAAGAACTAGCTCCAGCATGCTACAACCAAAGATCCTGTGTGCCACAACTAAGACCCAGCACAGCCAAATAAATAAGTAAATAGTGTAAAGTGTTCCTCACAGTAAAGTGATCTGAAGACACTGCTCCAAAAAACAAAATTTGTCTTTGATAAAACTGGAAAACAAAAGACGAGGGGGAAGGAAGGAGAGAAGGGAGTAAATAGCCCTGTTGAAAGCAGGCTAAAAGTCCTTTGCAAAATTCCCAGTGGGCTTCTCTGTAGTTGAGTCTTGAATTGCTGGGAGCCAGAGGGCACCAGGCAACACAAACCTCCTTCCCCTGTCCGTCCCTTGTCTCATGTCCCAGCAACCTTGCATCCCTTGGTGATACCTCTAGCCCTTAGCTTTCTGAAAGAACCTCATCACAATTTCAGCAGAGTCAGAGCAGGTTAGCCTCACACTTGCTCAGTCACCAACACTGTTCTTTGGAACCCAGAAGAAAAGCACACCGAGGTAGCTGAAAGTGCCTGGGAAGTATTTGGTAATCCCCACTGTAAGCAAACAGAATGCTTCTCTTTCTCACCTTCAGATGAAAAAATATGTCCTGGTGTTAATGCTGTTTAGTGATAATGTTATTCAGTCTGGTTCTTGGTCTCTTTGATCAATAGAAATTGGTAACAGGCCAGACAAGAAATTCATGCAAAGTTTTATTGGGACTTGGGCTGCAGCTCAAGGGAGTGAAAGCAAATAATAGATTTCATTGCTTGCTCCCTTGGCAGCGTGAGGTTGTCCCTTAAATGGGGTGAGGGTAGGGCCAGATTTAGGCGTTGGGAGAGGGGTGGCTTAGGTGGTCTCCCCACCCCCTTGTGGTGCTGTGTGCAGGGATCATGGGAAGTAACCTGCTTTAGCTCCTGACACCTCAGAAGTGGCAGTTGGGTTTTTGATCTTATCAAACCAACTGTCTGTATACACAGTTATTTTTAGTCCTTTACAGTTTGTATCCTGTTACTCGAGGAGATGTCTGTCCAGGCACAAGCACTGCAGCAAAGGGTCCCAGATCCCAGGTGCCAGCCTGTCATGATAATATTCTAAAAATCTATGATATGGTCATATTTCTTCATTATAGAGATTATGAAGGGGTTTAAAGGAAGCTGGAAGTTGAAGTGTTTAACTGATGTTGAAATAAAAGGGTGTTAGAATGAAGTCAGGAAATCAGAGATTTTGGGGAAGGTGAAAGTGAAGATTCTATCAAAGGCAAGACACAGCTAGAGAGAAGGCAGCTTCGGGGCCCTACACAGTAATTTATATATTTATTTAAATAACAGAAAGATAGCAAGTGCATTCACAGGAGACAGCCTCACTTAGGGGAAAAAAGATAAATGATAAGACATCATGCCAGTAATGGGGAATCAGTCAAGGATGGATTCTTGACCTTGGAGGAATACTTCATGTACTCTACATATACTGTCTGAGCCCTTAGGAACGTTTTGGCAGAAACTCTATGGTGAAAACAGTGCTACTATATGAATGCGTATATGTGGAATCTAGGAAGATGGTACTGATGAACCTATCTACAGGGCAGCAGTGGAGACATAGAGAACAAACTTATGGACACAGTGGGGGATAGGGGAGGTGGGGAGAACTGAGAGAGTAGCATGCAAACTCATACATTACCATATGTAAAATAGATAGCCAGTAGGAATTTGCTGTGAGACACAGAGAGCTCAAACCTGGGCTCCGTGACAACCTAGAGGGGTGGGATGGGGTGGAAGGTGGGAGGGGATTCATGAGGGAGGGAACATATCTATACCTATGTCTGATTCATGTTGATGTATAGCAGAAACCAACACAACATTATAAAGCAATTATCCTCCAATTAAAAATAAATAAATTTTTAAAAATTAAATAAACTTAAAATTTTTTAAACATTTTAAATTAAAAAATTTTTTTAATTAAATTTTAAAAATTAAATAAATAAATTTAAAAAAAACCCTGAGCATGCCCCAGTTCTGAGACACAGATTCAGGAAGTTGGGCTGGGGCCTGAGAATCGGTGTTTCCAACAAGTTCCCCAATGATCCTGGTGTTCTGAGACTCACTGGCATGTATTTCAAGACATGCTAATTATCCCATATCGCAGACAGATTGGAGGTAGGTAGTTTCTGGCTAGCAGTGGCTCTCAAAGGTCTTTAAGGGCAAAGTTTCTTTCAAACACCTTTCTGACATCATGGGGCGTTAGCTCCTCAGCCACAGGCTCGTCATCTTGTGGCCACAGGATGTTAACACAGTTCCAAGAATTTCATCTCACACCATGTCATTGCAGGCAGGAAGAATAGGGGAAGGCATAGCACAATAGCACAAGCTTTCACTTCCCAAGACTCCTTTAAAAAAAAAAAAATTCTGAAAGAATACCTTTCTCAGAAGCTCTAGCCAACTTTCCTTATCTCCTACTAGCCAGAACTGGATCACTGGTCCACTCTCCCCCTGATTCCCTGCCCCAGGCCAATTATTGGCAAGAGGCCAACAATAATTTACCTCGTGGGGGTGGGGGGATCTTCCTTCCTTGAAATCAAACTGGGAATGACCGTTTGAAAAGCAACAAACAGTGACTATCCAGGAGTCTCCTTCCAGCCAAGCAGCCTGCTAGATGCTCTCCATGTGGTTTTTCACTCAATTCTCACGACATTTCTCGAGACAGGTATTATCAGTCCCACTTTACAGATGAGGAAATTGAGACTTGAAGACGTTAAGTATATTGTCTACACAGCTTGGGAAAAATCAGAATTTGAACTAGATCTATTGACTCCACAGACTAAATAATGTCTTTATATTATGACATCCGGCTTCCTCGTGTTTCATCTGTAGAAAAATCACTGCTGTCATAACAACAATCCTTAGACAAAAAGGGTATATGCTGTTTAATATACAGGAAATGTGTATTCTAAATTTTAAGAGTTTTGAGACAAACTCTATACCTCAGGAAATTATGTTACTAACAATAATATGTTATCATACATTGTAATCACACACACTAATGTTACCACAGACCTTAATTATTATAATAAACAAGATCAAGCAGAGTGATATGGATGCTTCTAAAGTCTAATTTGGAACTTCCTAAGTTTTGTACACTCATATTTGCAGGTAAATATAACTGACACTTACTCATTTCACTTTACAATTCAATGTGTAGTGGGGAGGTAGGGTTTATGCTGAGCCTTGGAGGAGAGTTGGGCAGAAAGAAGCAGGAGGAGAGAGACAGAAAATGGCTCAGCATTTCTAAGGGACAAGGGTCCCTATTCAGTATGACTGGAATGACAGGGCTTACGGAAAAGGGTTATGGACTCTACTTTATTCATTTCTATATTGTTTGAGCTTCATACAACTTTTTCAATTTGAATCTGTTTTAGTAAAGATGTTTTCATTCTGAAAAGATAGAGAGAAAAGCAAGGGTAGAAGCCCCACAGTAGAGGATTTTGGAGAAAAGTGAAAGTAAATGAGAGGACTTGGGAAGTGTGGGCAACTCCATATAAGAGTTTGAAAAGAAACGGAAGAGGGGAAAGTTCAATTTTAGCAAAAGAGTCAGCTGGACTATTCTTTTAAGATATATGGACAGATGTAGAGAACAAACATACAGATACCAAGGGGGGAAACGGGGTGTGGGATGAATGGGAGGTTGGTGTTAACATATACACACTATCGATACTGTGTATAGAATAGATAACTAATGAAGATCTACTGCATAGCACAGGGACCTCTACTCAATGCTCTGTGGTGACCTCAATGGGAAGGAAACACAACAAAGAGGGGCTATATGTGTACATGTAGCTGATTCACTTCGGCGTACAGTAGAAACTAACACAGCATTGTACAGCAACTATACTCCAATAAAAAATTTTTTTAAAAGATTATGAATAGAAACAAAATATATGCCTGTGAATACACTGTCAAAGCTAGAGATGGCAACCCATTCCAGTACCCTTGCCAGGAACATTCCATGGACGAAGAAGCCTGGTAGGCTACAATCCATGGGGTCGCAAAGAGTCAGACACGACTGAGTGACTTCACTTTCACTAAGTATGTCTATTAGTTATCTATAGCTGCATAAAAATAATCACAGAAATATTTATCTTACATTGTTTCTGAGGGTCAGGAAATCAGGGTTTCTCTGGGTGGTTCTGATTCAGGATCTCTCAAGAGGTTGTAGTCGAGATACTGGCCAAGGCTACAGTCATTCAAAGGCTTGACTGGACTAAGGCCTCAGTCCCTTGCAGGCTGCGCTTTACCACATGGGCCTCCAAAAAGCTTCTCAGGAGGTGGCAGCTGGTTTCCTCCAGAGGGAATCATCCAACAGAGAGAAACCAAGCTGATACAGCAGTGCCTTTGATGACCTAGTCTCCCAGGCTGCATATTGTCTCTTCTGTTTTATTCTTCTCATTAGAAACAAGCTCCATCCACACTCCCAATGCTGCGGACCCAGGGTTTGATCCCTGGTCAGGGAATTGGATCCCACACACCACAGCTAGGATCCCAAGCAGCCAAATAAATAAATAAATAAGCCTTTAAAAACTAAAGAAACAGGATCCAGCTTACACTGAAGGAGAAGGTAATTAGCCTCCATATCTTAAGAATTAAAGATTTTAAAATTTAAAAAAATAAATAAATAAAACAAAAAATATATATAAATAAAAATAAAGGGAGGGGGACTTCCCAGACAGTCCTAATGGTAAAGAACCCACCTGCCAGTGCAGGTGAAGATCCCCTGGAGGAAAGCATGGCAACCCACTCCAGAACTCTTGCCTGGAGAATCCCATGGACAGAGGAGGCTGGTGGGCTATGATCCATGGGGTGGCAAAGAGTCAAACGTGACTGAAGCTATTGAGCACAGTCTTAAAGGGAGGAGTATCAAAGCAGTTATGAACATATTTTTTAAACCACTATAGAGTGCATAAAGAATGTCACGTCTTAAATAAACACATACACAGTGAAAAGTAGTTTAAATAGAGTAAAACATTTCCCCACGAGAATTATGTCAAATGCAATTTCCTGAACATGAGGTCATTTCAACCTTAAAAAAATCCATTTTAATACTGTCTTTTGCGCTGTAGTAGTGTCAGTTATAACAAATGTCATTGCATGGTGCTTTTCATATTTTGTTCTAGCTTTCAGGTGAGTATCTGTCATGTCCTGCAGTTGCCAGCACTTTTGAACACCTTCTGACATTTGAGGAATCTCCTCCATTTTGAGGCTGGCTTCCTAAGGTACAAGCCAGCACTCGGCTTCCAAGATGGAGGTGGTGAGCCGTGGGTGGAGTGTTGGCACCACATAGGTGCCTGGAGACCCTGGCAAGAGTCCAATCCATCTCCTCTCAGCAGGGCAGGGCCAGCCTGAGGGATGTTCTGGCTCTCTTCTCCTCTGCAGGCTCTGGGAGGGCCAGTCCTGACGGCCAGAGGGTGGGACAGTGTTCAGGCTGGAATGTACATGCAGGCCACTGATCCCCCACGATGTTCCGTGGCCAAGTGGGTAGGCGGCAATTCCATCCATTCCTCTCCCGGGGAGCTCTCTCAGGGGTGGTCCATATTATTGACTGGTACTCAGAGAACCAGGGCAACGGGCTGGGCCAAGGCCTCCCGGGGTCATGGCAATGTTCCCGGGGATCACTGGCGTCCAGGAGGTGGCAAGGCAATGGGCTTCTCCGTGTGACCCAGTGGGTGAGGAGCCAGTTGGTGATGTGAATGTGTGTGCAGTCTCTCGGTCAAAGACAGCCAGCCTGCACAATCTGGACAAGGGCCTGGCTGCCAGATGGTGGCTCCCTGACGCTCCAGAACGCAGAAGCCTCGGCTCTGTGCTGGATTCCAGGTCCTGGGTGGTGGAGAATGGAGCAAAAGCCCTGGAAAAGGAAGCGAAGTGAAAGGACCATCTGCAATCTCTGGTGCACAGGAAGGAAGGAAAGCATTGCAGAACAGTTAAGATAAGAACGTAAACATCTAGGTGCACGGGTGGGTCAGGAAGAGAGAGGAGGTCCCCGCACTGCACGGAGGCCGTGTCCGCAGCCAGCCGGGCGGGCGAATCGTGCCGCGCTCCCTGCACTTGGCGGCTCTGTGTCGACCCACGTTGCTACAATATTCCCTGCCCGTGTGACCTATCGAGGAGAAAAGCGGCCCACAGGGACAGGGCGGGGGAGGTGGGCTCCCCGAACTCTGCTGTTGCCCGTGCAACTCACTCCTTGAAGTTTATCCCACCTGGTATAAAACAAACCAACCGCCACTCTCTGGGCGGCGTCGCAGCGCCGCTCCCAAACGCGGTCGGTGGAATCTAGAGGTTCCCTGGGGTGTTTGTTTCCCGCGCCCGCGCACCTCGAAACCGAAAGCAGAGTGCCTGGGCCCGAAGCCCGCCCGAGCGAGCGGCCTGGCCCGCCGCCGCCGCCGCCCGAAACGCGCCGAGCTCGGCTGCATTTGCCTGGGCGGCCGCGGCCGGCCGACAGCAACAGTGAGTTGCGGCGGCAGAAAAAGCAGGCTCCGGCTGGCGGGCAACTGCTGCTCCGGCTGGGGAAAAAAAAAAAAAAGGAGCGGCAGCGAAGTGGGAGACGGTGTAGTACGGCTTGTAGGGTGAGCGAGTGAGACACCAGGATGGCCGAGTGGTTAAGGCGTTGGACTTAAGATCCAATGGACGTATGTCCGCGTGGGTTCGAACCCCACTCCTGGTAGTTGCGTTTTTCTCACACTAAAAAAAAATTTTTTTAAAAAAATATATATACATTTTCACTAAGCACACTACGACTTATAGGCAGGAATTCTGTCTCCTAGTTAAGTCCCACAACACGCGGCTCCGCTTCCCACAGGCCAGAGGCAACCCAGCGAGTGGGCCGGGCGCGGGGCTCGGGTGCGGGCGCTGACCCCGGGTCGGGGCGGCGGGGTCGGGTGGGGTGGGCGTCGCAGCCGCTCAACTGCTTCGGGGGTCCAGGCGGGGTCGGGACTCGGGAGGCAGCCGCGCTGCGGGGCTCACTTCCCTCGCTAGCTGGGCAGGAAGGCCGCCTGTGATACGGCAGGCAGCGTAGTTAGAAAAGTCAAGAATGCCTCCCTGCCGTTTCCTCATTTTTCGCCAAAATTAATTGTGTGCCCAGAATTCTTTCGTTAAATCCATGAAGGCGGATGCAGTATACATCACAGCTACCAAATGGACTCTAATCGGTAATCGGCTAAGAATTTTAAAATAAAATACACAGTCTAGGTTTTTTATTTTTTGTCTTTGTTGTTTTTAAAATACTTTTAAAAAGTGAAAGTAATCTAAAATCTAGAGGGGCGGAGTTGCAAGTACAATGAAAATTACTTCCCCCCACCACAAAATCATTTGAGAGTAAGATACCAAATAGATGCTCCAGTACAACCGTTAAAATCAGTAAATTAACATTGATAATTTACTACCATCTAATCCCCAGGCCCCATTTAATCACCAGTCGTCCTTTAAAGTAAAAGGCTCCTGTTCTGAATAACGCGTTGCATTTACTGGTCACATTGCCTTAGGCTTCTGCAATCTGACATAATTCCTTACTGTTTCCTGACTTTCATGATCTTGAAACTTTTGAAGATTACAAGCTCGCCATTTTGCAGAATATCTCTCGTTGTTTTGTCTAATGTTTTCTCGTTGTTTTGTCTAATGTTTTCTCGTGATTCGATTCAGGTTATGCTTATAAAGCCCAGGGCTGTCCCAGAATTGACGCTGTGTTTGCTTTGTGGCCTCTCAGGTGGCATGATTTTGGTGTGTCCTGTTACTGATCTGAATTCACCTGATGAGGCTTTTCTGCCAGTTTCCCCGACTATACTTAACCCTTTGTGATTGACGCATATTTTGATGTGAAGTGCATTGAAGCTATGTAAATATCCCATTACTCATTAAACTTTGTTTTATTCAATTATTATAGAATCACAAGTTGGGCAAGTATGCATTCATGGTGTCCTATTTTTAATTAATGGTTACAATCTATTTTATTTCTTTTGATGCTGAAAGTGTGCCAGATTTGGCCCCAGTGGGAGTCTAATTCAAACTGACTTTTGACATGCCTTCGTTTTTTAGCACGTCCTTACTTCCTAGTCCAAGATGGTCCATGCTTACCTTGTATTGCTCTTGATCCAGACAATGCAGGATCAGACATTTTGAAAAGAAGCTCTGTTTCCTTTAGTGGAGAATGGAAATCAGAAACCAAGATCTCAATAGTAGATGTGTTCCTTGGTTTTGATGTGTTACTGTTCCCAGTGCCTCTCAGTGGACAGAAATAGATATGTGTGTGTGTACACACCTGTATTTATCTACATATCTATTTATATTTAGGAGTTCATACCAATACTCTAATTCTGATACAACACAATAAATTTTGTTCTAGTTTTTCTATCCATATTTGTAATTCCCAAAATTGCCTCTTGGTCCCCGGCCTCAGTATACCATCTACCTTTTTTGGGCCCATCTAATGGATTTAGAATTGAATTGTTCAAGAAGAAGGGAAGAAGAAAAGAAAGAGGGTCTAAACAGGTTAGAAATAAGCATCCTGCCAGCACCTAGAACTGGCTATGAACCAGTCACCCTTGGACCTTTCAGATGTACCGATAAATAAGCCAGCCTTTCCTTCAGTGAGCTTAGTGAGAGACAGATTTTAATTAACCACATTTATGATGAGAAAATATAAATTATACCCAAGATGCTAAAGGAGCAGTGCTGAAAGCCCTCTTTCCCGGAGAGTCAGCTTTAGATGAGAACTGAAGGAAGAGGAGGAGGGTAGAAGTAGAGAAGGGCAGGGAGGAAGAGGGGTACACGTCGGGGAAAACATCTTGAAACCATACTAAGTATGGTGCCTGAAGTCCACTGAAGGATCCAAAACAAGACGCAACCTGATCAGTGTTGCATTTGAAAGTATCTCTTGTCTGTTGATGTGCAAACTCTTGGTGTACAAACTCAGTGGGTCTCTTTATGCTCAGGACAGGGAGCTTGTTGAATTGGCAGAAAATATTTCTTAGGGAAAAAGTGTTTAATGCAGTCAGTAGCCAGTTAGACTGAGCTCTATGCCTCTCTTTCTCCTTAAAAACTGAGCAAGGAGAGAAACAATATTGACTTGAAGCCTTCTGAACCCTGGGGTTCTTGCTGATTTGTTTTTATTAATATGTTCACGTGCAAAAATGGAACAAAACTTCCAAGAACAGGCAGAGTAGTGTAGAATTGTGTACTTTGTTCCTTTAAAAGTATGTTGTATATCAAGCTTCTAGTCAGTAGTAACCAGCTACTGTGCTATAGCAAAGATGATAAAAGACAGCTAGTATTCTTTCTTGTGCTTGTTAAAATTCTGACAGATCCCTGAGATGCCACGAAAAGGAGTGAAATGATGTCTGAAAGCTGCTGGTCTGAAAACAAGAGAATTTATTAGATGAATCCTAGGGCAGTGTGATTGATCAATACAGTTGGCCCATTTAACTGCAATCTTCACATGGAATTTTCTGCTTTACTATATCCTTCTCTATGAACTGTTCTATCATTGATTTCCTCTGATTAGACGAATTCTCTAAGTGAATTTCAATTTAGTGCGGCAAACTCTAAGACTATGATTCAGTTTAGGAAGTACATATCACAAAGTGACTGAGTAGGAAGAATCCAGGCTTTGGGGTCAGACAGAACATATCCACTTTCCCAGGTTATCAGACTTCTTTCTTCATTTGCAAATAGGAAAATAATATTTTACTCACATAAAGTGGTTGTGAGGCTGTAATATTCTTCTCATAAAAGTGGGTGTTTTGTAACTGAGTTCACTTCCCTTTTCTGGAGCAATCTTTTGTGGAAAGTACAGCAGAACCCATACTGAGCAAGTAGGAAGGAAGCTTTCCTTGCCTGTATAGACCACTTTGCAGTTTTCCCAAACACTTTTACATTCATATCCTCCTTTGACAGACAATATCATATACGCAGACTAATTGTACTTAGGTGGTGGATACGATTGGACACAATTTCCCTTTATAAATGTAAAGAATAATGTTTTCTTTCACTCAAAATGACATAGATAGAGCTAGGGGATAGCATTAGTTCTTTAAAAATGGAAACTCTCTCCTAAAATGTAACATAATTTTTACTTTTCCTTGAGAAGCAGACTTACTATACTTGACTATTTATTTTTTAAAATTCTTAAAATATTTTGAATTTAAGTTTGAATCATTTGTAGGTATACTACACCTAAATTGAGGATGATTTTCCAATGATTATTTTAACAATAAGAAATTAAGTCATTAAATTGAACTATAAATATGAGTGTAGATTTATGAGCATATTTTTAGTTCAGTTCAGTTCAGTTGCTCAATAGTGTCTGACTCTGTGACCCCATGGACTGCAGCACACCAGGCTTTCTGGTCCATCACCAGCTCCTGGAGCTTGCTCAAACTCATGTCCATTGAGTCGGTGATGCCATACTTTAAGTTATTAAAAAATTGATCTTTTTCTATGGGACTTTACATAGAACACAGGAGAAGTGTTGCCAATGTATTTAAATAGTGACATCTACTGGTTCATTTGAGGTAAAAATGTTTGCTAAATTCTGTCTGCTTTACTCTGACTGTAAAATCCTGATAGTTACTCCACAGTTACTGTGTTTAGGAGTACATTAAGGCTATGTGTAATCCAACCAGTAAACTGAACTTTTTCTCTCTCTCTTGCTATTATTAAAGATAAAGCTGCCATTGAAGAGAATCTCAAATCACTGACACCATTCACATGAGCTATTATTTTAATTGTATGAATAGGGCTTTTATCTCATCATATCCATCATCTTTGTTTCTTCCAATATAATATTTTTCTTCCAAAACTCACTATGAAGTTGAAGGAAAATAGAGATTTGGATTAGTCCTGTGCTTTACAGAAATCATATCCAATTTGAGAAATCCTGAACAAGAAGTTTTCCCTGGAGAGCTTAATTATGCCCTTTCTTTTACATTTTGCTTTTAAATACAATTGCAGCTATTTCATGAACAAATTGGGCTTCCCTGGTGGGCTCAGTGGTAAAGAATCCACCTGCCAATGCTGAAGACATGGATTCAATCACTATGTCAAGAAGATCCCCAAGAGGAGGAAACACTCTGGTATTCTTGCCTGGAAAATCCCATGGACAGAGGAGCCTGGTGGGCTACAGTCCATGGGGTCACAAAGAGTCAGACATGACGGACTGACTAACTTTTGTTTGCTAATTGTTCAAATGATGTAAATGGTAATGCTCCAAGTTTTAAGGAATGTGTCTAATTATGAAGATGTCATGTAAGAATCAGAGACATAATCCTAGGTCCTTTGCATCCACCCTACTATTGAAGAGAGGGCCATCGTGAACCAACTGGTTCATTTGTGAACCACTTGGTTTCATTTTTATTCATATAGGTTTTGATGTTTCTGAACCACTTATCAGTGCTTGGCAAAGAAGCAGTGATTGCATTGGGCACTTACTAAAGTGAGATGGAAACTGCTTAGCAGAGTATCTCTTCTATACGTGGTATGCACTGTATAAATGCTTGTTGAATAAATGAACAGCCTTGAAGTCCGCTGAGTATATTGCACAGTTCATTCTATTTATTGTACACACACTAATTTTCATTTAGGATATGTGTTTTAAAATGTCCCCAGGATTTTCTTCAGTCAGGCATGTTAAGACACGGAAATGACTGTCATGAAGAAGAATTTTTTACATTCACAGATCCCTAGAAACAAGAACCATGGCACACCACACAGGGCCACCTAGGGAAGAATCAAGATCAGGAGGCAGAGGGAACAAGGGAAAAGCAAGGGCAAGAACTTTTATTGTGGTTTTGTTGTTGTTTGGTCACTAAGAGTCCTACTCTTTGCCACCGCATGGACTGTAGCCCGCCAAGCCCTTTGTCCATGGGATTCTCCAGGCAAGAATACTGGAGTGAGTTGCCATTTCCTTCTCCAGGGGATCTTCCCAACCCAGGGATTAAACCGGTGTCTCCTTGGCAGGTAGATTCTTTACCACTGAGTCACCTGGGAAAACTTTCATTTCAGTTTTTACAGGAAGGAATGAGCAAGGCAGAGTAAACAGGCTGAGGATTGGCTGGTTTGAATAATTTCAGCAGGCTCTGGAGTGTTGGGGTTGCCCTGAGTTTTCTGATATTTGTAGGAATTACCTAACCCTCGGGGGAGCAGTCCCTCCCTGGTCAGCAAGGCCCCAGACGCCAGCACATCAAGAATACAAAAGTAAGAAAGTAGAGTTAGTATAAAAGGTCAGACATTGTCACACTTTTTTCCCCTTCTTCCTTCTCCATCTTCATCTAGGGTAGACCCTACTCATTAGGAGAATCTAGATTCAGAAGCCGAAACAGACAAGTACTTAAATATTGGGAGTTTTAAAAATCATTTCTATCTGGATCAGCTATACAATCAGTTCAGTTCAGTTCAGTTCAGTCGCTCAGTTGTGTCCGACTCTTTGTGACCCCACGAATTGCAGCTCTCCAGGCCTCCCTGTCCATCACCAACTCCCGGAGTTCACTCAAACTCATGTCCATCGAGTCAGTGATGCCATCTAGCCATCTCATCCTCTGTCATCCGCTTTTCCTCCTGCCTCCAATCCCTCCCAGCATCAGGGTCTTTTCCAATGAGTCAACTCTTCACATGAGGTGGCCAAAGTACTGGAATTTCAGCTTTAGCATCATTCCTTCCAAAGAACACCCAGGACTGATTTCCTTTAGGATGGACTGGTTGGATCTCCTTGCAGTCCAAGGGACTCTCAAGAGTCTCCTCCAACACCACAGTTCCAAAGCATCAATTCTTCTGCACTCAGCTTTCTTCACAGTCCAACTCTCACATCCATACATGACTACTGGGAAAACCATAGCCTTGACTAGACGGACCTTTGTTGGCAAAGTAGTGTCTCTGCTTTTTAATATGCTATCTAGGTTGGTCATAACTTTCCTTCCAAGGAGTAAGCATCTTTTAATTTCATGGCTGCAATCACCATCTGCAGTGATTTTGGAGCCCCCCAAAATAAAGTCTGACACTGTTTCCACTCTTTCCCCATCTATTTCCCATGAAGTGATGGGACCAGATGCCATGATCTTCGTTTTCTGAATGTTGAGCTTTAAGCCAGCTTTTTCACTCTCCTCTTTCACTTTCATCAAGAGGCTTTTTAGTTCCTCCTCACTTTCTGCCATAAGGGTGATGTCATCTGCATTTCTGGGGTTATTGATATTTCTCCCGGCGATCTTGATTCTAGCTTGTGCTTCTTCCAGCCCAGCGTTTCTCATGATGTACTCTGCATATAAGTTAAATAAGCAGGGTGACAATATACAGCCTTGACGTACTCCATTTCCTATTTGGAACCAGTCTGTTGTTCCATGACCAGTTCTAACTGTTGCTTCCTGACCTGCATATAGGTTTCTCAAGAGGCAGGTCAGGTGGTCTGTATTCCCATCTCTTTCAGAATTTTCCACAGTTTCTTGTGATCCACACAGTCAAAGGGTTTGGCATAGTCAATAAAGCAGAAATAGATGTTTTTCTGGAACTCCCTTGCTTTTTCCATGATCCAGCGGATGTTGGCAATTTGATCTCTGGTTCCTCTGCCTCTTCTAAAACCAGCTTGAACATCTGTGCAGTTCAAGTCTCAGATGTATTGTTGGGTTTAGATTGTGTTTTCAGTCATTTTCTTCATTACTATGGAATAATGAGGCTAGCAGTTACTGAATGAGTTAACTTTTAAAATAGCATTGGAAAGATGGATTACTAAAAGGAGTGTTGCATATTTGTCTCAATTCCACAGTCTTCTTTATGTATAAATGTAGGAATATATATATTTGTGAAATATGCAACATAGGTCCTAAGTGGCAACATAGAACTGTGATTAGGAGGAAGATGGCCCAGTTTCAGGTGTGTATACCATTAAACTTTGACATATGTATGCACTATGAAGTTATCTCCACCACAAGTGTAGTTACCATTGACCGCCATACAGTTGACCTCCTTATTCATTTCACCCATCCCCCTTCCGGCCTCCATGCTGATAACCCTGAGCTGATCTCTGCATCTGAATTTGTCTGTTTCTTTTGTTTGTTCTTTGTCTCCACATATATGTGAAATCATACAGTATTTGTCTTTCTTCTGACATTTCACTTAGCATAATATCTCCAAAGTTCATCCATGTTGTTGCAAAGGGTAGAATTTTGTTCTTTTTTTTTAAATGGCTGAAAATAGTCCATTGTCTATATAGATATGGATACCATAGCTTCTTTATCCATCCGTCATGGAAAACTAAGTTGTTTCCATATTTTGGCTGTTGTAAAAATTGCTGCAATGAATATACAGTTGCATACATCATTTTTAATTAGTGTTTTTGTGTTCTTTGGATAAATACCCAGCATGGAATTGTGAAACCTGTATGTGGGTCAAGAAGCAACAGTAAGAACTCTGTATGGAACAACTGACTGGTTCAGGATTGAGAAAGGAGTATGACAAGGCTGTTTATTGTCACCCTGTTTATTTAACTTATAAGCAGAGCACATCATGCGAAATGCCAGACTGAATTGAGTTACAAGCTAGAATCAAAATTGCAGGGAGAAATATCAAGAACCTTAGATATGCAGATGATACCACTCTAATGGCAGAAAGCGAAGAGAAACTAAAGAGCCTCTTGAAGAGGGTGAAGGAAGAGAGTGAAAGAGATGGCTTAAACATTTAAAGAACTAAGATCATGGCATCTGGCCCCATCACTTCATAGCACACAGAAGGGGAAAAGATGAAAACAGTGACAATTTTCCTCTTCTTGGGCTCTCAAATATCTGTGGATGGTGACTGCAGCCATGAAATTAGAAAATAATTCCTTCTTGGCAGGAAAACTATGACAAACCTAGACAGTGTGTTAAAAGGCAAAGATATCACTTTGCTGACAAAGATCCATATAGTCAAGACTATGGTCTTTCCAGTGGTCATGTACAGATGTGAGAGCTAGACAGTAAAAGCAGAGCACTGAAGAACTGATGCTTTCGAACTGTGGTGCTGGAGAAGACTCTTGAGAGTCCCTTGAAAAGCAAGGAGGTCAAACCAGTCAATCTTAAAGGAAATCAACGCTGAATACTCCTTGGAAGGACTGAGGCTGAAGCTCCAAAACTTTGGCCACCTGATGTGAATAGCTGACTCATTGGAAAAAGCCCTGATGCTGGGAAAGATTGAAGGCAGAGGAGAAAAGGGTAACAGAGGATGAGATGGTTGGATGGCATCACTGATTCAATGGACATGAAGTTAGGGCAAACTCCAGGAAACGGTGAGGGACAGGGAAGCCTGCTGTGCTGCAGTCCATGGGATGGTGAAGAGTCAGACTTGGTGACTGAACAACAACAACAGCAACAACAGTTCTATTTTTAATTTTTTGACATATCTCCATGCTGTTTTCTATCATGTCCACAGCAGTTTACAGTTCCACCAATAGTGTTCGAGGGCTCCCTTTTCTCCACATCCTCTCCAAGATTTGCTGTTTCTGGTCTTTTCTATAATAGCCATTCTAACAGGTGTGAGGTGATTTCTCATTTGATTTTGATTTTAATTTCCCTAACAATTAGTGATGTTGAGCATCTTTTCTTGTACCTATGTCTTCTTTAGAAAAATGTTTATTCAGATCCTCTCCCCTTTTTAAAATCAAGTTGTTTGGGGTTAGTTGTTGCTATTGAGTTACGCAAGGTCTTTGTATAATTTGGATATTAAACCCTTATTAGATATATGATTTGCAAATATTTTCTCCCATTGAGTAGGTTGCCTTTTCATTTTGATAATGGTTTCCTTTGCTATGCAGAAACATTTTAATTTGGTGTAGTCTCATTTATTTATTTTTGGTTTTGTTTCCCTTGCCTGGGTAATCAGATCCAAGTTTTTTTATTACTGTTTCATTCTGCTTACTTGTAATTGGTCTGTTCAGATTTTCTATTTCTTTACAATTCAGTATTAGATTGTATATTTCTAGGAATTTATCCATCTCTTCTAGATTGTTCAATTTGATGACATAGAATTGTTCATAATGGTCTCTTATGATCCTTTGTGTTTCTTCCGTTTCAGTTTGTAACTTCTTTTTCATTTCTGATTTTATTTATTTGAGTCCTCTCTCATTTTCTGGGTGAGTCTAGCTTAAGGTTTGTTGATTTTGTTTATCTTTCCAAAGAATCACCTCTTAGTTTCATTGATCTTTTCTGTTGCTTTCTTAGTCTCTACTTAATTTATTTCGGAGCTTTCCGTATTGATTTTCTGTCTAGTTGAACTTTCTGTTGATGTAAGTGGGGTGTTAAGGTTCCATGCTGCTGTTGTATTGCTTTCATTTTTTTTCCCCTTTAAGCCCATTAATATTTACTTTATGTATGTTGGGCTCCTCTGTTGGGGTCATGTACAGTTATAAATATTATATCTCCTTGCTAGATTGACCTGTTTATTATGATGTAATGCCCTTATTCATCTTTTATTACAGCCTCTATTTTAAAATTTATTTTGTCTGATATGAGTTATAGCTACTTCAGCTTTCTTTGCATTTCATACACTTGAGTATATTTTTCCATTCCTCCACTTCAGTCGTCTCTCACTCACTTCTGAAGTGAGTCTGTTATACACAGCACATGAATGGGTCTTGGTCTTTCAGTCCATTCAGCCATTATATATTTTGATTGTCAAATATGGTCCATTTTCATAAAGGTCTTATTGATACATTTGTTAATTTTGTTGTTTTCTGACTGTTTTTGTATTTCCTCTCTGTTCTTTCTTCTCCTTCTCTCTTCCCTTGTGTTTTGATGCTTTCCTTTAGTGTTATGTTTTGATTCCTTGCTCATTTTCTTTCGGTTATTTGCTATATAGGTTTTTTACTTGTTGTTACTATGAGGTTCACACGTAACATACTATATCAACGGTGGCCTGTTTGTTTAAGTTGGTAACAACTTTAATTTGAATACTTTCCAAAGCTTTATCTTTTCACCCTCATGTGAATGTTGCTCTTCTTGTTGTGCCAAAGGTCTATTAAAGTACATTTGCTTTTCTTAATTCTTTTTAAATTTTGCTGCTCTGTTTGAGTGAGTTCTTTTGCTTTGTCTTCCATCTCAATGATTTGTTCTTCTGCCTTCTCCGGTCTGCTATTGAACCTCTTTAATGTATTTTTCAATTCAGTTATAACTTTTGTTTTGAATTTGCTTACGTCTTTATCTCTTTGTTGAAGTTCTCACCGTGTTCATCCATCCTGAGTTCATTGATCATTTTTATGACCACTACTTTGAACTCTTTATTAGTTGGTTTCAGTTTAGTCATTCAGTCGTGTCCGGCTGTTTGCGACCCCATAGACTGCAGCATGCCAGGCTTCCCTGGCCATCACCAACTCCCAGAGCTTGCTCAAAATCATGTCCATGAAGTCGGTGATGCCCTCCAGCCATCTCATTCTCTATCATCCCTGGCCATTGCCATTGCAAGAAAAATCAGTTAGTTTGCTTATCCCTGTTTCATTTAGTTCTTTTCTCTGAGTTTTTTGTCTTGTTCTTTTGACTGGACTATATTCTTTTGTCTCCTTATTTTGCCTAATTTTTTGTATTTGTTTTTCTATATGAAGCAAATCAGCTCTCCTGGTCTTGAAGGAGATGTTCTATGGGGCTCAGAGTCAAAATTCTGCCTAGCCACAAGAGCAGGAGCTCAAGCGGTGTCCTGAATATGGGCTACATACACTTTCTTGTGTCAGGG
This sequence comes from Ovis aries, assembly GCF_016772045.2. NCBI lineage: Eukaryota > Metazoa > Chordata > Mammalia > Artiodactyla > Bovidae > Ovis > Ovis aries. Next base: position 68,794,281 of record NC_056061.1, read on the forward strand.
TTGTGACTACTGTTGTGGCATGCTGGTGGGCTGGACGGACCTGGACTGGCTGCAGGGCCTGGCCATGGCCATTCCAAGTTTTAATCCCATCTCCACATTTTATTATTAATAGCTGTGTGACTTTAGGAGACGCAAGCTTGATCTCTGGGTCAAGAAGATCCCCTGGAGGAGGGCATGGCAACCCACTCCAGTATTCTTGCCTGGAGAATCCCTCAGTCAGAGGAGCCTGGTGGGCTGCAGTCCATGGTGTCACAAAGAATCAGACATGACTAAAGCAACTTAGTATGTGTGACTTTAGACTAATTATTTAACATTTCCAAGACTCTGATTTCTCACAAGTAAAATGGGTGATAACAAAGGTACCTATCAAACAGCTTGTTGTGAGAATTAAGTCAATGTTGATAAAGTGCTTAGAAAGTAGTGGCATGTAGAATGACCAAGAGATTAATCTATTGCTATACTTTGTGACAAAGGTCTGTATAGTCAAAGCTATGGTTTTCCCAGTAGTCATGTATGGATGTGAGAGTTGGACCATAAAGAAAGCTGAGCAATGAAGAATTGATGCTTTTGAACTGTGGTGTTGGAGAAGACTCTTGGGGGTCCCTTGGAGTGCAAGGAGATCAAACCAGTCACTCCTAGAGGAGACCAGTCCTGAATGTTCGTTGGAAGGACTGATGCTGAAGCTGAAGCTCTAATACCTTGGCCACCTGATGTGAAGAACTGACTCACTGGAAAAAACCCTGGTACTGGGAAAAATTGAAGGCAGGACGAGAAGGGGACAACAGAGGATAAGATGGTTGAATGGCATCACTGACTCAATGGAGAGGAGTTTGAGTAAGCTCCAGGAGTTGGTGATGGACAGGGAAGCCTGGCATACTGCAGTCCATGGGGTGACAAAGAGTCAGACATGACTGAGTGACTGAACTGACTGACTGATACTTTGTGATTCTTATAAAATGTTCCTATTTTGTAAGGTACATTTACAAAATCCAGTATGAGACCAGATTTGTTAAAATGGTAAAAGTTGTTCATGGAAATTATTCTGCTGTAGGAGATACATTATATTTGCCATAGAAACTGCAACAAAAGACACAGTTTTTAAAGACATGAATATTCGAAAGAAGGACTTAGATTTCATTCTTCCGATTTGTTCATTAAACTTTATTTTTCCATTTAAAAGTCTTTAAATGTTAATATTCCATAATCAATATTCTGTTTATAAAAAAACTTCTATAAGTCCTTTAATAATTTGTATCTTAAAAAATAGCACAGAATTCTAAACTCTAAGTTTTCCAATTCATTATAAATGAACTTATTGTTTTCCTTTGGGTGTTACACCCACTGGGTTAGTCACAAATAGCTATATTAAGGATGTTGCTCACATTTTTTTAAACACTAGCAATTCTGACCCACCCAGTTTAGCTTCAATTTTAAGAGCAACCTGACAATTATTTTTTTAATTTCACATAAGAAAAATAAGAAATGCCTGTCACTGGAACATATGCAAAACAATATATAATGTAATGCTTTTAAGTACGGAAAAGTGCTTCTTACACTATAGACTGGCATTGAAGTCTATTATTATGCAGGATAACTCTTTTATAGTGATTCAGTGGAATGCCTAATTTTATTAGTGCATTACAAAGAACAGGGAAAAGTATGTGCATGTATGCTAAGTCTCTTCAATCCTGTCTGACTCTTTGGATCTGACTCTTTGTGACCCTGTGGACTGTAGCCCGTCAGGCTCCTCATGGGTATTCTCCAGGCGAGAACGGGTTGCCATGCCTTCCTCCAGGGGATCTTCTCCACCTAGGGATGGAACCTCTGTCTCCCAAGTCTCCTGCAGTGCAGGCAGATTCTTTACTGCTGAGCCACTGGGAAGCCCTGGAAAAGTATACAGTTCAGTTCAGTCACTCAGTCATGTCCGTTTCTTTGCTACCCCATGGACTGCAGCACACCAGGCTTCCCTGTCCATCACCAACTCCCGGAGCTTGCTCAAACTCATGTCCATCGAGTTGGTGATGCCATCCAACTATCTCATCCTCTATCGTCCCCTTCTTCTCTTGCCGTCAATCTTTCCCAGCATCAGGGTCTTTTCCAACGAGTCAGTTTTTAGCATCAGGTGGCCAAAGTATTGGAGCTTCAGTATCAGTCCTTTCAATGAATATTCAGGATTGATTTCCCTCAGGAGTGACTGGTTTGATTTCCTTGTAGTCCAAGGAACTTTCAAGAGTCTTCTCCAATACCACAATTCAAAAGCATCAATTCTTTGGCACTCACTTTCTTTATAGTCCAACTCTCACATCCATACATGACTACTGGAAAAACCATAGCTTTGACTAGATAGACTTTTTTTTGGCAAACTAATGTCTCTGCTTTTTAATATGCTGTCTAGGTTGTTCTTAGCTTTTCTTCCAAGGAGTAAGCGTCTTTTAATTTCATGGCTGCAGTCAACCTCTGCAGTGATTTTGGAGCCCCCCAAAATAAAGTCTGTCCCTGTTTCTATTGTTTCCCCATCTGTTTGCCATGAAGAGGTGGGACTGGATGCCATGATCTTAGTTTTTTGAATTTTGAGTTTTAAGCCAACTTTTTCAGTTTCATCAAGAGGCTCTTTAGTTCTTCTCTTTCTGCCATAAGTGTGGTTTCATCTGCATGTCTGAGGTTATTGATATTTCTCCCTGCAATCTTGATTCCAGCTTGTGCTTCATCCAGCCTGGCATTTCACATGATGTATTCTGCATGTAAGTTAAATAAGCAGGGTGACAATATACAGCCTTGATGTAATCCTTTCCCAATTTGGATAAGTATACATAGAATGAAATTTTACAGTGGCCTAAAGAATTGAAATTACCACAGCAATATACTAATTGAATCAGTTAGACAATTTCTTTCATGCTGATTTTGGTCTCCTGTGAGTAATTCTTGGAGAAGGCAATGGCACCCCACTCCAGTCCTTTTGCCTGGAAAATCCCATGGATTGAGGAGCCTGGTGGGCTGCAGTCCATGGGGTCACTACATGGAGTCAGACATGACTGAGTGACTTCACTTTTACTTTTCACTTTCACGCATTGGAGAAGGAAATGGCAACCCACTCCAGTGTTCTTGCCTGGAGAATCCCAAGGACGCGGAAGCCTGGTGGGCTGCCCTCTATGGGGTCACACAGAATCGGCCACAACTGAAGCGACTTAGCAGCAGGAGCAGCAGCATGAGTAATTCTCAGACTAAAGTGAAATGGGGGTGAATTTGGATAATTCTGAATGGAGAAGCCCCCTAGGTGAATCTGGGATGAAGAGGATCCCTCCCATTGGATTTCTCTATTTTGTTTCTACATCTCAGTACCATGAGTCAGCCCACTGCCTGCTTATAGAACACACAGCTACTGCTGCCTTTTGCCCTTATTTTCAAATATCTAGGAAACCCTTGTGGCAAAATATCAGAACTGGGAAACCTCTAGTTTCAACAGGGTAAGTCATTCATTCTGTAAGTATTTTTAAAATGTTTATTTTTTTTGTTTTTTGCTGTGCTGGGTCTTTGTTGCTGCACAGGTTTTTCTCTAGTTGGGGTGAGTGGGGGCTACTCTCTTGTTGCGGTGCCCAAGCTCCTCACTACGGTGACTTCTCTTGTGGTGGATCACATGCTCTAGGATTCAGCTTTCGAAGGCTCTAGAATACAGGCTCAGTAGCTGTGGTGCTCAGGCTTAGTGGCTCCCTGTGGGATCTTCCCGAATCAGGGATCGAACCCGTGTCTCCTGCACTGGCAGGTGGATTCTTTACCATTGTGCCACCAAGGAGGTCCTCTGTGAGTATTTTTTAAGTGACTGGAATGAGCGATGCTATGCTGGCTGCTGAGATACAGCAATGAATTAAGAAAGACCAAGTCCTGTCAATAGAGCTTACATTTTATTAGGGAACGCAAGTGTTAAACAACTACTTGCAGCATTAACTTTTTCATCGTCACAATGTCTTTCTTGAACCACGGGACACAGTTTGGAGTAGGAGAAGAGAAGCAGAGACCTTTCAGAGAGCAGATAGAATGTGAGTGATGCCATAACCATCTGTGCACCGTCACCGGGAGACAGCCTGGATTCAGCCTGCAGAAAGAAAGAGGAAAAGAAAGAGAGAGAGAGAGGGAGGGGAAAGAAAGAGGGACAGAGGAGGGGAGGAAGGATAGAAAGGGAGAGAGAAACAGAGAGAGAGAGGAAGGAAAGGAGGAAGGAAGATAAGGGCATGACCTCACTTGACTTCTTTAAAAAAATTTTTTTTTAATAATTGTATTTGCTTTTGGGTGGACTGGGTCTTCAGTGCTTTGTGCCAGCTTTCTTTATTTGTGGTGAGCAAAGATTCTTCGTTGTGGTGTGTGAGCTTCTCATTGTGGTGGCTCCTCTTGTTGCAGAACGTGGGCTTCAGGGCCCCCGGGCTTTCAGTAGTTGCAGTGCACGGGCTAAGTAGTTGTGGCAAGTGGACTTAGTTGATCCGCCACATGTGGAATCTTCCGGAACCAGGGATTGAACCTGTGTCCCCTGCTCTGGCATGTGAATTCTTATCCCCTGTGCCACCAGGGAAGTCTCTCATTTGACTTCCTGAATCCAGTTATTTCAGAACCAGTTGCACACTCTTGGTTCCAAGTTTGTGTGTGTGTGTATGTGGGTGTACGTACATGCACTCAGTTGTGTCTGACTCTTTGCAATCCCCTGGACTATTGTCTGTGGACTCTTCCAGGCAAGAATTTCCTCCTCCAGGGGATCTTCCCAACCAAGAGATGGACCTCGTGTTGCCTGCGTCTCCTGCATTACAGGCAGATTATTGACCCACTGAGCCATTGAGTTAAGACAGTAAAGTCTTCTTTTGTATGTGGATGGACACAAGTTTGTGTTGGTTTCTTGTTATTTAAAGCTAAGAGTTCTGACTAAAATAACTAATATTCATATAAGTTGAGTGTCTTTTTGAATATCAAAGAAGCAAAAATATATAGTATTTCAGAAGGCAAACAAGTAACGTCTTCATGAGATGTAATTGTGGGCTTATTGAAGATTAGAGTTTGAAGGGATTTACTTAGACAAAGCTTCCAATAAGGCAGAAATAATCCACCAACGACTCTTGCCAGATGTAAACTTGTTTCTAAATCAGTGGTCCTTAACGCTGGTCCTGGGGGACATTCTAGAAGAAAGTAGGGCACTTTGGGCTTGTCATCATAATTTTTGGAGTCTACTGCCATTAGGGAGAGAGGAGGGATGTTGGGCATACTGCAATATATGGGTGTCCCACACATTAAAGAATTACCCTTCATCCTGCAAGATTTTGGAATGTCCAGCAGGGTATCCCTGTAGGTTAAAAGCCCGTTTGCCTGAAACTACAAACTAAATTGATTTTTCATATTAAACATAAAAAGTTTTTGCAAGCTTTCAATATGCAGTAGATTTTCAAAGTATACCACTACTATGTAAATCAAGGGAACACTGTATTTTGTTTTATATAGAATTTCATCAAGAGTTTGTTTCCATGTTGGAAAACTCACTTCACTCACAGCAAAAGCACTGGTGGCATTTGAGTCATTGATTCAACACACCTGCTTCAGCATGTATTCATAGCTGTTGTATTCCTCCCGGTTCAACTGGCTGTCTTCTATAGTCATGCTCTAACGCTTACATATTGAGATATAATTTAGAACCAGAAGTCTTCAACCTTCTCACTCATCAAGATAGGCCTTTCTGTGTCCCAGCTATTGTAAATAGTGCTGCAATGAACATCAACAGATGAATGGATAAAAGAAGCTATGGTACATATATGTGATGGAATATTACTCAGCCATAAAAAGGAATGGATTTGAATCCATTCTGGTGAGGTGGATGAACCTAGAGCCTGTTATACAGAGTGACGTAAGTCAGAAATAGAAAAACAAATATGGTATACTAATGTGTATATATGGAATCTAGAAAAATGATACCGATGAACCTATTTGCAGGGAAGCAATAGAGACACGGGGTGGGGGGTGGGGGGGCTTCCCAGGTGGTGCTAGTGGTAAAGAACATGCCTGCCAATGCAGGAGATGTAAGAGACACGGGTTCAATCCCTGGGGCGGGAAGATCTCCTGGAGGAGGGCATGGTAACCCACTCCAGTATTCTTGCCTGGAGAATCCCATGGACAGAGGAGCCTAGCGGGCTACAGTGCATGGGTTGCAAAGAGTCAGACATGACTGAAGCAACATAGCATGCAATGGAGACACAGACATACAGAACAGACTTGTGGACACAGTGGGGGAAGAAGAGGGTGGGACGAATGGAGGGGGTAGCTTGAAACATATACATTACCATATGTAAAATGATAGCCAGTGGGGATTTGCTGTTATGATTCAGGGAACTCAAATTGGTGCTCTGTGACAACCTAAACGGGTGGGATAGAGTGGGAAGTGGGAAGGACGTTCCAGACGGAGGGGACATATATATACCTATGGCTGATTCATGTTGATGTATGGCAGAAACTAATGCAACATGGTAAAGCAATTATCCTCCAATTAAAGATAAATACATTTTAAAATAATAAGAATTAAAAATATATAAAATTAATAAAATAATAAAAATTAAAAATTATAAAAATTTTAAAAATAAAAAAGGCCTCTCTGGTCTTATAATTTCAATAAGATGGTATTGGACAGGTTCTCCACTGTAAAATTACTAAGTATTTTATACTTTCACCCACTAGTACTAGCCTCTGTTGATTTTGTTTGAAAAAATTACTATGTTTTTTTTTCTATATCCATCATTCTTTCTGTATTTCTTAGTTGGCCTTTTTCTATAAGACAGACTTTTCTCCCTTACATATTAATTTATTTACTTATTTATTATCAATGTAGGCTCATGGATTCTTATTTTATTCAATTAAATTATAATCTATACAATCAACAAATAAAATTTCACTGCTCAGACTGTTTGAAGATTTGGTCTGTGGGAGCCCCTTCAAGTTGGTCATCTTCTGCCTGACTCTCTCCACACTTGCCAACCAGTGGACCCAGTCGACTTGCTGTGGTCATGTAGACCTGACACCCTTCCCAATTCTGTGCCATACCCATATCCCAAGCAGTTATGAATCTAAATACTGAACCTGACACAGGTCTTTTAATAGCCTTTTTTTTTAAGCTTTTTTTTTTAGGTTATTGAGATCATTTTTAATTTTGATTCTGTCATCCACTGTCTCTCTTACTGTTGAACCACCCAAGCATTTAATACATTTTATATTCAAGTTGCTGATAAAATCTCGAACATAACGAGACTTTCCTGTGATTAGAGATATTCTTTCTAGGAGAATTGATACATTAATACACATCTGTGTATGTCATTGTTCAACTATTTCCAGACTTACTTTTAATAATTATCCAGTTTGCTTTTATTTATTGTGATCACAAGAATAACTTAGGTATTTTTCCCTCTAGTGTGCCAAAGTTAAAATGCACTCTGTCTATGCATGGTAGTGACCTTGTAAAAGATTAGAATCATGTTAGTTTGACCTAAGATGTTATTAATGAATCTACACTGGCTTCTACTGCTCATGGCTTTCTTATCAGAGAGGTTAAGTAACTTGCTCTAAGTATTGCTACTAAATGAAGTCCTGGAATTTGAATTCAGGCTGGTATGTCTCCAAAGCCTTGCTCTTTTTACAACACCTCCATCATTTTACATGGAGATGGGGAAAGGATCTCTTCTTTCCCCATCCACAGCCAAGGACATCTTGGGAAAGGGCTCAAAAAGCTGTAAATAACAGTTTCCTGTATACATCTGCTCTCCTCCCCACCTCCCCTCCCCTCATCCCCACCCTCAGGTACCTGAGATAGTGGTAACTCCTGAGTCTTACCAGATTAACCTTTGTTTTGCCATTGGGTACCCTGGGGCTTCCCAGGTGGTGCTCCTGGTAAAGAACCTGCCTGCCTGTTCAGAAGACATAAGAGACATGGGTTTGATCCCTGGGTCGGGAAGATCCCCTGGAGGAGGACATGGAAACCCACTCCAGTATTCTTGCTTGGAGAATTCCATGGACATATACAGATAGAAACCTAACATAGAAAAACATGTGTGTTTCTTCAAGAGCCAAGCATTTCTAAAACACAAATATGAAATTGAATTATTTGTACATGTGAAATATTTAGTCAACATTGTTTTATCTCTCAGAACATCAATATTTCAAATATGGATTTCTATGCAGCTTTTTAGTTCAAGAAAGTTACAAATCTTTTATAACACCTTTAAATCTAAATCTACAGCTTAGAAATGCCTAAGAAGCCACGGAAGATATACCCATATCCAAGAACCTGATGAAGGTAGCATTGCTAGCAAAAAAAAAAACAAAACAGAGGAACAAACAAAAATCTCAAGTACTAAAAGTGGTCGATTGAGGCTTTTTGCTGGATTTGATAGAATGTTTTGTGCAAAGATCACATTCTTGAGGCTGTGGTCGTGCTGAAGGGGTAAGAACAGAGGACAAGGAAAGAGTCTGAACAAAGGAAGATTTAAGTTGACTGGCAGCGAGAAAGATCCCCACATAGGAGTCTGTAAATTCAAAAGCAGTGGTGGGAGTGCCCGCTGGAATACTCGGAGATGAACTGCATAAAATAATAGAGGCCCTTCTGTGGGAAAGCAGCCCAAGCCGGCAGTTGCTCAGACAAGTCCACCCACCAGGACCAGAGTCGATGATGGCTCTAGGGCTCTCTCAGTTTCTGTGGAAGAATTCCTTGCCTACAGCCTCTCAGGAAAATGGCCTGCAGGCCTTTAAGTCCTGGCTAAAGTGATTCCCACCATGCTGGATTGCACCTGGAACTGAACAAGCAGGAGGATCCTTGAAAAACATCTTATGAGCTCATTGACTTTATCCATATGAATATCTTTATTTTTCTCTACAAATACAAAAGTAACATTTCTGGCATGTTCCCTGGTGGTCCACTCTGAACTTCCAATGCAGGGGTCATGGCTCTGATCCCTGATTGGGAAACCAAGATCCCACATGCCATGTGGCCAAAAAAAAAGTAGCATTCACTTTCACGATCAAATATCTAGGTATTTTCTCAAGGTTTTATCCATTGTACAGAAAACAGTATTGCTAGACTGCATGTTGTGCTCCTCCCCACGTGTAGTCTTCACGTCATCGGTAGTAATTGAAGCTGTGTTCGAGGGCACACAGAGCTGCCTTGAATAAAGACCACATTGTCCAGTTTTCTTTTAACTGCAAGCTGCAATGTGAATAATTGGCCAGTGACTTGTAAGTGGTACTGGAAAGCTTCCAGGAAAACATACTTAAAAGATTGTGTCAGTGTGCCCTTTGCTCCTGGGAACACCAATTTGATGACTGATACTTCAGCCGTTGTATTGGACCATAAGGATGGAGGTCACAGCCCAGAATTGGGAGAGAAGTGAGTTGGTTTTTTCCTGACGGCTTAGTCAAGTCTCCATCCCAATTCTGGACTACCAACCTTCAGACTTTTATGAAGACTAAAATAAGCTGTTATTTGGAGATTTCTTTCATCTGCAGACCTACCTGATACTAGCACAAATAAGTGTAACTATCAGTATAAGAAATACAAGAAAGAAGTCACTAACCATCTCCCCAGAATACTCTAGCTTTTTCCTTTGTATCACATGTCCTCTCAACCCATCTCTGAAATAATGCTATAGAATCTTAAAAAAAATCGTAAAAATTTCAATTCCTGTACCTGAATATTGACTTAGAGAAATACTCACATACTTAAACTTTTTTTGCTGCTGGCCTCCTGATTGTGTCCCTCCCCTCTGGATCCTCCCATTCTCTGCTTGCCCAAGGACCTTCAGATATATGATATTAAAACAGATATTAGATGAGAGTTGCCAAGCTACAGATGACAATGAAAGCAAAGGGCTGAATCCAACTGTTAAGAATAAAGAGATCAGTGAAAAGACAGTCTCAGATGAAGTTCTGCAGAAAGTTCACATCTAAGTGATGATACAGAAAGGGCATCAGTAGCACAATGAAGACATGAAGAAGTGGTCAGAGGTAGAAAAACAAAAAAAAGACATTATCTGGGACTTCCCTGGGGGTCCAGTGGTTAGGACCCCCTGCCTCCACTGCAGGGTGTGTGCGTTCCATCCCTGGCTGGGAAGCTAAGATCCCTGGCTGTCAAAAGAAAAAGACATTAATGTGTCTTTTGTTGATTAATTGGTGAACAGTATCAACTTCTTGTGACCTGGAAAATAAGATACGAATTGATGGATGGTTCTTTGGATCTAGCAACTAGGAGGTCATCAGTGAGGACTGATGCAACAAGCAGTTTCAGGTGGCAGAACTGGGGATGGGGAGAGGTTCAGGCGGGAGAAGGGCTGAGATTTTGTATATAGGTATATCCAAGGCTACATCCAACACCCAAACTACTGGGCTGCTTTTTTTCTTTGTTGCATTCAATGGCAAAGTCAGTTGACTAGACTTTTCAAGTCCTCTGATGCATCTTAGCATTTGTGTGCAAACCCAACCTCTGTTAGAGGAAGGAGAACAACTGGAAAGCAGCTTTTCTTGGAGGGTAAAATCTTTATGGTTGGCAGGCACCCTATGGTTACATGTGTTAATCGTTCAGTCGTGTCCTACCTTTTGTGACCCCATGGACTGTAGCCTGCCAGGCTTCTCTATCCATAGAATTTCTCCAGGCAAGAATACCAGAGTGGGTAGCCATTGCCTTCTCCACAGGATCTTCCTGATCCAGAGATAGAACCTGCATCCCCTGCAATGCAGGCAGATTCTTTACTGTCTGAGCCACGAGGGAAGCTAGTGGCAGGCACCACAGTGCTGCCTAAGGCAGGGAAGCCCTAACGGCCGCTGCTAGGTTGAATCTTCACATCAGCCTTGAAAGGCATTAGCTGTCTAAACAACTGCTCCCCTGTATCCAAAATCAGGCACTTAACATGGGGAGGGAGGCTGAAAACTGGGAGAGAAGGAACTAGGAGAAGTGCCTCAAAAACTGCCCTGCCTTTTGGGAGCTAGAATTAGGATGGAAATCTGGAACTTGGACTGTTTTTTTCCCAGTGATTGTATTTTTAAAAATCATGTTTTTTTTCTGCAAACGCTGAGTATTTGGTAAAGTTCTCTAATCATGTAGAGACAGTTTCTTCTTTTTATCTCTGTTTCTCAGTGCCTCGCCTTATCGTGTGCTAAATATACTTCACCATTTTATTTACTTCGGGCTGAAGCGCTGACACCATTATGTGGCTTTTCCACATCCAACTCGAAGCTGCACATTTCAAAGATAAATCACTGTAATTATTTATTCTCCTGGAAAGGAGCAGGAGGTGTAAAAGCCAAACTAATATGCACCTTTTAGCCCACCCAAATGACACTTTGGAAGCTGACTGCTCTGATTGCTCTGAACTCTTAACTTTTGGCTCCCTATTTCCAGATCCTCTAATAGTCTGAGATAATTGAGGTTCATAGAACAAGTTGGGAAATTTTACTTATCTTTCAAAGACTACCAACCATAGCTACATATTTATTAGGATTTTTTTTTTTGGCCACACCAAGCAGCAGGTGGAGTCTTAGTGTCCCTGGGATCAGAGATGGAACCAGCCCCTGCAGTGGAAGTCTGGAGTCTTACCTGCTGGACTACCAAGCATGTCCCTATTTATTAGGATTTTTATGAGCCCTACAGTGTCGGCTCTCAGGGCTGGTAAATTCATCAAAAACTCAAAGATAAACTGACAACTAGAGGTTTGGAATTCAGAAAGAGCTTTCAGTGCTAGGACTAGCGAAGTTTTAATTCAGTTGCTATAGTTTATTTCTAGAAGCCAATTTATTTTTCTCAGTAACATTCTTCTTTGTTGTTGTTTAGTTGCTAAGTCATGTCCGACTCTTTGTGACCCCTTGGACTGCAGCCTGCCAGGCTTCCCTGTCCTTCACTATCTCCCAGAGCTTGCTGAAACTCTTGTCCATCAAATTGGTAATGCCATCCAACCATTTCATCCTCTGTCACCCCCTTCTCCTCCTGCCCCCAATCTTTCCCAGCATCAGGGTCTTTTCCAATGAGTCAGTGGCCCAAGTATTCCCATCAGGTGGCGAAAGTATTGGAGCTTCAGCTTCAGCATCAACATTTTTCTTAGACAACTTAAAATGTGATCCTACTCACAAATTCCCTTCCCTTCACAGTGGCAGAAAAAGAAATTTTTAAAAAATTATTTCCTGGACTTCCCTGGTGGTCCAGTGGTTAAGCATCTGTCTTGCAATGCAGGGAACTTGGGCTTGACCTCTGGTTGGGGAACTAAGATCCCTCATGCCATGGGGCAACTAAACCTACACACGGCAACTAAGACCTGAAGCAGTCATAAGTAAATAAATTTAAAAATATATTTCCTATTCCAGTCTGAGGTAGAAAGAGAAGTTTTCTGGAGAATTTTTTCTCTAGATGGATAGACCAAAAAATGGCCCGCATAAGTACCTTGAACTGGCTTTGCAAAGATAATGTGCACAAAAATGATCACTGTTTCCTTCAGGAAATATGCCAGTGTCAGGGCCTTAATGTCAAATACAACCTCTTACCCCAACACAGTTGCCAAGTTCTGCTTTAAAAATGTTTATTTTCTATGGCAAAAATGTCTTGGTTCATTGTTGAAGAGTACCTCCCAGGCCTTTGGGAAAAACCTGGGCGGATCAGAAGTGGCTCATATTTTCCTTCTCCCTACTCCTGCCTTTTAATTTTAAACACTTTAAAAATGTTATCTCTTAAGAAATATTAGTGGAAAATATTTGGGTTTAACCCATTTTCTTTATAAATCATTTCCACATTAGCAAAAATTTTTTATATGATTTGTTGTTCAGTTGCTAAGTCGTGTCCAACTCTCTGTGACCCCATAGACTGCAGCACGTCAGGCTTTCCTGTCCTTCCCCATCTCCCAGAGTTTGCTCAAACTCATGTCCATTGAGTTGGTGATGCCATCCAACCTCTTTGCCCTTTTCATTTTAGATGATGGAAGCTAGTAATAAGCAAAAGCCAAGAAAATAACATGCAGGTTCCAATTCATTGAAGGCCAGTTTTTTTGAAAGCTAATCTGTAGGCTAATATGTCATATTTTTATGAATTTACAAAATTCATTATTTTCTTTTGCAAAATGTTTAACAAAATGTTAGCATTTCATGTGGAAATCTTTCAGCTCTTACTTTTTTCTTAATATATAAGATTGTTTTAGATAATTTCTGATTTATTTTAGACAGTTTTACATTCAAAATTAAAAGTGAAAGCTGATAGGGACTTCCCTGGTCATCCAGGGGTTAAGACTCCATACTCCCAGTGCAGAGGGCACAGGTTTGATCCCTGGTTAGGAAACTAAGATCCTGTATTGAAAGGAAGCTCTCTATTTAACCAGGACTCATTTTATGACTAGGGTATAACTGAACCAGTGGGTGTTAGAGTTTTCATTGTTGGGACTGGATGGATCTGGAGTCAGCAAGTATGAAATTTAGATAATTTAAATCCTTCCCATAAGTGGCTTCTTAAAAAAGTAGGCTGAACATATGATTATTTCAGTATGTCTTGGCGTCTTGGATTTCTTGATATTGAAGTCTGAATGAGAAACTCTTGTCAAGGTTGGGTTGTCACTGAGAAAGGTGGACTGATGGGCTGGCTTCCAAGAGGTCTCACGAGGTGGTATTTATCTTAATGACTATCACAGTTTTCCAGATGCATAATTTCCAGCTTGCCATCACTCTAGAGTCGATTCAATTTGGACAAACCAACTCACGCTGCGTAAACATTAGGAGCCTGACATATGTAAACCCAAATATGTGTTAATTCACAATATATCAATATGACTAGGGTTTCTCTATTACAGAAGACTACTTGGGGAAAAAAATATGTTAGAAAATACTTTGTGGTGAGCATGTGGTAGATTTAGAATGCCTAATGGCCTGAAGCTCTGTGAGATGTATAGCCTCCGTCTCTGCCTTGGGACTGCACACACCTGCTTTGCTCAGCCTTCAGACTCTCTGCCCGGCACAAGTAAGGCCTGCCACACTTGCTTTGCCCTCTGCCCCTTTGCTTTGCTTTCTTTATTGATCAGTGTTCTCTGTTGATCGCTTCTTCTTTTTTCAAATGTGTTGTTAACTTTAATCAGGTTACTATCAAATCTTTCAGGTCTGAAAGCCATTCTGTCTGTTTATCAAGGTGACTTTACATAACTCTCCTCTGGTCTGTCATGTGGTGAATTTATGTTTGATTTTCAGACAATAGTTTTTAAAATTATTGTTTTGTTTTTATTTAAAAGTACAGTTTTCAGTGTCTGGTCATAGCACCCTGAATGCGCCTGATCTCCTCTAAAAATGCACTTTCTATTGGAAAATTCAGAAAAATATCAAGATAATTCGTAATTCTACCATCTGGTTGAAACATATATTTTAATTGCAGAGTTTGTTTCTGCATTACTGTGAATGTTCTATCAATAGAACTGCTTTTTTAAAACAATTCTATTGATGTAAAATTTACATGTAAAATTCACCCATTTCAATGATTGTTAGTAAATATATGGAACTGTGTAACCATCATCACAATCCAATTTTAGAACATTTACATCAGTTCAAATCAATCCCTCATGCCCATTGGCTGGAGCCCATTCCTACCTCCACCTCTGTCAACCACTAATCCACCTGTGTCCAGAGATTTGCCTTTCTGGACATTTCCTAGAAATGGATCATGTAATATTCAAGTTTTTGTTACTGTCTTCTTTCACTTAGTGTAAAGTTTTTGAGGCTCATCTATGTTGTAGCATGTATTGTTCCTTTTTATTGTAGAATAGTCTTCCATTATGGATATTCCACACCTAACTTAACCATTCACTACTTGAGAGAAGTTTGGATGGTTTCCACTTTTTGACTGGTAATGAATAATGGTCCTGTGAACACGTATGTACATATCTTTGTGTGGACATATGTTTCCCTTCCTCTTGAGTAGATAGCTAGAAGTGAAAGTGCTGCACCACGTGGTAAATTTATGTTTAACATTTTAAGAAACTGTCAAACTCTTTTTAAAGTGGTTGCACCATTTAAAATTCCCACCAGCCATGTACGACATTTCCAATTTTTTCATATTATTGCCTGCACTTGGTATTGCCTGATTTTTTTATTGTATTCTAATAGGTGTGAAGCAGTATCTCATTATGGTTTCAACTTGCATTTTCCTAATATGATGTCTTCTTACTATTGATTTGAAAGAAGTCTTCCATGAGAGTTTCCAGGCAGGAATACTGGAGTGGGTTACCATTGTCTTCTCCAGAGGATCGTCCCGACTCAGGGATTGAACCTGGGTCTCCTGCACTGTAGGCAGATTCTTTGCCATCTGAGCCACATGGAAAACCCATATATGTTCTAGATACTAGTAATTTATCAGATACACAATTTGCAAATTTTTTTAATTTTTCTACAACTTATCTTTTCATTTTCTTGATGATATCCTTTGAAGCACAAAATGTTTTAATTTTGATGAAGTCTAACAGCATGATTTGCACCTTGCTCTATGATCTGTTTTCAATTTTTCTGGCGTATAATGTGAGGTAAGAATCTAAATTCATCTTTGTGCATGTAGATATTTAATTATTCTAAAACCATTTGTTGAAAAGATAAGTCACATTGAATTGTCTTGGCCCCCTTTTAAAAATCTAATGACCATAAATGTTTCTGAGCTATAAATTCTATTGATTTACATTTTTTATTTTTTAAACATTAGTACCACACTACCTTGATTACTGTAGTTTTACATCGAGTTTTGAAATTGGTATCTTTGTTTTTCTTTTTGGCAGTTCTGCTCTGCTCTGAGCTATAGTCACCACTTGGTCTATTTCCTTTCTTCTTGTTGTTTCTCACAACCAGTTGCTATTATGTTATCTAATACTAGGACTCCCTTTTTCTCTTCTCCTTCTTTTCCTCTTTCTTCTTTTTTTTTTCTTTTTTCCACCAGCTCATTTTAATCATATACTTAGGTCTGGAAACCAAAGAACATTGTCGTATGTTGACGTAGGGCTTTATATTTCCCACATCATGTGTGAGTTACCAACGTAGAAAGAGGACTGGAAAATAACAGCTCCATTTACTAAGTGTGCTGTGCTTACTTGCTCTGTCATGTCTGACTCTTTGCGACCCCATTGACTATAGCCTGCCAGGCTCCTCTGTCCACGGGGATTCTCCAGGCAAGAATACTGGAGTCGGTTGCCATGCCATTCTCCAGGGGATCTTCCCAATCCAGGGATCAAACCCAGGTCTCCCACATTGCAGGCGGATTCTTTACCATCTGAGCCAGGAGGGAATCCCAAAAGAAAGAGGTATAGTTTCAGAATGGAGAACACACTCTCAGTCCCTCCTATATGTGAAGTCGCTCAGTTGTGTCCAACTCTTAGCAACCCCATGGACTGCAGCCCACCAGGCTCCTCTGTCCATGGGATTTTCCAGGCAAGAGTACTGGAGTGGGGTGCCACTGACTTCTCCATATTGACATATAACATTCATTACAAAGGAGGTGATTGTCCTGTTGAATTCTCTGGACTTACCTCACCCGGGATACTGAGTTCATATCTGGACATCACAAGGTAAGTTCTAGAAAACACAGTTTTCTTTCCCTCTGAGACACCAACTGTTTCCCCACCTAGTGCATGCATTTCCAGTAAAGATGTCTTTATTCCTTACTCTTGACCAGTCACCATATGACATTCTTTTGGTGACAGAGGTGAGCTCAAGGGAAAGCATTTGGCATTTGACACATGCAGAGCTACTAACATGCAATGAAACTTTGTCTGGAATTCCTGAAAAATTCCCACTCTTCTCTGTTAGATTTGAGACTGCAAGAAGATAAGACTGGAATTCTTTAACCATCTTGCTGTCTTGAGGGAAAAGCCTGCCTGAAAATCTTCCTTAGAAAGATGAGAGCTGGGAGATGAAAGAGACAGCAAATCCTGGTTCTGGGGATCTTCTATGAACTCAGTTTCAAACCATGTCTTAAATGAAACTGACCTTGGAATTTTAAATTATGCAAGCCAATAAACCTCTTTTTTTTGCCTAAGCTAGCTTAAACTGAGTTTTCTGCCATATGCAACAAAAATAGTTTTTACTAATTCGTTTTAAGAGAGACATTGATAAATTAGAATAAGCCTAGAGAATTGCCATTGGGGGTGAGTGTGATCAGAATTATGTTAAAAAGGAGAAATCAAAGAGAGTTTGACTTAAGGAAAGAAAGTCCGGTGTGTATGTGTTCCAGGAAAAGAAGGATGTTGAAAGTATGGAGCAGGGTAACAAAGAAAAATACCGTCAAATATTTAGTTAGAATTCATGGAGAGGGCAATGGCAACCCACTCCAGTACTCTTGCCTGGAAAATCCCATGGAAGGAGGAGCCTGGTGGGGTGCAGTCCATGGGGTCGCTAAGGATCAGACATGACTGAGCTTCTTCACTTTCACTTTTCACTTTCATGCATTGGAGAAGGAAATGGCAACCCACTCCAGTATTCTTGCCTGGAGAATCCCAGGGACGGGGGAGCCTGGTGGGCTGCCATCTATGGGGTCTCACAGAGTCGGACACGACTGAAGCAACTCAGCAGCAGCAGCATGATAACAAGAACCTGGGAAACAAATTTCAACTCAAAGTGTTACAATTTTAACAATTTAATGTGTCTGAAAATTGAATAAATTGTGTTGATAATACACTTGCTGAGTCTAAAAGCATTTTAAATCACTTATCATCAGAGATATCATAGAATGAATTCAATAGATGGTGTTTTCTGAACTTTGGTCATTTGAATATGGTCTTTACTGGAATACACCATACTATACTGATGACTATAGCTTTGTAGTGTAGTCTAAAGTCATGAAGTAGCAGATAGATTCTTAACCACTGGATGACTAAGGAAGTCCCAAGAGTTCTTTCTAGAAGTCTACAATGCTACACTACTTACTCTTCACATTTATGAAATCCAAAATTCAGTTTGAAGTAGTTATTCCTTTTTTTTTTTTTTTGGAGGGTTGACTGCAAATTTATTCATCTTATAAACATTTTATAAAGACAACATAACAAAAATTAGAAAAGCCTATTGAAATACCAAAACTTGAAAGTCATAAAATATGTTTAGAGGACCGTAAGAACAAATGAGATTAGAGCAGTGCCTGTGTGCATATGTGCTCGGTCTTGTCTGCCTCTGTGACCCCATGGACTGCAGCCCACCAGGCTGCTCTGTCTGTGGGATTCTCCAGGCAACAAAACTGGAGCAGGTTGCTGTTTCCTCCTCCAGGGGATCTTCCTGACCCAAGGACTGAACGCCTCCACCTCCCATCCCCTTCATCTCCTGCATTGGCATGCAGATTCTTTATCACTGAGCCACCCAAGAAGCCCATAGGAACAAATGAAATAAAAGCAGAAGTTACTTAAATTCTTCAAACTCTTCTTCACTGTGCACAGAGTTGACTTTCTAGTATCCATTTTAAACATTATGTACAGAGGAGGTCTAGAAACGGAATGAAAAGCTGCCCCCAAACACTCATATCTACCCCAGATTAAAGAAAATAAAATTATACATAGAGCAAATAATATAATGTATTTTGCCTTTTCAATAGCAAACAAATTAAAGGTATAAAAACTGAGAAGCGATGGAGCAGCAGGTGGAAGAAAGGAGGCGAGGAACCTGCAAGTATAATCATATAAACATCAAGATTGCTTGATGTGAAAATAGATAATGCTTCTACTTTCTTATGATCAGGAAAAATAACCCAGGACGATAAAAAGGTAACATAACAATCAAATAGCAGTGAAATTACTAATGTTTACATCACTATAGAAGAAAATCAAGATGGTAGCCCAAGGGAAATATCTGAATTTTTCTTATCGGTATTATAAGGAGCAGTAGATGGAGGGGAGGGACACTCCGAAGAGCAATAAACAATTAGAAAACAAATGAGAGTCTTCCTCCAACTATATTGAATAATAAGGATGGGATAAAAAGATGCTAAGATTTCCCACCTGCATTTATTTTTCTTGACAAATTTCTTTACTCAGTTCAGTTCAGTCGCTCAGCCGTGTCCGACTCTTTGCGACCCCATGAATCGCAGCACACCAGGCCTCCCTGTCCATCACCATCTCCCGGAGTTCACTCAGACTCATGTCCATCGAGTCCGTGATGCCATCCAGCCATCTCATCCTCTGTCGTCCCTTTCTCCTCCTGCCCCCAATCCCTCCCAGCATCAGAGTCTTTTCCAAAGAGTCAACTCTTCACATGAGGTGGCCAAAGTACTGGAGCTTCAGCTTCAGCATCATTCCTTCCAAAGAAATCCCAGGGTTGAGTTCCTTCAGAATGGACTGGTTGGATCTCCTTGCAGTCCAAGGAACCCTCAAGAGTCTTCTCCAACACCACAGTTCAAAAGCATCAATTCTTCGGTGCTCAGCCTTCTTCACAGCCCAACTCTCACATCCATACATGACTACTGGAAAAACCATAGCCTTGACTAGGCGGACCTTAGTCGGCAAAGTAATGTCTCTGCTTTTGAATATACTATCTAGGTTGGTCATAACTTTTCTTCCAAGGAGTAAGTGTCTTTTAATTTCAAATTAAAGACAAATTTAAGACAAATTTCTTAGTAAATCCTAAATAAATAGATTTTCACTTTATTACTCTTTTAAAAAAATATTTATTTGTTTATTTGGCCCAACAGCAATCTATAACGATTACATGTGTAAGGTTTTCCAGTCTTGAGTAAATAGAACTTATCACAAAATGATTTAGGCTCAGGAGTTAATGAAATATATAATCATTAATAGGGGTTTCCCTGGTGCCTAAACAGTAAAGAGTCTACCTGCAATGCAGGAGACTCAGTTTTGATCCCTAGGTTGGGAAGATCCCCTGGAGGAGAAAATGGCAACCCACTCCAGTATTCTTGCCTGGAGAATTCCATGGACAGAGCAGCCTGGCGGGTTATAGTCCACGGGGTGGCAAAGAGTTGGACTTGACTGAGCGAGTTTTACTTCACATTTTCATACTCTGTTCTCTGATTAGGAAAGGATAGTAAACAGTTCACATAAATTAATACAGTTTATGTTACTAGTAACCCATCAAATAAAATGATTTTTCTACTTTGTTAGCTCTCCAATGCTGTTGCAGAGAATAGCGATGAATGAAAACTCCAGTGAGCACTGGTAGCCCTCTATATCTCTGGCGATACACTGTCTCCTGATGGGATGCAAATAAAACATGTGGTGTCATGAAATATTCTTGCCAAAATTGTTTAACCTAAATCTAATCAAGTTTTAGATACAACTCCCATAAAACGTGAAGTGTTACCTTTTGTCTCTAGGTCTGCAAACTCATAGGCTAACTAAAGACCACCTCTGCACCTTCTGGAATATTCTCTTTTGGGATATTTGGCATCTCCCTTCATACATATGATAGAGGAGCAGCAATGAAATCAAGTTGCTATGTTACAACGGGAAAACACATCCTCCTTGCTCCCTAACCACCAAATGAAACCACAGACAGCTTCTCTTCTTAGATTATAAATCCTTCTCTCCAACTGACATTGGAAAGTCTGACTCAGTAAAAATGTGGGGTGTGTGTGTGTGTGCGCCTGTGTGTGTAAAGAAATCTTCTTTACAATTCTTCTAATCTGACATGTATAAAGGCACTTTAGTTCTGAAAACAATTGGTTCATTCTAAACCAAGTGGATGAGCAGGTAAGAGGACATTGTTGTCTTTAAGAGCATAGCTTTTGACTGGGGTTACCTTATTTGGAAGAATCTGAAATGTTGCTAAGGCTCCCTGTGGCTCTATGACTGATGGAGAACATCTGATACCAGTTTACAGATTCCATGATTCATTAAAGGATTTAGGTCTGTTTCTACTCCTTTAGCGCCCTGTCTTTACCCTAAAGATTTCCGCACAGATTTCAGCATTTTCCTAAATGGACAGATTATTTCTCTGAGTTTATTTGTGTGATTTATTTTTCCCTTGTCTTTTTTTCCTAATTGTGGTGATTTACTGTCGCTAGTGTTTTTCTTTTGAGTTCCTTTCTTGGGTGGGAGATCATTTTTGGCTTCAGACTGGAATGTCCCAGAATAACTACTGTTTAAAAGACTACTTGTGCGTTGCAATTTTAAGGAACTCTCATGATTGAGGCCTGAGATCTATCTATAGGTCCCAAATAGGGTGGGAATATTTATATCTCTGATTTCTGTGCTAAGACTCCCATTACTTCAGAGTACATTTAGCCCAATTCTCTACTCAGGCCTAGAAGAAGCAAAGCAGTAAAAGGACATCAAAGTATGCTATAGACTCAATTTTTTATGTCCCCAAAACCCATAAGTTGAAATCTAATCACCAGTGTGATGGTATTTGGAGGTGGGGGGGGGGGTCTCTGGGAGGTTATTAGGTCATGAGGGTGGAGCCTTTATGAAAGGGATTAGTGCCTTTATAAAAAAAAGACCCCAGAGGGCTGCCTTCCCCCTTCTGCCCTGTGAAGATATAGCCAAAAGACAGGTATTTATAAACCAGACACCAAATTTACTGGCACCATGATCTTAAACTTTTCAGTCTCCAGAATTTTAAGAAACAAATGCTTGTTACTCAAGCTACTGAGTTTATGGTATTTTTGTTAGAGTAGCTCAAATGGATTAAGACTGGATGGTATAGTAAGAGGCAGGATTTTGACTCTCAGTTTTCAATCATCTGAGGACATTTTAAAAATGCAGATTCTGAGCCAGTAGGTCTGTAGTGGGGACTGAGAAATTGCCTTTCTAACAAGCTCCAAGATGATACTGATGCTGCTGATGGAGGCACCATACTTTAAGAACCACTGTGATATAGTCCGGAGAAGGCAATGGCACCCCACTCCAGTACTCTTGCCTGGCAAATCCCATGGACGGAGGAGCCTGGTGGGCTGCTGTCCATGGGGTAGCGAAGAGTTGGACACAACTGAGGGACTTCACTTTCACATTTCACTTTCATGCATTGGAGAAGGAAATGGCAACCCACTCCAGTGTTCTTGCCTGGAGAATCCCAGGGGCAGCGGAGCCTGGTGGGCTGCCATCTATGGGGTTGCACAGAGTCGGACATGACTGAAGTGACTTAGCAGCAGCAGCAGCAGTGATATAGTCTTTCCCGAATTTGCCTGAGTGTAAGGCTCATCAGAAGTGACTGTTGTATACACAAATACCAAATCTTTCCCCGGGAACACTGATTCAGAGGTCTCCTTTGGGGTCTCTAGTCTGCCATTTTAAGAACTTTTTCATGCTACAGTTCCACACTACATCCTGACCTGACCTACTGGTACTCCTCTACTATCCCTTCATTCATTTTCCTCCTTCCCTTCAGAGGCTTCCCAGGTGGCTCAGTGGTAAAGAATCTGCCTGCAATGCAGGAGGTGTGGTCCCCAGGTTCGGAAGATTCCCTAGAGGAGAAAATGGCAACCCACTCCAGTATTCTTACCTGGAGGATCCCAAGGACAGATGAGCCTGGTGGGCTGCAGTCCATGGGGTCCCAAAGAGCATGACTGAGCATAGCACACACACATACACACACACACACACACACACACACACACACACACAGACATATAGTTCCCTTCTATCTCTCTTTTTCTCCCTTCCTTCCAACAAATATTTATTGAGCATCCACTTGGGATATATATCTGAATAACAGACAGACTACTCTTACAGACAATAGACAAATAAACAGGTAAATAAGCAGAAGAATGATAGTCTGTGATATAGCTAAGAAGGAAATAAATAGGGTGATGAGATACAGAGGGATGGGCGGGGCGGAGGTGGGCAACCATTTAAGTCAAGGTTGTCAGGGCTGTTCTCTAAGGAAGACAGTTAGGCTAAAAACCCTCCAGCCTAAGCCTCACTACTTGTGTTTTGGGGACACAATGCCTTGGTTCATGTTTTTCTCTTTTTTTTTTTTCCACCATGAGTGTTTCAGAAGAGTTCTAACATTAGCGTAACATTAAAGAGAAAAAAAAAAAATAAAAGAACAGAATTCCCTTCCTGTCTTGTATTAGTTTGCTAAGGTGCTGTAACAAAGCACATATATTGAGTGGTTGTAACTCACAGCCCTAGAGGATAGAAGTCTGAGATCAAGGTGTCAGCAGGACCACAGCCCTCTGAATGTGCAAGGAAATATTTGTCCCAGCTTCTGGTAGTTCCTTGGTTTAAGGCTGCATAATTCTGCTCTTCCATGGTGTTCTCCCCGTGTGTGAATCCCTGTGCCCAAATTTCCCCTTTTCATGAGGATACCAGTCATATTGGATTAGGGACCCAAGCTACTGACCTCACCTTAAATAATTATGTAAGTTAACAATCCCATTTCCAAATAAGGTCACATTCTAAGCTACCATGGGTTAAGACTTCACATATGAATGTCTATGGGACACATTTCACCTGTGGACAAAGAATGTCACTGACCGCCTTGTCATAAAGCCATCAGCCACTGCAGCCACCCCCCCATGGGGCGCACTGAGAGAATTCAGGGTGAAGAAAACGAAACACTGGCCCTAGGTTGTTAAGGTGCATATCAAAGGGATGATTTCACAGAGTCCAGATTCTTGCATCTTCCCATGCATAGAAAAGTACTAGATTAATCAACTTGAGATATGTTTTTTAAGTAACAGTAATCATTTTTAAAAATATATCTGTGTATTTATTTATTTGGCCTCAACAGGTTGCAGCACATGGGATCTTTAGTTGTGGCATGTGAACCCTTATGTTGCAGCTTGTGGGATCTAGTTCCCTGACCAGGGATCAAACCTGTGCCCCCTGCACTGGGGGTGCAGAGTCTTAGCCACTGGACCACCAGGAAAGTTGCAAGTAACAGTGGTCTTTAGATGTTCTGACCATGAGGGTTTTTTTTTTTTTTTTTGCAAAAATTCCTATATATCCTCCCTTATATCCTCCTATATATCCTCTTCAGAAGAGCCCCTCAGAGCTATCTGAGAAAGTGTCTCCCAGCCTCAGTGTGTCTGCTGAATAAACCCTAATTCTCAACTTTTAGGTTGTGAAAATGTTTCAGTCAACACAACCCATAACAGATTTTTACTACATAGCTTTTCTCGCAATGCTGATCCCTAAGTTACAGAACCTGATGTAGCTGTGCTGTTTGCCCTTTGCCAAAGCCAGCACTGCTGACGGGTCAAGTGATCAATTTAGGCAAGTTTCCCTGTGCCAAAACTGAAGCTAGCTTTAGTTTCGATCTTCAATAGATGTAGCTGTCCTACAGTTACAGCTCCAATGTGAGTTAGTTTTTCTCCTAAGCAAATGAGGTCACCTACATAACTCCAAAAACTCAGTTTGCCTTAAGCCACAATAACCTTTGATTTCTTCTGACCCTCACTAAAGGGGTGTGTTGGTTTCTGCGTATAACATTACAATATCTAGAAGTTATGTTTGATGATGCTTAAAATGCTTAAACTTTATTTCAAAGTGGATTTAACTTAGTAACTTTCACTAAGTTTCAGAAGTAAAAGGAAATGAAATGTTGAAACTGAGCAGGTCCCTGTGGGGCCTTCCTGGGTACACAGCCTTTCAGTGTCCCTCATTTCTTGTTTGTAGGGGAAAGGCTTCATCCTTCTAGATCTTCCCTGAGTTCCAAAAAGCAGACCTCTGTGTACCATGTGCCTCAGTCGTGTCCAGCTCTTTGCAGCCCCATGGGCTGTATTCTGCCAGGCTCCTCTGTCCATGGGATTCTCCAGGCAAGAATACTGGAGTGGGTTGCCATGCCTTCCTCCAGGATATCTTTCTGACCCAGGGATAGAATCTATGTCTCCAGAGTCTCTTGAATTGGCAGGCAGACTCTTTACTACTTAGTAAGCCACATTGGAAGTACCTTATAATGCAAAATAGGTAAGAGTGATACAGAGTCAAATTTTTAAAGTCCAATCAATCACAAAGCACAGGATATGTAAATATTAACAATGTTGAATCATCCAACAGGGCATTTTGCTTAATAGACTGCAAACTTCCTAAGGAGAGAGATTTTGCTGTCTGACTCAGCTTCGATCCCCAACAGTGCCTAGCCCAGGGCATTGCACAGAGCAGGTTTCTGATACATTAAATTCAATGAATTTTGTTTTTTTTTTTTAAGGTGGCTTATTTCCTGTAACAGAGATTGGAAGCATTCAAAGTTTTGTAGCCATGAAATTAAAAGACTCTTACTTCTTGGAAGAAAAGTTATGACCAACCTAGATAGTATATTCAAAAGCAGAGACATTACTTTGCCGACTAAGGTCCGCCTAGTCAAGGCTATGGTTTTTCCTGTGGTCATGTATGGATGTGAGAGTTGGACTGTGAAGAAGGCTGAGCACTGAAGAATCGATGCTTTTGAACTGTGGTGTTGGAGAAGACTCTTGAGGGTTCCTTGGACTGCAAGGAGATCCAACCAGTCCATTCTGAAGGAGATCAACCCTGGGATTTCTTTGGAAGGAATGATGCTGAAGCTGAAGCTCCAGTACTTTGGCCACCTCATGCGAAGAGTTGACTCATTGGAAAAGACTCTGCTGCTGGGAGAGATTGGGGGCAGGAGGAGAAGGGGACGACCCAGGATGAGATGGCTGGATGGCATCACGGACTCGATGGACCTGAGTTTGAGTGAACTCCGGGGGATGGTGATGGACAGGGAGGCCTGGCGTGCTGCGATTCATGGGCTTGCAGAGAGTTGGACATGACTGAGCGACTGAACTGAACTGATGCTTTAATTTCTCTTGGGTAAATTTCTAGAGTGGAATAGGAGATGTATTTTTAATTTTTACAAAATTCCCAAAGTGTACCAAGGGAAAGGAGGTGGGATGAACTGGGAGGCTGGGACTGACATATATACACTACTGTATATAAAGTAGATGACTATAGGAACCTGCCGCATAGCACAGGAAGCTCTGCTCAGTGCTCTCTCATGATCTAACTGGAAAGGAAATTTTACAAAGAGAGGATATACGTATACATATAACGGATGCACTTTGCTGCACAGTAGAAACTAACACAACATGGTAAAACATGTACTCCAATAACAAATTCTAAAATAATACAAAAAAAAATCTCCATTTTCCAAAGTGGTCGTGCCTTTGTTATTCCCACTAACAGTGAATGAGAGTTCCAGTCCTTCCCATTGCTATTCATACTTGGGATAGTCAGTTTATTCATTTACAGAATTGCTGTGTGTGGTTAAACAAATAAAATTTGCCATCTTGACTATTTTTAGTGTACAGTTCATTAGTGTTAAGTATATTTACATTGTTTGAAACATGTTCAGAACATTTTAATCTTACAAAACTGAAAATCTATATCCATTAAGCAAGTCCCCGTTGTCCCTTCTCCCTAACCCCTGGCAACTACTATTTCACTTTCTGTCTCTATGAATGTTACTACTTTAGATACCCCATATAAGTGAAATCATACACCATTTGTCCTTTTGTGATGAGTAATTTCATACAGAAAATTTTACTTCTTCCTTTCCAATTTAGATGCCTTTTATTCCTTCCTTTTCTTCTTTAATTGTACTGGCAAGTACTGACAGCACTGTGTTGAAGAGAAGTGGTTAAAGTCGGCATCCTTGTCTTATTCTTGATCTCAGAGGAAGAGATGGTTTTTTACCATTGAGTATGATATTAGCTGCAGGCTTTTCATATATTGGCTTTATTTTGAAGGTAGTTTCCTTCAGTTCCTATTTGGCTGTTTTTATCATGAAGGAATGTTAGAACTTGTCAAATATTTTTTCTGCAAAAGTTCAGATGATCATGTGTTTCTTGTCCTTCATTTTATGAATTTGGTCTATTACGTTGATTTTCATATGTTGAACAATTCTTGCATCTCAAGAATAAATCCGGCTCAGTCATGGTGCATAATCCTTTTATATGTGCTTTTCAATTTAGTTTGCTAGTTTTTTGTTGAGGGTTTTTACATTAATATTCATCAGGGAAATTAGCCTGTAGTTTTCTGGTAGCATTTTTATCTGGTTTTGGTATCAAGGTAATGCTACCCTCAGAGAATGAATTTGGATGTGTTCCCTTCTGCTCAATTTTTTCACAAGAGTTTGAGAAGAACTATAGTGAATTACTTCTTTAAATGTTTGTTAAACTTCAGTAATATCTGGTCTTGAGTTTTTCTTTGTTGGGAGATATATATCCATCTGTCTCTCTCTGTATATATCTCCCCGTCATTAGAAACGATAAAGACTGTACTCTATTTGGAAATGAGACCCTACCAAACAATGACTGAAGGAGAATCATCCATTCTATGCCTTCTCTTTTGTTGGGTCACTCAGAAACACATCAGCTAGTGGCTTTTGCTTGTCACTCCCAATTGTTTTTTATTTGTGCATTCAGCTGCACCTGTTTTCTCTTCCAAAGACCCCCTTTTCACATACTGTTCTGCCAAGCCTCTGAGGCCTGGCCAGAAAGCTGCTGTTCTGTGCCAGGTTGCCTTTTGACTGACATTGCCCATTTGGTATATCTCAGTTTCCCCTGATCACAACATGTCATTTATTGCTAGAGAAAACACTGTTGCTGGATGTTCCCTTTTCACCTGTCTCATAACAGAGTCCTGACTCACTTGCCCAAATAACTGCACACAATTCAGAGATCTTTTGAGAACCAAACTGCTAGTTATTTGAGACTCATAAACCTAGTAAATACTTGTAATACAGGTGTTTGAAACATGGTTTATTTTTTGTTAGTCTACAATTGTTAGTCTTCCTGATGCTCTAGCCCTGATGTCTGAGAGCTCAGAGATCTGTTGGGAGGTTTTTGTTTACTGATTCCATCTCCTTATGAGTTATTGGTGTGTTCAGATTTTCTTTTTCTTTCTAATTTAGTTCTGGCAGGTTTCTAGGAATTTTTCTTCTAGGTTATCCACTTTGTGGCATGCAATTGTTCTAGTATTCTCTTATAATCCTTTTTATTTATGTGGCATTGGTTGAAATGCCCCCCCTTTTCATTTCTGATTTTAGTTATTCTTTTCTTAATCTAACTAAGGGTTTCTCATTTTTGTTGGTCTTTTAAATAAAGCAGCCATTAGTTTTATTGACTTAAAAAATCTTTTTCTATTCTCAATTTCATTAATTTCTGCTCTAATCTTTATTATATCTTTAAAATAGTAACTTTTATCTTATGTTTTTATGATAATTAAAAACAATTTAAACATCTTTTAAAAAGGAGGTCAGTTTCCCTGGGAGAAGGAACAAGAATGAGAAGGGTCCTGAGGAAATTTTTCGAGACTGATGGATTTTGATTGTGGCGATGGTTTCACAGATAGAAACATATGTCAAAACTCATTAAATTGTACATTTTGCATACGTACAGTTTATGGTATGTAATTATACCTCAATAAAGCTATCAAATTTCAGATTTCTATAAACAAGTAAAAATTTAAAATTTGCAGGCGTACGTTATTTCAAGCGATTTGTTTTCTAAGTTTAGTCTATTCAAAATTCCTTCACTACAAAGTCAATATTAGTGTATTTGTCTCCTGTACTTTGCCTGCTCCTGCATCTCCAGTTTTGATCCTGATCTGCTATTCAACTCTGAGGCAATCACTCTTAGTCTTCTTGAGTAGAAGCAGCACTATAAAGAAGTTCAACAGAAATATTCTCCCAACCATTTTCCAATTAGACTCTTTCATCATTGCATTTTCAGATTGATATTCATCTCATCAAAGGAGGTTGTGCCTATGAAATAATCTTGTTCTCTTAATTTTTAAAAGCAGATAGCATTTATGACACGATTGCAGACACTTTCTACATTTAACTTTGGAGTTTCACTTTTCAAGAGCTTTATTTATCAGGATGAAAACCAGCAATGATGTTATGTTACCCCCAGTGGCTTTGAGATGCTAATTGTGTCACTGACGTTGTACAGTTTCAGTTATAGATGTGACTCCTTTGACACTAGTACTTTGAAAAATCTACAACCCCTCTTTGTTAAAGCAACTGAACCTAAAATACTAATATGTGCTCTGTCATAGATGAAAGATGTTTTAAGATAGGCAAGCCTAGGGGCAATTTGACATTTTTCTCTTTGTTCGTTATTACCAATGTAATCATTCCAGGTTCAATGCAAGATTCTTCCCTTTCTCATCTTCAAAACTAAAAAATTCTCACTTTTTCATCTAATTGATTCCATTATATACTGCATCACTTTGTACACCTACAGCAACTCCAAATCCACCTAGTGGTTTTATCTGCAATTTAAATCTACTGGCTCCCATCATCTCTCTTGAAAGCTATGGCTTCAACATAATTTATTCAGCATTTTATTCAAAAGGTATTTATTGAACGTCAAACTATGTGCCAGGTCTCTATATCAGAGATATGGCTGTGAATAAGGAAAAACAATCACTCTCATGAAATTCGTAGCCTAACTGGAAGACAGATATTGAACAAGCAGTTATAAGGTTGATGAGTGTCACAATAAAGGAAGGGCAAGCCCAAGATGTTTGCTATGGGAGCATTTCTTTTTCCTTTGCGCTTTGAGGGGCAAACTAGCTTAAAAAATGATATGTATTTCTTCCAACTCCCTGCTCCTGGCAACCCACAGGAAAGATTCCACATAGGGAATATCATGTCAAGAAGTAGAAACAAGTCCTTATGACTTTTTTTTTTTCCTTTTTAGAAAAGTCAAAACATCTTTCTTAACAGTAGTCATTCTTCTAGTTTAGCTGCCGGCTGAGCAAGACTAGGTATTTATCACAATTCTCCAAGTTTTCTCTTGGTGGCTACAGCTGTTCCCCACATTTTATAAGCTATCACTGCCTGGGAGATACTTAGAAGAAACACCCTGTGAAAAAGATTGTTTTCCTATGCTTTTAAACAATAGTTCAGAGAGTTGTTAGACCATATCTACAAATTGGTTTCATGAGAGCCTTAAGGAGAGTTTTTTGTTTTCTTTAGTCTTAGATTTCTTGAATACCTGGGGGCTCTCAGAGAAAAGACTTTATTGACTTTAAGGCCATGTTTACAAGTCAATAGCTCAGAAACATTTTTGCTATGAAAGCTGTTTGGTGGCTCTCTAAGCACAGTTAAGCTTGTCAGAGGGTAAGTAAATGAACAACTACAACTTAGGCATCTTCTGAAAGATCTTTAGGTCCAAACTCAACCCCAATGTCAACAGCAGCTGAAACGATAGAAAAAGAGACTCGCACCTGGTGAAGAATACAAAAGAGATAAGATGCTTTTCAAAAGGCTAACCTAGGATTATCTTTCAACCAGGGCTAAGCCAAACAGAAGATAAAAGACATGTTTACTTGCAGAATCCAATCATATCTGTGCAGACCCAGAGTCCAAGC
Organism: Ovis aries; assembly: GCF_016772045.2. Lineage (NCBI taxonomy): Eukaryota > Metazoa > Chordata > Mammalia > Artiodactyla > Bovidae > Ovis > Ovis aries. The sequence goes on from NC_056061.1 coordinate 68,824,556, forward strand.
CAGCTTAAGTGAGTTGTTTTCTCGCTGTGTTTGTCACCCCAGTTCACAGAGGAGGGGAGGAGAGTTTGGGTACCTGCCACTCAAATCTTCCCCCAACCCTCTGCTTCCTAACATCCCTGGTGTGCATGGGTGGATCTGTGAGGCCAGTTTGGCATTTTGATTGAATCTATAATCTTCTGGCTGACAAAGACAAAAGGTTTTGCTGGCAATAGACGCGGACATCTGTGTGAATGCTAGCACCTTATGGTGGAAAGAGCCCCAAATCTTGGTAAAATCACATAACCTCTCTGGGTCTCATTTTCCCCTTGTTTTAAAATGGACTAAATTAGAAGACTGCACATCTGAATCACCAGGGATACTTATTAAAAGTAGGTATTTCTGGGGACTTCCCTAGGGGACCCAATGACAAAGACTCCACACTCCCAATGTAGAGGGCCTGGGTTCGATCCCTGGTCAGGGAACTAGATCCCGCATAGTGCAGCCGAGAGTTCACATACAGCAACAAACATCCAGTGCAGCCAAACACATAAAATAATAAAAGAAAAAATAAAAGATATTTCTGGCCCATCCTTGCAGATTCGAATAAGTGGTGGCATGAGGATAGGAGCTGGGTTAGGGGTAAGAGTGTGTGTTGAAATCTGTTTTCTAGAAACTCTGCTGGTGGCTCTGCTGGGTAGCCCGTCACAATCTGTTGTAAATTTTTCTGAGATGATTTCAGAAAACCACAAAGTTAATATTCCACAAGGAATACACTAGTATTGCTACTATAGAAAGTATTAAAATATGTGCTGAAAAATATAGCAGTTGGTGGTCTTTCTTCCCATCTCCCAAAGACTAATAATCTGAGTTGACCCCAAAGTTATAAGCCCTAGTAATGATAACAATAATATTAAAACTTAACTACATGCCAGGCACTGTCCTAAACACATTATAGGTCTTCATACAATTACCTCAACAACCCTGTGAGATAGAGTATTACCATTAGTCCATTTGACATATGAGGAAGCCAAGGCACGAAGAACTCAAGTAACTTACACATGGTAACACAGATCGCAAAATAAACCTGTTGGATTCAGGCTGGGCCAGAGGAAAATTCTGTCTGGAGATATTCAAGTAGTTTCCCTCTGACATTTGCAGGCAGTATAGTTTTCTGGAAAAAGCAAGGCTTTGGTTTCAAACACTTATTCAGTTCTGGTACAATTACTCACTGCTTGTGTGGTCTTGAGTGATCTTACTAAAATAGCATAGTTGTTGTTGTTTAGTTGCTAAGTCGGGTCCAACTCTTTGCAATGCAGGGACTGTAGCCTGCCAGACTCCTCCGTCCATAGGATTTCCCAAGCAAGAATACTGGAGTGGGTTGCCATTTCCTTCTCCAGGGGATCTTCCTGACCCACGTCTCTGTGTCTCCTGCATTGGCAGGTGGATTCTTTACCACTGCACCATGTAGACTGGGTGGCTAAAGAACAGACATTTATTTCTCACTTATCTGAAGACTGGGAAATCCAAGATCAAGATGCCAGCCACTTCAGTTCCTGGTGAGAGGCCTCTTCTTGGTTTGCAGAAGGCTATCTTCTTGTTGTATGATCATGTGACTCAGAGAGAGAGAGGGCTGTGATCTTTCCCTCTTCTTATATGGGCACTAATTCCATCATGGGGGATCCACCCTCATGACTTCACCCAAACCTAATTATCTCCCCAAGTTTCCCCTTCAAACACTATCACATTGGAGGTTAGAACTTAATATAGGAACTTCAAGAACACACACCATTCAGTCCATAGTACTGAGTTTCAATTTTTTTTTAATCTGCGTATTACATATCATAGCTATCTGTAAGGTTTGAAAATGACACAAAGCAAGATTTTTATAAGGCCACGTATAGTTCAGTCCCATAATAAAACCAAAGCAAAACTTTCAAAACTTTACTGATTACGTACTGATTACATATTAGTCTTGCAGTTGTGTCTCTTTGTGACCTCATGGACTGTAACTCGCCAGGCTCCTCTGTCCATGGGATTTACCAGGCAAGAATATTGGGTTGGGTAGCCATTCCCTTCTTCAGAGGATCTTCCTGACCCAGGGATCATTGCAGGCAGATTCTTTCCTGGTTGAGCCACCAGGGAATCCTGAGCAACTAACACATGGTGATAGACTCATGGTATACACTTTTATTTTCAAACTCACCAAAATGTATGCATTAAATATGTTCAGCTTTTTAGTGTGTCAGTCATACTGCCCCCCACCTCCTCAAATCATGAACTTACAGTGGAGCAAATTGACTTAAAAAGAATCAAGTGGCCATAGTCTCTGCTTTGCCCCTGTTCCACCCTCTACTCTTTATTTTTTTCCAAAATTAATTTTCATTGGAGTATAGTTGTTTTACAATGTTGTGTTAGTATCTGCTGTACAACAAAGTGAATCAGCTCTACATGTACTTATATCCCCACTTTTTTGGATTTCCTTCCCATTTAGGTAACCACAGAGCAGTGAGTAGAGTTCCCTGCACTATACAGTAGGTTCTCATTAGTTATCTATTTTACACAAGGTATCAATAGTGTGAAAGTGAAAGTCACACAGTCATGTCTGACTCTTTGCAGCTGTAACCTGCCAAGCTCCTCTGTCCATGGGATTTACCAGGCCGGAATACTGAAGGGTAGCCCCTTCTCCAAGGGATCTTCCCAACCCAGGGATGGAACCCAGGTATCCTGCATTGTAGGCGGATTCTTTACCAGCTGAGCCCATATAGGGAAGCCCATCAATAGTGCATATATATGTCAATCTCCCAGTTCCTCCCACCCTGCCCCCAACTCGACCTCTGTTACCCAAGGCCAAGCTCAATGGGAGAAATACAGCTGTGAAATCTTTAGCCTAAGGGCAACGTTCTTTTCTAGCTCTAGAATTCTTCAGTGTATGAGCCATCATCCAGCCCCTCCTTCTCTGTTTCTGATTCATCAGTGGAGTGTGGAAATGTTTAATACTTTCTCCTTTGGAATAATTCTTCTGTGACCTTTTCACCTCCAGTCTAGCCTACAGGCTGAACAACTAGGTTAAAGATAGAAAAGCTTCAGTTTTTAGAGGAAATGATAAACTGGGATTGAGTTTCTTTTTTAGGAAAAATTTTCTAGATTAAAAAAAATAGCAGTATCATTTTAATATTTTTAAAAATATGTTGGTTATCAAATTCCTGGAGAAAATATAAAGTAGCATAGAAATGTTCTGAAGAAACTGCATTGTAATCACAAAACCACACAACTGGTATTCCATCATCACCGGAAAAATGAATCTAACCGCTGAACCTCGATTTGGCAGGATCCGAAGACTCGGCTACTTAAGGTAACCACTGGAGAGGCTGGCGGTCGAGTCCAAGGAGGTGCCACAGAGAAACCGCACTGCAGTGTTCACCCAGCCAACCCAAGACCATCAATCAACCCCAAAGACAGAAAGATGACCAAGGAGACTCGAGAATTTGAAGAAGTTAACCCCAGGAATCTTGGCCCTGCCATGCCATGACCTCTCAGGTTAATATTGGACAGACCGTATCATCTGAAGGGAGATAAGCAAAGTATGTAGGGCTCTGGCACATCTGCACTGAGCCACTGCAGGGAATAGCTCTAGAAGAAGGGTCTGGGAGCAACACCCTGGTAACATCTAACATTTTGTGATAGTTAAACAAGCATTGCTATTCACAATCATTGTGGCACAATACCAAGAAGTAATCAAAAATTTATTCATGTGTTCTTGTGTCTTAACCTTGTTTCTGACCTCATCTTATCTTTCCAACCTATAATTTTAATTTGGTTCAGCTTTCCTCAGCCATTTAGCTTGAATTTTATTAAATCATTATATAAATAACCCTAAATCCCATGGAGAGTCAGCCGATCATTAAACTGTTAAATACTTACTAAGACAATGACAGCAAGAAATTTCTCTCTCCCTCCTTTCTCTCTAGCTCTCTCTCTCTCCTCTCTTTTCTTTATACAAAGATTCCTTGAGAATGCAGTGATCTCAGGCCTAAAATATTTAGCTCTGCCTTTTGTTCAGGACTCCTGGAAAGCTGGGGTGGTCCATTGATCTACAATTAAGATGTCATCCCCGCTCCCTCCTCTTTTGCCCCATGCTTTGCCTGTACACATGGAGGCTTTGGGATTTTGCAAGGTGCTAGCACTCTAAAACCCTATTAATACTGTTGCCTTTTTGGATGACAGATTTGTAGTTACGGTAAATAATCTGAGCTAAAAGACATAGAGGTTTTTGCAAGTTCAAACAAAACCTATTATTATTTTGAAAAAAACAAAAAACAAGCCACCAACTCAGCCTCCATACTTAATTTCAAAGGACAACCATCAGAACAATATCCTTTACCCTAATGTGGGAAATTAAAATTGAAAAAAAAGTAACGGATTTTGCAAACTGCAAAACAGACGACAGTTCCTCTACTTAAAATTTGAGGTTAATAAACTTAAGAAATCTCGCTAAAGTAATGAATGAGACCAGTTTCCCAAGCACTTCCTGTTGTAGTTGAGGGAAGAAAAGGCTCCTTCCCCAGCCCTCCCCCAAACCTGAAAGATGGTGCTACTAGGACTGCATGCTGGTTGAGCATTTGCCTAGCTGGAATTCCCAAAAAAGAGGCACAGCCAGGGTGGGGCAGAAGCACAGGCCTCCAAATTCACAGCTGCTATCAGTTTCCCAAACTGTTTTTAGAATCTCCAGGGTTGGGAGTGGGATAGATTATGCTCTGCACAGTTTGGTTTGCGGATCTGGGAAGGGAGCCAGATAGAGTTCTCACATGATTCTGGAGATGACGTGCACTCTCCAGAGACATGTGAAGTTACAGACTCATTGAACTGGGCCTTCGGAGATCATCCAGTGAGTCTGCCCATTGATTTTCCAGAACAGGCAGTGGAGGTGCAAAATGTAAACTAACAGTATCCTGGGTCATCACACAGATGTTCTCTTGACACAGCAGGGACTCAAACCCAGTGTTTTCTTCCAACTCATTCATGTCTAATAAACCAAGCAGATAGTAATCAAAATTGTCAGATATAATTTGAAGATACATAAAACATGGACTTTGGTTTACTATACATATAATAATAATTTTAATGTAGTAAAATATATATAACATAAAATAATTAAGTGTACAGTTCAGTGGTATTAAGTACATTCACATTCACATACACATATATATTTTACAATGCCCGCTATCTGCATGGAAATGGAAAAGTTCAGCCAAAAGTATTTTTTCTTTTCTCAATCAATTATTGAATGGGAACCTACTATGTGGCCATATTAGGCCATGTCTAACATGGCCTACTATGTCTACCATGTTAGAATCTGACAGACTCTAGGACCTCAGGAGTTTATAACTTGTTCAGGAAACAAGATTCATAAATAGGAGGCTGTAACTAAACATGAAAAGCAGTATGATGCCTTTTTCTTTTTGGTCACACAGCTTGTGGGATCTCAGGTCCCTGACCAGGAATTGAACCTGGCCCATGACAGTTCAGTTCAGTCGCTCACTTGTGTCCGACTCTTTGCGACCCCATGAACCACAGCATGCCAGGCCTCCCTGTCCATCACCAACTCTTGGAGTCCACCCAAACCCATGTCCATTGAGTTGGTGATGCCTTCCGATGCAAGGGATGTGGGTTCAATCCCTGACTAGGGATTATTATTCAAACACATGTTAAACAAATTTGTTTAAAATTTGGCACAAAGTCTTGATCTCCTCAACTTAACTAACTGAAATGGGAATGATTAAGCTGATCACAATGTATGCCATAATCTTCATGCAGAAGTAGACGGGTTGTAGCTCAATAGCAAATATCAGGTTCACTTTATAATTACAGAGAAAGAATTCGAGACAGAAAGCCTTTTAATATTATATTTGGTTGAGAATAACCCTATGGAAAATTGCAAATACATCCAGCAAGTTTAATAACGGTTTATATTAAGTTGCTGTGGTGGTGGTTTAGTTGCTAAGTCCTGTCTGACTCTTCCGACCCCATGGACTGTAGCCCCACCAGGCTCCTCTGTCCATGGAATTTCCCAGGCAAGAATACTGGAGTGGGTAGCCATTTCCTTCTTCAGGGAATCTGCCTGACCCAGGGATTAAACCTGCATCTCCTGAATTCCAGGAGGATTCTTTACTGCTGTGCCACCAGGGAAGCCTACATTAAGCTGCTAGGTTCAAGCATTTCAATATGATATTACTGCTATGAAATAAATTTAGAAAAATCAAGAGAAAATACTGTGTAATGTACTAACAATGTTGGAATCAGACCAAAAGAAAGTTTTATTGTTTATAAAATTCTTTAATTTGCCATCAATCTTACCTGGAAATTTTGATACCTAGCAGAGAGAGCATTAACTACAGAGTAAATGAACTCTGTATTTTTCTCTATGTTTCTCCTTTCTTTTTCTGTAGGGTGGATCTAATCAGTAGGTACAGTGCTTAGGGACCATGATATTTTTTAAAAAGCCCATGAAATTTTATTAAATTTTATCTAAGAAGAAAAACAGAGAAGGCAATGGCACTCTACTCCAGTACTCTTGCCTGGAAAATCCCATGGACGGAGGAGCCTGGTAGGCTGCAGTCCATGGGGTCACTAAGAGTCGGACACGACTGAGCAACTTCACTTTCACTTTTCACTTTCCTGCATTGGAGAAGGAAATGGCAACCCACTCCAGTGTTCTTGCCTGGAGAATCCCAGGGACGGGGGAGCCTGGTGGGCTGCTGTCTATGTGGTCGCACAGAACACGATTGAAGCGACTTAGCAGCAGCAGCAGCAAGAAGAAAAAAATGTTGAAGCATATAAATTACATAAAAAATAATTTAAAATATTGATATTAGAGTGGGAGGGAGCCACAGAGTCAAAAGTGACTATAGGGTCCACAAAAGTCATAATGTGGCCTGCCTCCTGTACTCAGATCTAGGTCTCTAGTTCTAACCATAAGCCATTTCTTTTCATACTATTCTTCATTCACTTGTGAATTCTGTCAGCCTATTATTTTATTTTAATTAAAGTTAAATATGCCCATAAGTAAGCATCAGCTAGCTCTATAAAGTTTGCAAAGACAAATGTCAGTCTCCAATGGCTTTTCTCCATAGCCTCTTTCTCAGAAGCATCTACTTTGTACTTTGAAGCTACTCTTCTGATATTACCTCCAAACCTCTAAGTAACAAGCTTGTAATGCTCCTTGTTATTTTTTTTAAGGTTTAGATTTTATCTGTTGACTTCCTATCATGAACATAATGATTTATTTATTGTTATTTTAAAGGTATTTATTTATATATTTGGCTGTACCAGGTCTTAGTTTCGACATGCAGAATCTTTATTTGTGGCATGTGGAATCTAGTTCCCTGACCAGGGATTGAACCCTGGGCCTCTTGCCTTGAAAGTGCAGAGTCTTGGCCACTGGACCACCAGGGAAGTCCCTGGGTAATTTTTGTATTATACTGGGCTTGTCTAGTTACAACTGATAGAATTCCAACCTAGGTTAACACTGAGAAAAAAGGTGCTACAGAAAGGGCACTCCTCTGTATGTGGAAACCGGGAACTCTCACATCCTCAAGTCTCCCTTTGCACATTTATTCAGCTCCAGATGTGGTACTTTATTTTCTCCTCTATAGGTACAGAACTCAAGCTGGAAGTAGCAGCAGGAGAGGGCTGTGGAGAGATTCTACTGCTCCAGTAAACTAATTCCAAAGAGAAAAAAGATTCCCTTCCAGTGTTATTGTGAAAACTCTTCTGGAAGGACTCAGATGGGCCCAGCCTGGATCTCCCATACCTACTGATTAGATCCACCCTACAGAAAAGAAAGGAGAAACATAGAGAAAAATACAGAGTTCATTTACTCTGTAGTTAATGCTCTGTCTGCTAGGTATCAAAATTTCTAGGTAAGATTGATGGTAAGTTAAAGAAATTTACAAAAAATAAAACTTTCTTTTGGTCTGATTCCAACATTGCTAGTACATTACACAGTATATTCTCTTGATTTTTCCTAAATTTATTTCATAAATTTGAAATGATTGGCTGTTCTTGAGTCATAAGCCCACCCCAAGACAAGGTAGAGAAATGATTGACAACTCCACAAAATTTGATTGGTGCAAGGGAGGAGCAATTACCTAAAGGAAGAGATAACATTCTTTCCAAAAGAGGAGAAAAGATGTTGGGCAGAGTCAAGACCATAGATGTCCTTAATGATCTCTGTGCTCTCTTAAGGATCAGCTTGGGTGTCATTTCTTGATACCCCCTACCCCCTCAGTTCAGTTCAGCTCAGTTCAGTCCTTCAGTTGTGTCCGACTCTTTGCGACCCCATGGACTGCAGCAGGCCAGCCTTCCCTGTCCTTCACCAACTCTGGGAGCTTACTCAAACTCATGTCCATCAAGTCGGTGATGCCATCCAACCATCTCATCTTCTATTGTCCCCTTTTTGTCCTGCCTTCAATTTTTCCCAGCATCAGGGTCTTTTCAAATGTCAGTTCTTCACATCAGGTGGCCAAAGTATTGGAGTTTCAGCTTCAGCATCAGTCCTTCCAATGAATATTCAGGACTGATTTCCTTCAGGATTGACTGGTTTGATCTCCTTGCAGTCCAAGGGACTCTCAAGAGTCTTCTCCAACACCACAGTTCAAAAGCATCAATTCTTTGGTGCTTAGCTTTCTTTATAGTCCAACTCTCACATTCATACATGACTACTGGAAAAATCATAGCTTTGACTAGACAGACCTTTGTTGGCAAAGTAATTCTACTGGGTTACATGTCCCTTTCTGGGTTCATGTTACATCTTGGCTGTACTGCATCCATATTAATTTATAATTTATTAAAATTTATAATTGTTTCATAAATTTATTAAAATTATAATTTTATTATAATTTATATAATAAAATATATTATTATCTTATTAAAATTAAAACTTATGATTGGTTTATAAATTTATTAAAATTATAATTTATAATTTATAATTGTCTATGTGTTAGTCTTTCTTACCAAACAGGAGCTTTCTGAAGACAGCTGTAGCTTATTCCCATTTGCACCCAGCCCCTCAGTAGATAGTGGGGGTTCTGGAAATGTTTAAAAAAAAATGAAAGATTATTACAAAATGGCAGCAAATCCTTTTGAATTGAGAGGAAAGAACAAAATGAAAGCTTAAAAGTATCAAACATTGTGATAAATGGTTTATATCAAGGGATTCATTAGATCTTTCACAACAGCATTTGAGGGAGGTATTATTTCACAGACAGGAGGTTAGAGATCAAGGTCCCACAACCTCATACAAATGATGTGTCAATATAATAATAAGCACTTGCTCAGTGGTAAAGAATCCGCAGTGCAGGAGACAAAGGAGACATGGGTTCAGTCCCTGGGTTGGGAAGATCCCCTGGAGGAGAGCATGGCAACCCACTCCAGGATTCTTGCCAGCAAAATCCCGTGGACAGAGGAGCCTGGTGGGCTACAGTCCATGGGGTTACAAAGAGTTGGACACGACTTAGCATGCACGCACTGCACACAGGTAATGTACATCAGCCTGTTGGCTTTCAGCTACACTATCTTCTGCCCTCCTCCTTCAGGTTAACAATGAACTTTTATAACTTAGTGGCGCTCTTCCCACTTCTAGGTAATTTGGACATTTTCTGCCAAGATTGTTTTATTTTACCTAAAGGTACTCCCTAGTAAGTTTTGCATCTTTCACTTGTTTATATCTTAAAAAATTTTTTTTAAATTTTATATTGGAGTATAGCCAATGAACAGACTTGTGATAGTTTCAGATGAACATCAGAGCCATTCAGCCACACATATACGTGTATCTGTTCTCCTCCCATTCAGTCGGTCACGTAACATTGAGCAGAGTTCCCTGTGCTTTACAATAGGTCCTTGTTAGTTACCCATTTTAAATATAGCAGTGTGTACCCATCAATCCCAAACTCCCTAACTATCCCTTTCTCCCATCCTTACCCCCTGGTAATCATAATTTTGTTCTCTAAGTCAGGGAGTCCTTTTCTGTTTCTTGAATCAGTTCATATGTATCGTTTCTTTATAGATTCTGCAGATAAGTGATATCATACAATATTTCTCTTTCTCTGTCTGGCTTACTTCACTCAGTATGACAAACTCTAGGTCCAACCATTTGTTGCTGCAAATGGTTTTATTTAGTTCTTTTTAATGGCTGAGTAACAGTTCATTGAATATATATCCCACATCTTCTTTATCCATTCCTCTGTCGAGGGACATGTAGGTTGCTTCCATGTCTTGGCTATTGTAAACAGTGCTGCAATGAGTATTGGGGCGCATGTATCCTTTTGGACCATGTTTTCCTCTGGATATATGCCCAAGAGTAGGATTGCAGAGTCATATGGTAACTCTATTTTCAGTTTTAAGAAACTTCCACACTATTCTTCATAATGACTGCACCAATTTACATTTCCAACAACAGTGTAGGAGGGTCCATTTGTTTCTTTATCTATTAAATTAAAGGGTTGAAGGAGAAACTCTGTATAATCTCTGCCAGTGGCAACATTATAAAATCATACAAAGTAAATGAAACTAAGTAAAAGTAACAAGTATGCTAACTCTATAAAGAAAGCTGAGTGCTGAGGAATTGATGCTTTTGAACTGCGGTGTTGGAGAAGACTCTTGAGAGTCCCTTGGACTGCAAGGAGATCAAACCAATCAATCCTAAAGGAAATCAGTCCTGAATATACACTGGAAGGATTGATGCTGAAGCTGAAGCTCCAATACTTTGGCCATTTGATGCGAAGAACTGACTCATTTGAAAACACCCTGATGCTGGGAAAGATTGAAGGCCGGAGGAGAAGGGGAAGACAGAGGATGAGGCGGCTGGATGGCATCACCGACTTGATGGACAAGAGTTTGAGTAAGCTCCCGGAGTTGGTGAAGGACAGGGAAGGCTGACCTGCTGCAGTCCATGGAGTCACAAAGATTTGGACACGACTGAGCGACTGAACTGAACTGGTGATAACTCCAGTTTTCTGGTTGTCAGTGGGCAGGCACACAGAGAAGGAGCTGGTGTGGGTTTACACCTTCCATTCTCTGCTCCCCTTCCTTCTGCTTCAGAGCCGCCTTTATTTTCTCCATTTTTATCAGTTGCTCTTTCCTCCCCAACAGCTTAGTCCTTTTATTTTATCCTTAGTTTCCCTGGACCTGGCATTTCAGCATGCATACCCTCCAGGGTCCTCTCCTCTCTGCCCTCACACCATCAGACTTTTCCTTGCAGATCAGCCAGGCAGGCTTTGAACCACAGAGCAGGTTGGATTGCCCAGATGGCTCCTGAGGTGTGAAAGACTTCTGGTAATCTCAAGAGTGATCCACAACTGAATGAAACCCTTGAATATGAAGTGTTAAGGCTAATTGTGGGTATTTTGAAATTATGATTGATCCAGTATGGATTTTTTTCCTTGTAGGGCAATTTCTAGACCCATTCAATCATCCAGAATGGCCTATTTGAGGCTAGCCCCTCAGGGAATAGTGGCTCAAAGTGTGATTCCCCAACCGTTGTGATCTAACCTCATGGGTTGCTTATTAAAACTGCAGCTTCCTGGGCCTCACCAGACCAGTAAATCAGAATTTCTCACAGCTGGCAGGCAATCTGAATTTAAATATGCTCCTTGGCGATTTTTAAGTTCACTAAATTGTGAGAAACTCTGCCATTGTGCTAATTATCGTCTAAAAATCATTATCCTCTAAAAATCCATTATAATTCTCCCTCTTTATATCACAAAGAATTTTATTTATATGTACCTTTAACTTGTGCAAGTGTTAGATATTAGCTATTAGACTGAAGAATTTAGCAACAATATTCAGCAACTATTTTAATATCTATTATACATAAGCCATAGAGCTATACTCTCTTGACTTGGAAAAGGTAAGGTGAATTCTCCAACCTATGTCCCTCTTTTAAATGCTTCCATGTGGGGGGACTGATTCATAGTCAACACAAAGGAAAAAGTTGAAGGAGCACCTTGCTTTAAAAAAAAATTACTTATTTTAAACTAAAGGATATTTATTTTAAATTAAAGGATATTTGCTTTATAATACTGTATTGGTTTCTGCCATACATCAGCATGAATCAGCCATAGGTACATACACGTCCCTTCCCTGTTGAACCTCACTCCCACCTCCCACCCCATCGCACCCCTCTAGGTTGTCACAGAGCCCTGGTTTGAGTTCCCTGAGTCACACAGCAAATTCCCACTGGCTGTCTATTTACACGTTAGTGTACGTGTTTCATGCTACTCTCTCCATTCATCCCACCCTCTCCTCTCCTGCCACCCCCATGTCCATAAGTCTGTTCTGTCTGCATCTCCATTGCTGCCCAGCAAGTAGGTTCATCAGTATCCTCTTTCTAGATTCCATATATATATAATGAAATATTACTCAACACCTTGCTTTTTAATACATTGTGTATTTCACGATGCTTCTGTTGTTCACAGAGGATCTGCATTTATATAATTTTGCATAAAAAGTTTAGTTGGAAAGCTTTCTTTTTGGCTCTTATGTTAGTATGCAGTTTCCTATATATGAACCATATCTATGTAGAATCATGTCTCTTGATATTATATATACCTACATATGCATATATCTTTATATAGAAATCTATCCACTATTCATATCATCATATTTTCTCCTATGTCAAGGACTTTATCCCCGAGACGTCAGTTCCGTTTTCTTGAATTTTCATGTTCTCGATGACTGCGGGGCAATTCAGAGTTTGGGTTAATGACAAACATGGGCCGCATTCCTATCACTTTTTCTGAATGTTCTACATCTACTTTGGGGTTGAGGGGACAAAACCCCATTACAGGCTTCTGTCCCTGCTGCATGGACTGCAGCTGGAATAATGTTGATTGCAGGTGCACTAACTGCTATCTGCGTCCTGGTGGTCTGTCTCCACTTTCCCCTCAACTCAGTTCTCAAGGTCACACTGGCTGCTCTATGGAGAGATAGTCCTCTGAGGACAAAGTCTCCAACTAACTGTGGTTTCTCTATTTACTGAGCAAACAGGGAGCAGGACCAGAGTGGGACTACTCGGTTATGCCATCAGCAGCAAGTTCTTTGGCCTCCATTGCTTATGTCCTGCAAAGAATATCTGTGTCTGGGTGAGAGGAGAAGGGCTAGAAACAGGCAGGGTCCCAGGTCCCAGGGAAGACACTGGAAACCCCTGAAGCTGGATGTCAGGGTTGGAGTTGGTCTCATATAGATGGTGCCTATTGTTTCATGTGTCCCCTTCCTTAGGGTGTTTTGGGAAACTTAACTAAACATCCCTCAGAGCTTGAAAACTCAGAAATTCTAGGTTCCCAAATGATTGTTTTTCTTCAAAATTTTGAGTTTAATAAATTTATCTTTGTGTAACATTTTGCAATTTGCAAAGTGCTTTTCAGTTACATAATTTTGAGTAATGAAATACTCAAACATTCCCAAGTGGTTTTATTTTAAAGGAGGAGATTTGAGTTTTCATTAACTCCACCAAGACACAGTGCATGACAAGTAGCTTTAAGAGTTTGTAGAATTATCAGTTAAAAGAAGCCCCAGTTTCCTGTGATATAGCCCGACTCAGAATGCATTTGATCTATCCTTTTCTTATAGCACTTATCACTGATCTTGCATATTCTTTTTCTTTTTTTTACTTGCCTTATCTCACTTAGTAGATTTGAATTCTTTAAAGCAACATCTCTGACAGATTTATCTGTGTATTTTTCACAGCACCAGTGAACCTGGCAGGCCCCAAATTGATGTTTGTAAAATGAATGAGTGAATGAAAGCAGATGATTAATTATACTTATTTCCTATTAATATTCTGGATTTTATTTGGCTTATGTGAAGAAACTCCACATAAAGGAAGGAGTCTAAGCTAGAGATTTTATAAGGAATACTGTCTTTCAGAATGCAACCCCCTCCACCCCACCCACAGACCTTTTACTCTATAACTAATAAAAGACTAGTGAATTCTTTCTGAAAAAACTGTTTAAGGCCCCTAGTGTTTGTCTTTACTAACTCAAAATTTGTTAACTCTCAAATATTAAACCAGCAACAAACCAGAGTTCCTTTTCTCATTGTTTATAGGAACTAGGAATTTAGGTTGCTGGTTTTTTTTTTTCCCCCCTCCCAAGTGTATTGATCATGTAAGAGAAACACAGGAACACACTGGGAATGAAATATGTAAACAAAAAAGCTTACACAGCACAAAGGCATTTCTTACCAGGTATTATTTTGACCAGCACCTTAGCCTTGAAACAGACTCTGTAACAGATGTTTAAGTGTGTATGTGTAGTGGAAAAATGGAAAAATAAGATCAGCGCAAACACTATTTGTATATATGTATGAACGAATGTAAAACGAAATTGTCAAGTTTTTCTTAATATTAAAAACGACACCAAGAAAATTATATAAATATACCCTTGGAACTAGGACCAAAAATTTGAAAACGTCAACACACTGAGACGGGGCGAATGGAGGGGCAAATGAGAATTCATTTCTCAAGGGAGGAAAACTGGAGACCGGGTTGGCCTGGGGTGGGTGTGACTCACATTTTCGGTTAATCTGAATAAACGGGACCAGGCAGCATCAGGCATCCATGCTAGCTCCGGGCTCTCAGCACGCACCGTCCGCTCCGGGTGCGCCGCCCCAGGCCAGCCGAGTGCCAGCCGGGCTGCTGCCTGCGGGGAGGGAGCGCGGGGCGGGCGCTGATTGACGGGGCGCGCGGTCAGGTGACCCCGGGCGCCACGTTCCCCGGAGCCCAGCCTGCGGTGGCCGCCTGGGCCGGGCCGGGGCCGAACCCGGAGCCGAGAGGACCTGATCTCCCGGAACAAAGTTGCCGGCCCTGCGGCAGCCGGGACGGGAGAGCCGAGGGGGGAGCCGGACCTGCTCGGCGCCCCTCTACTGGGGAGGACGAACCCGTGTGCCGGTACCGGAGCCGGTTCCCAGGAGGGCGAAGGCGCGCACCCCGCGGTCCTGCGCCCTCCCCGGCCTCCGGCGCTCCTTTCCCCGCTTCAACAAAGGGGCCGGCCGGCGGGCGGGTGAGGGGAGGAGGAGGAGCCGGGGGCGCGAGCCGCCGGCGCACGAAGTTGTGGAGTCGCCTTTCCTCGGAGGAGGGGAGCGGGCGGCCGCAGCGGCCCGCGGGCTTTCTCCCGCCGAGGGGCGAGGAGGAGCCTCCGGCTTCCAAAGCCGATTGGGGAATCGCAGGGAAAGGTGCCCCTCCACCCCTCACCCTCCGCCACCCTCCTTCGGGGTCATTTCTGCAGACGGAAAACTCTCCAGTGTTTGGCAAACTTGGTGCCTGCGCGCCCGTTCCAGGTTTGCAGTGGGACTGTTTTGTTTTTGGCGGAACTACGGGGCAGGAAGATTGCACAAGTTAGGGGCGTTTACAATCGAGTGTCCAAAAAAAATTTTTTTTTTTCTTTCGGATCTGGTCTGGTTTTCCATATTTCCTTAAAAAAAAAAAACAAACAACAAACAAACAAACAAACAAAAAACCGCACCACAAAGCCCACGTTTGCACACACACCCGCGATTACTACGCCTGAAACACATCCGAGGAGACCCGGGCCGGCTTGGGACTCGGCGGCGGCGGGCTGGCGAGGCAGCCCGCGGGGCATGGGAGCAGGTAAGTCCATGCATTATTGAGCCTCGGCCGGGTAATGTGACCACAGCCCCGGGACGCGGGACGTAGGCTGCGGGGAGGATGCAGTTTTCAGCGGCTCCGGTGCCCAGGATCAGCTTCCCGAGCTCCTTCTCAAGGCTGAGCCTAAGATGTAACCAACTTTTGCGTGCACTTTCCTTGGAACCTCAGTTCAGCTCCCCGCCCTGGGACAGGGAATGCCAGAAACGTGGGGGAGAGCTCGGGCTCGGAAGTCCTCAGAATCCGTGTAGTATTTCCTAAAGATCCGAACTCTTTCGACTGGTTCTGGGCAGCCTCTTGACTCCCTGAGTTTTTCTCCTGGCTGGGGTGAGAGGGTCCTGCCTCCGTGCGCTCTGGGCCAGTGATCTCCAAGAGGGGACGTGGCTTCCTAGGAGGGCCTGTCACACACACACACACACACACACACACACACACACCCCTCAGCCCCGGGAAGGCGGGGCCCCGGAGGTGTCCGCCAGGACCGGGTGGGGAGACGTTCCCAGCCATCCGCCTGGCAGGAAACGTGCTCGACCTCTGGGCCGTTGCTGCTCCCGAGGGTGGGGTTTTGGTGAGGTGACAAGGAGCGCTCAGTCGGTGAGTAGTCCCGCGCGATTGCGTCTTCTGGGGTCCCGGATCCTTGGCACATCTTGCAGCAATTGGTAAGGTAATTCATGTCCCTGTTTTGCTTGGGGTCCGAGGCACTGGTCGCTCAAGGCCCCTTTAGGAAACCGACACAGCACAGATTTTAGGCTGTGCAAGTTTTAGAAGGCATTCCGTTAAAAGTGGATTTTTTTTTTTTTTTTTAAAGCCAAGCCCCAGATTACGAAAGGGACTGATTCCAGGGTTGTTTCAAGGGGAGGAGAGAGTGTGCCCGGCTTGCAGGAGCCAGAAGACTCGCACTTTGTTTTCCACTGAACTGGGGATCCCGGGTCTAACCTGGGTCTCCCCCGCTCCCGGGATGCCCCGGGGAGAGTCTCCTCTTTGCCAGCCCCCAGGGTCACCTGGGCCCCGCGAGTTGTAACCCCTTGTGGGGGAGTGAACCGAGTTCTGGGAAGCCCGGATCCCCTGGGTCCGGGCGGGAGCTTGCTGCTCCTGGGAACCCGGCAGTAGCCGCATCTATTCCCTTGTAACTTGCATGGGCCTTGGGAGTCGGGTGGGCGCCTCTGGGCTGGTTGCTAGTGGACCCGGGGGACCCGGGAATCAGGCGACAGCGCAGGAATGCGGAGCTCCTGGGTTCTTCGGCCTCCAGAGCACCGGTGGGGCGAGGGCCATGGTTTACGCGGAGTCATTCCCCGCCCCCTGGACCAGTTTCTGAGACCTGAAGACTGCGCTTTAACTCTCCTTCAGGTGTTTACCTGGAACTGGTTGCCCCCGTAAATGGCATGAACCACAACAGTATGAACTTCCCTTGAAGCGCTTCCGAGAATGAATGGCAGTTCTTGGCACTGGGCGGTGTCTTACTAAGTTTCATACGGAGCCTCAAACTCTGGCCTCCGGGCTTTCCTTTCCACTATCTCTGGCATTCTTAGGATTAGGTAAAGGAATGAGTACTTTTCGCCCAAGGACCTACAGCATATTTCCATCATACTTGTACATTGTTAAACATGTTTGTATTCTTATGTCTTTTAATTTCCAAATTAAAAAAAAAATTAAAGCATGAGTTTTGCCTGTGAGGCCATCCCCCGTCCTTTTAACCCAGGTTTATTGTGGTGGCTTCTGGTTGCCTATGACAGCGAGAGAAGTTTTTGAAGAAAGAACTGGATTTAGAGTTAAGGGTATTGGTTTCAGTGAGAAAGAACTGGCTAAACTTTGCAGAACTTCATTTTGGGGAAACAGAACCTAGAGCAGAGGTAACAGTAAATTATAATTATAAAGCAATATGTCTTTCTTTTATTTGGTTTGTCACCTAGCTTGGTGTGGAAGATGGTAGTGTTTCCATAGTATATATGTGGACGTGGAGGGTCACACAGGCGCCTTGTGATGAAGCTATGATCCTGTCTTCCGGCAACCAATAATGACTTGCTGCCAAATGTTACTCAACCTGGAGATCCCTGCCAATTAGTGGCACAAAGTATCAGTCAGTGGCTATGGAACTGTTAAAATGGTCATTTGCAGTTCTCTGAATTTGCCTAGTCTTTCCTTGTACTCTGATCCCACTTACTGCTGAATCTGTGTAGCCTGTAAAGGATTTTGATTATCAAGAGAAAATCTGAGATTATCTTAAGGAGTTGGCAAAGTAAAACTTTATGATGAAGGAATATTAACTTGCAAATGAAACACAGTTCTGTGCAAGCAGTTTACTTTTCTCTTTTGTGGAATGGGAAAAATCTTTTGAAGACCTTGGCTAAGACCATTTATGAAAAAGAATTAGAAATATATTTCAAAGGAAATAATTAGTTGCTTTCCAGTAAAAAGAATTTTTTGTTGGGAAAAGCTGATTTTCATAATAAAATTTTATGTGTATTCTTCTGAACAAAACGTTTGGTACTTGAATGTAATAAAATACATTTAAGAATTTAGCAAATCTTTAGCAGGTAATTTACCCCTTGAAAGGAACCTAATTACATAATCATCCATAAAGTGCAATAGTAGTGGACAGTATAAAAAGTGAAAAATGTTTTTATACTCTCAAAATCTCGCAGATTCAGGCTGATGATCCAATCCATATATTTCTCCCTTTTGGAGAGGAAATTGTTCCTAAAGCTTTAGTAGTTCATCAGTTTTCATCTGCCTCAAACACTTTAACATTTAAAACCTTTTTCTAAGGTAACTTTGACCTCTTTATTGTTAGAACATACCCTTTTCCTAACTACTAAGGAAAAGAAATTTTACATTTTATGTATTTATTTTGTTATGAAATATAAAACAATATGGTATGTCCTTGAGTGTTGTATATTGTAAACATAATATGTAAGAACTTCTAAATAGTGAATGAGTGAAGTTGCTCAGTCGTGTCCGACTCTTTGTGACCCCATGGACTGTAGCCTTCCAGGCTCCTCCATCCATGGGATTTTCCAGGCAAGAGTACTGGAGTGGGTTGCCATTTCCTTCTCCAGGAGATCTTCCCAACCCAGGGATCAAACCTGGGTCTCCCGCATTTCGGGCAGACGCTTTACCATCTGAGCCACCAGGGAAGCAAATAGTGAATAGATATGTAAAATGAACTATATTACAAAATAGTAATGCCATATGATGTGTCCTTGAATTAAATAATTGAGTTGTCTAATCCTAGCTAACAATAAACTCTGGTTTTGATATCTATTACAATATGTGAATTAATGTCTATTATTTGTAGATTAATATTGGGATGTCTTGACAGTTATTTTCCCGATTAAATGATTGATTTATTTAGCTGGCATTTGGGGTGCTCGTAAGGGGATGTTAGGATATAGCCAAATTGCTGAACTTGAACTTGAATTTTGATTCTATTTGGGTTGCTTTGGCATTGTGTTCCAGAAAGTTCTAGGGCAGTGCATGTCTAATTGATGACATTTTAAAAGAAAAGTGGTAGTGCAGGGTAGAATCCTCAATTCTGTAAATTCTCAACATGCCTTGACTCATTAATTACTAAAAGATTAAAATTATTTTGAGTCCTGTCTGTTCTCAGGAGAATTCACATGGTGTGTTTTCCAGAATAAAATCTGTGTCAATGGCTATACCATGTAACTCTTCAGATTTATGTATAATCCAG
Organism: Ovis aries; assembly: GCF_016772045.2. Classification (NCBI taxonomy): domain Eukaryota; kingdom Metazoa; phylum Chordata; class Mammalia; order Artiodactyla; family Bovidae; genus Ovis; species Ovis aries. The sequence continues at coordinate 68,843,884 of NC_056061.1, forward strand.
ACCGTTCCTGAGATCAAACTTTTTGGTTATTTCCACTTGTATATCTCAGACTCCATCAATCCAAATCACACTCCTTGTTTCTTCCTTCAGACGCTCATACTCCAGTGACTCAATTGCACAAGCCAAAATTGGGCAGTCATTTTGTGCCTCAGTATACTGAAACTCATATCCAGTCAGTTCCCAAATCCCATTGGCCTTCATTTAATATCTAATAGCCCACATGTCCACCCACTTCTATCTACACTTATTTAAGCCACAATCATATGTTGCTTCCCAGCTCGAAATCATCTGCTGTTTTCCCACTGTTCTTTGGAGAAATAACAAAATCCTTTACAGGCTGTCTTCACAGCCCTGTTCCTGGTCCTGTCTGTTACTTCACCTAGTTCAACAAATCCCTCTCCTCTTAGGCTCCAAAAGCACTGGCCTCTGCTCAGATTTTTGAATGTTCTTTGATGTTTCCTGTCACGTTACATGGGAGATTCTTACCATTTTCTCTTCCCATCGCTCATCCTTGAAGGCTTGGCTCAAATGTCACATCTTCAAGAAAGCCTTCTTTAATTGCCCAGAGCAGGTCAGATTCCTCTGCAGTATGCTCATATTACTCTATGCTTCTCCTTTGTACTTTTGTAACATATTAGTAGTATAATGAAATACTCCATTATATAATTAATTGCTTGGTGTCTGTGGATTTCAAACTAGTATAGGTTTTGTCTCTTTGATAGTCATATTTCCATTGCCCAGATCAGTGCTTTATACATGAAAGTGAAAGTGTTAGTTGCTCAGTCATGTCCGACTCTTTGCAACCCTGTGGACGTTAGTCCACCAGGCTCCTCTGTCCGTGGGATTCTCCAGGCAAAAATACTGCAGTGGATTGCCATAGGCTCCAAATAAATATTTGTTGAATGAAGGATTACTATATAAAACCATATATAATGTGCATGTGTGTGTGCTCAGACTCTTCAGTAGTGTCCAACTTTTTGTGACTCCATGGATTATAGCCCACCAGGCTCCTCTATCCATGGGATTTTTCAGGCAAGGATACTGGAGTGGATTGTCATGCCCTCCAGGGGCTCTTCCTGACCTATGGATTGAATCCTAGACCCCTGCATCTCCTGCAATGGCAGGTGGATTCTTTACCACTGAGCCACCAGGAAGCCCATATATAATACATATACATATATTTTAACATCTATAGTCATATATATTATACAGCTATGATATATATTGTGGTTATATATTACATCTATATGCAATATGTTATACATAAATATATGTCAGCATGTATTAATATATTACAACATATTAATATAGTCTTGTATATTTTTAAAAATCCATGTTTCCCCTTTTCTCTTTAGGTATTGATGTTGATGATTATAGAAAATTGAAAGTCTTTAAAAGAGGATCTTGTCAAGCCTTTGGATTGTACTGAAACGCAACTAAGATGGCCAAGTATGGAGAGCATGAGGCCAGAGCTGACGATGGGCAGAATGAGTTCAGCGACATCATTAAGTCCAGATCTGGTAAGTAACGGAACCTTCAGAAAATGGCTGATTTTTTGTTCATAAGCTACTTAGAAGACATGAGATTTTGTTTGTTTTGTACTGTTCTTATGGGACAAACTTCTTTTGAGAAACAAAAATCTGACAAATGACTATTACACTGTAAATGGTAATACAATATCTCTGTGTGTGCTGTGCTTAGTCGCTCAGTTGTGTCCAACTCTTTGCGACCCCATGGACTATAGCCTGCCAGGCTCCTCTGTCCACGGGGTTTCTCTAGGCAGGAATGCTGGAGTGGGTTGCCATGCCCTCCTTGATATCTCTGTGTATTCTGTCTAAATTTCTCAATCCATCTTGGTTTCCTGGTATGTTGATTGGCATTGCTTGGTGAAACTGCTACCTGTTAGCTGATTGCTGTTCATTTATAAGAAACCTCTTGAACATAAAAGTGCAGCTTAAAAAATGATGCTTTGGGTAGGAAATGCTGTGGTTTCAGATGGGGTGGGTAGTCTTCTTGAGATTTGCTTTCATACCCCCTCTCCCCCATCCCATTTCTAACCAGTGCTAGGCCAACAGGTGTTCTACCTCTGCTTCCCTTTTTGAAGCATCTTATAAACCTTCTCAAGGTACAGTTTTGCCTAGGTTATCTAGAAAACTAGTTTAAGACAGATGAATGGTTTTCATTGAAGATTTAAATTGATTATGTAAGGATATCACTCCTTCCCTCAATCTTTTTATGTATTTATTTTCCCCTCAATCTTTTTATATAATCAAGTACTTTACCACTCTGGCTGTATAACTGAATCAACTGGGGAGGATTTGTTTTTTTTTTTTTTTTTTAATACAGATAAATTGGCTCCTCTCTAGACCTACTGAGTAAAAATTTCGGTATTTTTAAAAAGCAACAAATATGATTCTGAGATAGACTCTATGGGGAGATATTTTTGAGCAGCCAGGACCTAAGTTTTGAAAATTACACAGAACTCCACCCTGGGTGTGAACACTATACTTAAGTAACTTTGAGAGTTACTTTGGCCTATAAACTTAATACCCAGTGTCACTTTAAAACCAAAAAAGGAACCTCATGTCTGTTTTTGCTATGTGAACCATCTTTATATTATGTTAGAAGGTTGCTTTTTATTGTATGAATCTGCAGAAATATGCACTGAAAATAGGCTCTAAATTAATAGAGATGAGGGTTTTGCTGGTGGCTCAGATGGTAAAGAATCTGCCTGCAATGTGGGAGACTTGGCTTTGATCTCTGGGTCAGGAAGACCCCCCGGAGAAGGGAATGGCAACCCACTCCAGTGTTCTAGCCTAGAGAATTCCATGGACAGAGGAGCCTGGTGAGCTACAGTTCATGGGGTCACAGAGAGTTGGACATGACTGATCTACTGCCACACAGTTTCAGGTATATTTCCCTTCATGGCCCTGGTGTTGGTGGATTGGTAAAGACTGGTTATTACAGTCTTGGTTCTAAATGTGTAGCCACTGCTGTGTAGTTTGAAGGATCTTTTGGGGGGTACAGCTTAACGTCCTATTTTAAAGTATGTTCCGAGAAAGTTTAATGCCCCCTAAACTTTATTTTGATTTAAATGCTTTAGTTGTATAAAGTACTGTGTTGATGTAAGGGATTACTAATATCTTCTAAACAGTACAGAATGTATGTCCAGAAAAATATAGATGTAACAAGGAGGAAGATGACAGTGAGACAATTTAATGTACCCATGCTTGTCATGTTCTATAAATTGTGAGGAGTTATGTTCTTAAATAGTTTCTGAGTCAACCTCCATTACGGTAAGACCTTTGATATTTATTTATAACTGTGTATTTTAACCATGTCCATAAAAAAGTAATTATATAAGTTTAAAAATACTCGTTATATATGATGAGTACACATAACTTTTAAACTACTCTTTAAATTAAAAATGATCATTTCAAAAGACTGACTATTCTCATATACTACTGGGGACAGTCGGGTAGAACTTACTATGTTTTTAATGTATGCATTCCAATTGGCTCAGTACCTCTATTTTTGGAGTTTTGTTCCTAGGGAAGACACAGAAATATACAAGCAAAAAGTTGATCATAGCATTTTTATTATAGAAAAAAATTAGAAATACCATAAAAATCCAATACTGAAGATTGATTAAATCATAATTTCCCAAAGCATTTGAAACAAGTGTAAATTCTAATATATAAGTCAAAAAAGGATGTCATAGGCAAATAACTTTAGGAAACAATGGTTAGCCTATGCTGTTCCTTTAGTGTAGGGGACTTGACTAAATCATATAGAATCTCAGTGGAGCTAATTAAGGTGTATTCATAAAATAAAGGTTATACATTCACAAAAATGTTATGAATATGTATATATGAACATAGAAACATATTGTTGATGTTGTTATATAAAAATTATGTGCAATATAAAGTCATTTATGTGAAAAAATTTTTTTCCCAATAAAGTTCAATAGAATGTACACAAAAATGTGGTCATCTTGGTATTTGGGGATTATTATTTTCTCTTTTTTTACTCACAGGCACTTTAAATGCTTTTCAATGAGCCTGTATTACTTCTTAAAGTATTTCTAAAGTATTCTTAAAAATATCAAATTGCTTCAAGTGTTTTAATGCCAAGGTGATGACTGTTACTTTCTTTTTTATTTTTGATGGCTCCTACTTCAAAAAGCATTGAAAACTTAGCTGTTGCATAGCTGAGATCTGAATCACATTCTTTCGGCTGGATTATGTTGCAAAGGCAGTAGATAAATTTGGATTTGAATGGGCCTGTTAATTTCAATCTTGCTTTCTGAAAGTCAAAGGAATCATATACATATAATGCATATTCTCCTATAGGAGAGTTTTGATTCAGATCTATTTCTGTGTTTCTACTTTTTGAGGATCTAGCTATGGTGGAGGGGATAGAGATTGGGATAGGGAAGACCTGATGCTGAGATTATATTGATAAACTTTTGTCTTGGTTCATGAAGATTTATCTCGTTCCTCCTCAAATCCCTAAGTTTGAACAGTCTAAAAACCTCGCTTCATAAAAGTATTGGTGCATTTTATGTTAAGGTATTAGGATTGTTTATATTGCCCTCATTCAGTATTAATTTGCTTTATGCAGTGTATGAGGTTTAATAATTTTTAAAGTAATTTCTACCAACTAAACAGAAATCTGAACTATCAAGAGTAGGTGATGAAATATTTCATGAATATAAAAATCATGTATTTCTTCATGATTGTAATTCATTTGTCTTGGATTTGAGTGAGTTTTAGAAAAGAACTTGAAAGAATATGACCTTTAATGATTCAGGGTTTGGGGTTGGGTAAAAGTAAATCTTTCCCTAACTTAAAGACATGCAAGTCAAATTTGTCTGTCATTAATCAGTACACCTTTGATAGCCGGAATTAGTGAGCTTCAGAAAGTTTTACAGTTTATTAAGTATTTTGAGAGTAGATCAAGAGTAAGATTTTTTTTTTTTAAGTGAAATATATTATCAATGGAGTCTGTGGTGTGTAAACTTATGCTTGGAACATTTTAAACATGAAATAATAAAATGGTTTGAGATATGTGTAAAATCAAAGAACAGCCTCAGTGCTATTTTATTCTATCAATACTGATGCTTTAATGCCAGTAACATAGAATAAGTCAACCTTTTCTGTTCTTCTCAGTGCTGTTCTGGTAAGTTTTAGCTCAAAGCCCCATAAAGAGGGTAGACTTCAGGGCTAAAGACTGCCAACTAGCTCCTTGTGGGGATTTTGACTAGTAGGGATTAGAATCATAGATTCTCACATGGGAAGGGGCCATTTGTTGAATGAATTAGTCACTAAAACTCCACATTGTTGCATGATTCAACGCATTCTTTAACAGCCTTTGGACAGGAAGCCTGAGTGTAACATTTTTATCCTTGCTTCCTTCACTTTTTGTCTTCTTGTGTAATCCTGACCTAATTGTTGATGGAACCTGAGAGGTCCTGTTGTCTGGCCATGCCCCCGAGTACCCAACCTCTTCTTGCACACCTCTAGTGATGGGATCTCACTGATTATGATAATTGTAGCAACTGACATTGATTGAATACATGCAGTGGATGTGGTGCTCAGGGTTTCATCCTCACAATGACTATTTTACAGATGACGGACACGAGCCACACAGAAGTAATTTGCCAAACTGACCTTCTATTTCTGCAGCGGCCCAACCATGCCTGCCTGAGGGCCTTTGCACATCCCTCTTTCCCTGTCTTTGCCTGATGGGCTCCTCTTATTAGGTAGATCTAGGCTTTAGTATCACCTCTGAGAAAACTTGCCTTCTGACTGTAGGAAGTAACTCTCCCAGTCATCTTTTTGTTGTTGTTGTTACTATTTATTTACTACTTTCCTGCCCGTCCAGTGGTTAAGAATCTGCCTTGCAGTGCAGGAATGTGGGTTTGATCCCTGGTTTAGGATCTGAGGGTTTTCCCTGATGGCTAAACCTGGTAAAGAATCCACCTGCTAATGCAGGAGATGCAGATTCGATCCCTGGGTCGGGAGGATCCCCAGTGAAGAAAATGGCACCTGGCTCCAGTAGTCTTGCCTGGGAAATCCCACGGACAGAGGAGCCTAGCGGGCTACAGTCCGCGGGTCGCAAAAGAGTCAGACATGACTTAGTGACTAAACGACAACACTGGAAACTGAGATCCCACATGCTGTGGAGCAGCTAAGCTCGACCGCCATAGCTAGAGTCTGTGCAATGAAAAATCCCACGTGAGACAACGAAGACCTGGCACAGTCAAATAAATATTTAATTATTTGGCTGTGCCAGGCCTTAGTTGTGGCAACAGGGATCTTCAGTCTTTGTTGGAGCATGCAGAATCTTTTCGTTGTGACATGTGGGATCTAGTTCTCCGACTAGGGATCGAACTGGGCCCCCTGTATTGGGAGTGCAGAGTCTTAGCCAGAAGACCATGAGGAAGGTCACTCCCAGTCACTTTTGACTGTATCTGTATATTTAAGTTCCCCCTATGCTCAGTCACTTTCTGGTAGTTTTCTTGTTTCTCTTTGTGTGTGTGTGTGTGTGTGTGTGTGTGTGTGTGTGTGTGTGTGTGTGTGTGTGTGTGTTTGTTACCTTCCTTGGTAGCTGAGATAGTAAAGAATCTGCCTGGAATGCAGGAGACCCAGGTTTGATCCCTTGGTGGGAAAGATCCCCTGGAGAAGAGAATGGCTACCCACTCCAGTATCATTGCCTGGAGAATTCCAAGGACAGAGAAGCCTTGCAGTCTATGACGTCGTCAAGAGTCAGACACAACTGAGCAACTAACACCTGAACTTTTCTTTCAATGTCCTACTCAACTTAACTCCACAAGAGCAGGGACCCATGCATCCCTGGGGCTCAGCCCAGTGTCTAGCTCATAGCAGGTAAGCAATGCATGTCTAGTCAATGAAAAAGGCTACAGAGCTAGAAATGTCAGAGCTGGGGTGAGAACTCAGGTGCTCTGACTCCAGAAACTCTGCATTCGAGCTCTGTATGGAGCACCCAGTCTCCTAATTTACCAGGTAGTTTATTTTGTTGCTGCCAGATGGTCCTTTGTTTTTTTTGGTGCCTAAATTAATTCCTTAGAAATTTTGCAGAGTGTTAATTGTTTCGCTACATCCCTCTGCCTCTGCCTTTGTGGTTACGAAATTGGGGCCTTTGGCTGTGAGATAGAGCTGCTCCAGGCCGCTGGCGGGCATCCTGTCCTGCCATGGGAAGGCTGATTGCAGGAGATATAACCTGCCGCTCTCAGCCCTGATTATTGGCCCTGGTCTCTATCATTCTCTTCTAGACGTTGGCAAAGGAAAATAGCAGAGGACTGGCAGTCCTCTGGGTGGAAGGTAGAAGAACTAATAATCTGTTTCTGACGTGAATTCCCTTTTCTCTTTTTCTTTGCTTGCTGCTCAAGGCTTTTAACTGGCTGGTGAAAAAAAAGGTAGTGGATTTCAGATGGACTGCGGTCTGGCACAGTTTGAGGCCTGGTCTGATGCCTGGATGGGTATCTATGGCATTGAAAGGGTTGGTTGGGGAGGAGTGGACTGGGAGGGGAGAAAAGGGAGGCCAGTGAAATAAAAATAAAATGAATTCTTTACCATGGAATATTATACCTGGTTACATTTATAACAGGCCTAACAATGATACTGTGTTTACATGATACTATGTTTAAACTTTCTTAAGAAGATGTGGTTTTATGAAGCTGGGAGGAAGGTTACCTTATTTGTTTATCTTTTAGAGGCCTTTCTTTAGGAAAAACAGTGGTTATGTTGTATTTCCCATGGGTCTTCTTTCTCTTTTGTTTAAAGAAATATCTGTGTGGGGATTTTCCTGAAGAGTTTAAGGGACTGTGAAATATAGGTTTTTTTTCTCTCCCCCAACCCTGCCCCCCTCCCCCCAACCAAAGCATTACTTGGCTGGAATGCCTGTGCTTTGAAGGGAGTCTTTGAGCGTGTTTGGTTTTTTTCCATGAGCCCTGGGGATTTGTGGTGAGGGACAGTGACCCTGGTGGAAATTCAACTCTTAACAGAGGACAGTAGCTATTCTTGTCATGCACATAAAATATTCTGTGTTGGTACCTCATTTAGGCTGAAATAATGCCATCATAAAAAAGATTTCTGCATTCATGTAATTCTCATGACCTGTTACTAAGGTTGGGAAAGCTGTGTAGGTGATCTGTTCTCCACAGGAAAACAAATTTTGGAGAATGTTCTAAGCAGTAGAAGTCTTTAGTATATAGACAGAATGGAAAACTCAGTTTTACTGAACCTTATTTGAGCCCAGATTTGAAGTAGATGTCGATAGGATGATTTTCAGGAAACAAGGGAACATGCAAGATCATTGAAGTGGTTGAAAATATTAGTTAAAATTCTATTGCAAAAGATTACTTAGGTGGTTTCACATGTATTGGTTAGATTTCCCCCCCCCCCCCTTTAAGCTGTGTGTGTGTGTGTGTGTGTGTAGGCATAGATATTTACTGTTCTACTCTTTTTATTTTTTGCTGTGCCCTAATTGCTTAATAATAAATACAGTCAGTTTAGTATTTGAGAGGTGAATCGGTGTGAAATTTTAATATATATTTACTGTCGAAATGCTGGTTGTGGACTGAGAAATCTAAGCTAGACCTGGTCCTTTCACTTTTCCTTGCTCTACCCCTGGATTTGCATAGGTCAAGTGTGGGAGGCAAGTAGTCCCAGGTTCCAAAAAGTGGCTCTCTGGCCTTGACATCCAAGCCTTTTCACAACCAAACACCTGAGATTTATTTATATTCTGTGAACCTTCTCTGTCAAAAGCTTGTTCTCCTAGCCTAGCCAATAATAGGAATCATTTGTGTGTGTGCACTCTTGGCAGTTAAGATTAAAGTTTGCATTGGCACAACCTTATACCGATTTTAAGATCTGTTCACTTAAAAAAGCAAAAAAAAAAAATCAGTTTTGTTTGTCACAGTCATTAAAATCAAGGTGTAAAGCAGGAGAATAACATTTTGTAGGTGAATATTTTCAAATGAATTTTTTTTGGTGGGTGGGTGGCAGGCTAATTATTATGATTTCTGTCCAGTTCATCAATCTCAGTATTGAATTATGTAACATTCTTTTTCCTGAAGATCAGAACAAAGCACATTGACAAGCACATTGATAATGACATTTCTGATAGAGCAGAGAAATCCAGTAAAAAAAAAAATGACTTTCTGTCTCTAAACTGGCAGAACTTAGAAAAATCCCATGATTAAAAAGATATTATCTGGTGAGATCATCTTTTCTAATTCCATTGTTCGAATGTTTGCACATTTGTCTCATGCCATGTTCTGATTAAGATTTTGGTGTAGGATATTTCTGTGAAAAAGGCTTTAATACGAATTGATTAGTTTTCTTATTCTTTATGGGTGAGTCTTGTGATTTTCATTAGTTCAGTAATTACATAGATGTCGACATATGCTTTTATTTTGAAAGTCGGGTTTTAGGCTCAGCCTCTTAGAGTTCCTAACTCTGGCTACATGTCAGAACCACCCTTTGGGATTCCGACTCAGTCACGTGGGGTGGGGTCCCGGCGTCTGGAGTTTTAACAAGCTCTGCAGTTACTCTGTTTAGTGCCATTGATTTATGGACAAAGGAAGCAGGTTTAAGACTCTTGGAACCAAAGTGAAAGTGGTCTGTGCATTTCAGAGGAGAAAGGAGAGCTACAGTCCAATGTTGAAGATTATTTCTACTAACAACCTCTTCTTTTTAAATAATTTTAAGAGGTAGTGGATTTTGTGGTTTTGGACTTTTTTTCTTTTGCCTTGTATTTTTGTGCTAAGCAAAGGTAAAATTGTGTAAAGAGAGCAGGAGAGTGATGAAACTTTGGTGCATTTCTTAAAGTGGACTGTTGAACTGGAAGATCCTACCAAAATATTCAGCCTTGAAATATTTCTTCTTGGAGCACCTTGGTCTTCAGTTTGGTGCATTTAACCTCTTCCTGCTGCAAGGTTAGAGTAGAAACCTGAATTCTTTCATGGGATATTCTGAACTTATCGTAAAAACTTATTGTCTGTTTTTTCTAAGAAACATTTCCAAGACAGATATGGTTTGACTCATGGTGAGGAAAAATCCCACATCCATCCTTTATGTTGATTTTCTTTCTTTTTACTTAAGTTATAACTTATTCATACAGTGGAATTATTTGCAATGAAAAATCACAGGTTCTTTCTGTATTGATATGGGATGGTCTCTAAGATGCAAGAACATAGTAACTTGATGCTAGTTTTCTTACCTTCTTTAAGGTTAATAAGGTATTACAATTGTATTTGCCTCCTTGTTTTTGTAATTGTATTTATTTTCTTAATAATCTTTATTTTTTTATCGAGGCATGTTTGATGTACAGTAATACAATCTGTTATGGGAGTACAATATAGTAATTCACAATTTTTAAAGGTTATACTCCATTTATAGTTATTATAAATTATTAACTCTATTCTGCATGTTGTGAAATACATTCTTGTAGCTTAATTTATGCTTAATAGTTTGCACCTGTTACTCCCCTCCCCTTATGTTGCCCCTCCCCCACTGGTAACCACTAGTATGTTCTTTATGTCCATGAGTCTGCTACTTTTTTGTCATATTCACGAGTTTGTTGTATTTTTTAGATTTCACATGTGATAACATGTAGTATTTGTCTTTCTCTGTCTCATTTATTTCCCTTGGACCATAATGCCCTCCAAGTCCAATATTAGAGTTATAAGAATTTAAGTACATTTGAGGTTAACTTGTCAGATAATTGAATTGTCTTAAAAGATAATCAAATACGTCAACTGCAGTTTTTAAGCTGCTGAAAGGAGTTTAAGTTTGTAAAGGAAACCAAGGATCAACCCCCCTGTATTAGTTTCTATGGCTTCTGTAACAAAATGACCACAAGTTTTATGGTTTAAAACAATAGAAGTCTATAGTTTCCCAGTTCTGGAGGCTAGAAGCCCAAGATAGAGGTGTCAGCAGGGCCTTGTTCCTTCCGAAGTTTCTAGGAAAGAATTCCCCTTGCCGCTTTCAGCATCTGGTGGCTCCTGGCTTTCGCTGGCTTGTGGCAGCATCCCTCCAGCTTCTGCCTCTTTTTCTAAAAATTGGAGTATAGTTGCTTTACACTGCTGTGTCGGTTTCTGCTGTACAGCAAAGAGAACCATCCATATGTATACATACGTCGGGCTTCCCAGGTGGCTCAGTGGTAAAGAATCCTCCCGCTAATGCAGGAGACACAGGTTTGATCCCTGGGTTGGGAAGATTCCCTGGAGAAGGAAATGGCAGCCCACTCCAGTACTCTTGTCCTGGGAAATCCCATGGACAGAGGAGTCTAGTGGGCTACAGTCCATAGTGTTGCAAAGTCAGACATGACTGAGTGACTGAGCCTGCATGCACACATATATCCCCTCTTTCTTGGATTTCCTTCCAGTTTAGGTAACCACAGAGCACCAAGGAGAGTCCCCTGTGCTATACAGCGCTAACCCTATATACAGGTCTAGTCACTAAGTCATGTCCGACTCTTGCTACCTCATAGACTGTAGCCTGCCAGGTTTGTCTGCCCATGAAATTTTTCCAGGCAAGAATACTGGAGTGGATTGTCATTTCCTTCTCCAGGGGATCTTCCCAACCCAGGGATTGAACCCTGGTCTCCTGCATTGCAGGCAGATTCTTTACCAACTGAGATACTGGTGAAATGGATTCCTATTTGGTCTGCCTCTTTCTTTCATCTCTCTTTATTTTTTGTGAACGGGGCCATGTTCAGATTTTACTCAGGGAATTCTAAAGTTTGCAAGAAACGTGACCCCTTATCAAAATACTGTCTTTTGAAATGTGAGTCTGACTTAGAGCTGGGAGAGTGACTGAGTCTTATTTGGTGTTGAAGGCCCTGGGCCATATCCGGAAGCCACCTCCTGGGATGCTCTGTGATAAAACTCCAGGTATACTCTATTTGATGCTTCCCTGATAGCTCAGTTGGTAAAGAATCCACCTGCAAAGCAGGAGACCTCGGTTCAATTCCTGAGTTGGGAAGATCCCCTGGAGAAGGAATAGGCTACCCACTCCAGTATTCTTGGACTTCCCTTGTGGCTTAGCTGGTAAAGAATTGCCTGCAATGTGGGAGACCTGGGTTTGATCCCTGGGTTGGGAAAATGGCCTGGAAAAGGGAAAGGCTACCCACTCCAGTACTCTTGCCTAGCAAATCCCATGGACGGAGGAGCCTGGTGGGCTGCAGTCCATGGGATCGCTAGGAGTCAGACACGACTGAGCGACTTCACTTTCACTTTTCACTTTCATGGCATTGGAGAAGGCAATGGCAACCCACTCCAGTGTTCTTGCCTGGAGAATCCCAGGGACGGGGGAGCCTGGTGGGCTGCCGTCTCTGGGGTCTCACAGAGTCAGACACGGCTGAAGGGACTTAGGATACAGTCCATGGGGTCGCAAAGAGTCAGACACAACTGAGCAACTTTCACTTTGTACTCTATTTCTTTGTTATCCTTATAGTCTCTTTGTAAGGTGTTTAGAAAATGTTATACTGCGGAATGTAAAGCTATTTATTTTTGTGCTTCTACTTATAGTATCTGTGGTCAGTTCTATAACATCAGTTCAGCTCAGTTCAGTTCAGTTGCTCAGTTGTGTCCAACTCTTTGTGACCCCATGAATCGCAGCATGTCAGGCCTCCCTGTCCATCAACAACTCCCAGAGTTTACTCAAACTCATGTCCATCGAGTCGGTGATGCCATCCAGCCATCTCATCCTCTGTCGTCCCCTTGTCCTCCTGCCCCCAATCCCTGCCAGCATCAGGGTCTTTTCCAGTGAGTCAACTCTTCCCATAAGGTGGCCAAAGTACTGGAGTTTCAGTTTTAGCATCATTCCTTCCGAAGAACACCCAGGACTGATCTCTAGAATGGACTGGTTGGATCTCCTTGCAGTCCAAGGGACTCTCAAGAGTCTTCTCCAACACCACAGTTCAAAAGCATCAATTCTTCGGTGCTCAGCCTTCTTCATAGTCCAACTCTCACATCCATACATGACCACTGGAAAAACCACAGCCTTGACTAGACGGACCTTTGTTGACAGAGTAATGTCTCTGCTTTTTAATATGCCATCTAGGTTGGTCATAACTTTCCTTCCAAGGAGTAAGCCTCTTTTAGTTTCATGGCTGCAATCACCATCTGCAGTGATTTTGGAGGCCCCCAAAATAAAGTCTGCCACTGTTCCCACTGTTTCCCCATCTATTTGCCTTGAAGTGATGGTACTGGATGCCATGATCTTTGTTTTCTGAATGTTGAGCTTTAAGCCAACTTTTTCACTCTCCTCTTTCACTTTCATCAAGGAGAGACTCTTAATCATATATTAAATACCATTATAATACTGTGTCTCAAGAAAAAAAATCAGAGTGACTTGAATTATTCTAACTTACATGTGCTTTTTCAAGAGATGTAGCCTGTTAGAAGATCGAAGGGTGTTGGTATTTGGAGAATGCACACATATGCTTGCTGTCTGTCTGGGGCTGGCCTTTTGGAGCATTTGGTGTAGCACAGATCTTACTCTGGGGACCTGGCATCAAGGCAGATTGCTCAGAGAGGGGAACTCATTTGCATGCATGTTTCAGTGAAACATTTAGGGACGTCTGATGCTGACCTATCTTTTTATGTCTCCCTCCCTCCAAAATATACCCTGTGAGGGAGATGCACGGTGCTTGTGAGGACGGCCCGTGGTCCTTTTCCTGTCTTTGGGACGTGGCTTGCTTTGTTTTCTCCGCTTGATTGTTCTTCCCTCCCCACCCCTTGGTTTTGAAACCTCCATCTTTCAAACATCAGCATAAATGCCACAAAGCATTCTATTCTTTGATCGATCACAGAGCCACAATCAATCTTCTTCCCTCTTGTTCACTCTTTATTTCTATTTTTGGCTCCTCTTGCTTGTGTATGGGCACGTGCTTTCCTAACTTGACCTTCTGATGCAGCCTTTAGCTTAGTCTCCACACACAGTAAGTGCTCAATAAGGGCTCGCCATGCTCTTTAATGGTTTAAAATAATCAGACTTGCTGATATACATACCTTATTCACTCAGCAAATGCTTGTCATTCATTCAGTGTAGCTAGATGAAGGGCCCAGAGGTGAGCAAGACATTGGTCTCTGCTTCATTCAGGTATTCTCAGGCTGGTTGGGAAGAGAGGAGTAAGGAGACAGCCCTGCACAAACCCTGTGTAGTGTACCCAAAGCTGGGGAGTCGGGGGAGGAGAAAGGACAGGTCTTACTTCATTGGGAAAGAGAGAGCTAGAGGAAGGGAGTTGAGGTGTGCCTTGAGGGATGCATAGGAGGTAGTTGTGTGGCTGTGAGGGGAGGGCATTCCAAGGTGATGGGAAAGAACAGTGCGTTTTGAGCCTGCAGCTGGTAGGTGAGTGTGGCTGGGGTGTTGTAGATGAGGAGAGAAGTTGGGACCAGATTTTGAAAGCTCTTTGAAAGCAGGCTAAGAGGTTTGATCTTTTCCCTGTTGGGAACTACTATAGGATTTTAAGTGGGTTAATGATGGAGTAAGTATTGTTTTTCAAAAAGATAACTTGGTGGACAGTATGAATGATAAATTTCAAAGGGAGCAGAGTTGACGGGAGGAAGGGAGCAGATAAGTTGTGAAAATAACTAAGGCTAGAGATCATGGGAGCTTGGACCAGAGTGGTACGAGAGTAGAGGAGAAGGGGAGAGGATTTGAGAGATGGTTTGCAGTTAGTAACCACATGTATAAAGCTATAATGTAAACTTCACTTCAAGGGATTTGTTTTATATTCTTCAATCTGATAGATAGCTTTTCACATTATAATTCATATATATATTTTTCAATCAGATGTATAGTTTTAAAAATTATGTTATAAATCACGTAACAACCCTTTTAGTATTTGCTCTTCCTCCAGAATTTATATGCTTAACTTGATTAATTTCTACATTTTAAAGGTAGCTTTTACACCTTAATTACATTAACAATTGCTGTTTTTCTAAAGTAGCGCTCTTGGTTGGCTTGTTCAGGTGACTTTGAATTGAACTGTTTTAATAGCATTTGTAATTTTTTTCTATATGTATATTCTGAAAGAAATGCCATGCTTTAGGAAAAAAGTAGGTTGATTAAAATAAGAGAAAAGATAATATAAAACCTCTTTTAAAAGGAGGCAAAGAAAGGTAATATTAATTTTATCTTGAAGGGAATAGTCTTGGACAGCTGAAAGAAAATTTATGTGTGAAAAGAGCCTGGAAAACTATTTCAGAGGGAACTTAACTGAAGAATAGGGTGTTTCATGTGCGGATAGTGTCATCCTATATTACTGATTTCACTTTCAACAGATAGGATAGAGTAAATGGAAATTAAAAACAAATCAAGAACAGATGTTGAGAAATATCTCTCATTTAGGAAATAATTAAGTGGTGGAAAGGTCATTGGAGTTCAGTCAATAAAGCAGGGATGCTCAAAAATCATAATTATTCAGATAACAGATGCTTTTCCTAATGTGATGCTCTGTTGTAGAGCTTTGAGGAATAGAAGAAAGAAGAAGTTACTCTTGTCATATTATTTTCTCTCTTGAGTTCTGTCTTTCAAATCCTGATATTCAGTGGGCTAACTTTAAATTCTAATATAGAAGCTGATATTTCAGAACGGTCATTCCCTTGACTTTCAAGGAAAAACAGAAGAGCCAGCTTGAAAATTCTGTGTTGCTGGGTTGTACGTTGTGGTTTCTAAGGTTTTGACTTGGCCAGTTTAATTGTCTCTTGAGGTTGTGAATCTGGCTTCAAGATTCAGCTCTATTTTCTATTATGGAGATTGTTAGGGAAGGACTTATTTGTCTGTCTGTACCTACCTAGCTACCTATCTGTCTATTCAGCCATCCATCCTACCTGTAAAAGACATTTTGACCAGCATGTTGTCGCCTACTGTATGTCAAGCACTTGGATTGGCACAGGGTGACTAAGACGTAGTTCCAGAGGTCAGTTAATCTTTTGCCTGGAGAGGGCGGTTGCACAGGCTTTTAAGTAAACAGATTGAATAGGCAGTTAGATTTTAAAAAAGTGAAACAGCATAGATTGCTGTGTGAGCTCCCTGGAAGGGTAGCTGATGTCTAAGGGTCTCAGGAAAGGTTTCTTTCCTGAGGAGAGGTATTTAAATTAAGATCAGAAGAGTGAATACAAGTGAGACAAAAAGTGGGCAGAGGGAGATGAGGAGGGCTATTGAGATAAAGGGAATCAGTGACGTGCCAGAGGTTTGGAGGTTAAAACCGCAGATCACTCAGTGTGGCTGAAGTGGGGTTGAGAAGTTAAGCTGAGACCAATTGTTGAAGTCTTATATGCCATGGTTGGGAGTTTGGGTTGTATCCTGAGTAACTCTGAAAGGATTAGAAATTTGTTTTGTTTTGTTTTGTACTGGGCTATAGCGATTAACAAGCAATCTTGTGATAGTTTCAGGTGAACAGAGAAGGGACTCAATACACATCCAGGTATCCATTCTTCCCCAAAGTCCCCTCCCATCCAGGCTGTCACATAACATCGAGCTGTTTACAATAGCAAAAGACATGGATGCAACCTAAACGTCCATCGACAGGGGGATGGATAAAGAGGGTGTGGTACCTATACACAATGGAATATTCAGTGCAATTCAGTCGCTTAGTCGTGCTCGACTCTTTGTGACCCCATTGACTGCAGCACGCCAGGCTTCCCTGTCCATCACCAACTCCCGGAGGTTGCTCAAACTCATGTCCATCGAATCGGTGATGCCATCCAACCATCTCATCCTCTGTCGTTCCCTTCACCTCCCTCATTCAATACTACTCAGTTATTAAAAAGAATGAAATAATGCCATTTGCGGTAACATGGATGGACCTAGAGAGTATCATACTTAGGGAAGCAAGTCAGACAGAGAAGGAGAAATGGTGTGTGACTATTCGTGGAATTTATTCGTGGAATCTAAAAAGAAATGATACAAGTGAACTTACTGAGCAGAAACAGACTCAACGACTTCCAGAGCAAACTTATGGTTCCTGGCGGGTGGGGATAGGGGAAAGGGATAGTTAGGGAGTTTGGGATGGACATGTACACACTACTTTATTTAAAATGGGTAACTGACCTACTGTATAGCACATGGAACTCTGGAAGGATTTTTTTTTAAATTGAAATTTTAACACTATTTTAAAAAATAATGAAGCAGTCCATACCAAAAAAGTGTAGAAATGATATACCAGATATGAGAACAGTTCCTGAAAGAAATGAGGGAAGAAGGTTTGGGTGTAGGAAAAATCCGAACTTCAGTTCAGTTACAGCAAGGGCACCATCTGACTCGTTAGAGAGCCCTGAAGCTGGGGTGGCTCCTCAGAGGTTTCCCCAAGTGAGACCACAGTGTTGAGCTTTGGGGCCCATGTCTCAGCCTGTGCACTGGCTTTAGGCTGACCCTGGGAAGGAGGAGAGGTGCAAGTCTGGCCAAGTCAACTGCATTGGGCCAACTGCCATTGCTGAAGCTATGCAGAACTGTGACTTAGTGCCAGCACTTTGAGCTGCTGGAAGAATGAATGAAGGCGTGTGTTGTCTTCTGCGTCATACAGCCTAGCGTCCCTTCAGTGATATACACCGTGCCATTCTCCTGTTGTCTGTTTGTGGGTTTGAAATAGTTCCTATTTTTTCAAACCTCAGCGTTAAAAAAAAAGTTGTCTAGTTTCCAGATATTTCCCCAATTCCTCCTCCAACACATGCACACACACAGATTACACACACTACAACATAAACCTCAATTCAAGTGTCTGATCACACGCTATTTATTTTTCTCTGGCAATTGGTGATGCCCTCCTCTCTCTCACTCCTGGTTTTAGAAGGTTTTGCTTCTCTGAGAAGTTTCAAATAGAGGGCTGATCTGATGAGATTTGCTTTGTAGAATAGATGACTTGTGTTGGGGCGGTGGATGGGGCAAGGCTAGAGGCCTAGGGGACCACTGTGTGACTGTCACAGGTGAAGAATGAGGGGTATTGTTGGCCTGAACTAAGGAGTGGTAATTGGGATAAGAAGAGGGGAGTGTTGGAAGGCTTTAGGCAAGAGATGGACAGAATGGGATGGAGTGGTGGGGAAGGAGTCTGCTTTCAACGCCTGGCAGGAGTAGCCTTTCTGTTAAGGTTTAGGGGGAGAGAGATTGTTGAGTGTTGGTGTTATTTGCTCAGTCATGTCTGACTCTTTTGCGACTCCATGGACTGTAGCCCTCAGGACCCTCTGTCCATGGAATTCTCCAGGCAAGAATACTGACTAGATTGGCTTGCCATTCCCTTCTCCAGGGGATCTTTCTGACCCAGGGATCAAACCCAGGTCTTCTGCATTGTAGGCAGATTCTTTACCTTCTGAGCCATTTTAGGGGAGAAAGATGATTAGGGGATGTATTCTTTCTTTCTGTCCTTCTGTCTGTCTGTTTGCCTATCTACCCATTATCTACATCTCCTAGGAGCGTGGCCCAGACTAGAATCACATCCTTGAAAATTGACAGCTGGAGTCTTGACTATTTTCCTCAGTATCCATGGAACTCTTTTAAACACATCCTTAAAATTTTTCAAATTTTGTCCAGAACTGTTTTATTTCTCTTCATATTGTCTGAGATTTTTGACTGACCCTAGAATGAGCATCTGGAAAAAGGGTAATTTAAGACATGGTAGATGATGGCAGTGGAAAATGAGGAATTAAGAAGTGATTTTTGATTTTTAATATTTTTAGCAGATATTGGTAGTTAACCCCTTGGGAGCTGACTGTATTTATCTCCAAGAGTCATAGGAAACCAACTTGCAGATATTATTCTAGCTGACTTGGTTAGCTTGGGGAGGGAATGGAGAGGGTTATTAAGAAATGCTTGTAGCGTGTCCAGAGTTTTTACTAATATGCTCTTGCATGTTTTCTGGGAAAAAAGTGTGTACAGTTTTAATTTTTTTTTATCAAAGAGGCCTATGATCTGCCAGAAGCTTTTGTCTTATTAGTCTCTTGTAGGGTTTCAGTCTTTTCTGATGGAAACTAAATTGACGGTCTGACACTCTGACATGAGTTTGGGGACCCACACTATCGCCCCAGGTCAAATTCTGGGCCATATGTCACCTCTGTTGTTTCAGGGCCATTCAAACAAAAGACCTGATTGCCAGGATGAGGGTGGGTAGACACAAAGCTTGAAGGGCAAAATTTCGGATAATGTTTGACCCCAGTTTTGCATATAATGAATTTTTATTTGTTGATGAATCTTTCCCTTTTGTTGCTAAGAGTAGCAAATAATCAGACAAATTGCTAATTAATAATCTGGCTCAGATCTTTCTTTTAAATTAGTGGAACTTGTGCTTCATCAAGCTCAGGTGGAGTGGGTATCACAATGCTTCATTTTTTTTAACATCAAATATTTTTTGCAAATGATGACATATTTGTCACTTGAAAATGGGCCAGCAGTCTCTCTTGTACTCTTGGAGTAAGAGTAGTGGTCCTCACATGAGAACCCCACTTCCTGATGGCCTTTCTGATATCTCCTTTCTTCCACCCTCTCTTTTTTTTTTTTTGAGAGATCAGGTCATGTACCCTTTGCTTCTCATGCCACGTGCTGACCGTGCCACCCCCCAACCCCAGCTTAAGTCTCTTATCACTGAATTCATCACCCACTAAATGTCACTCTGTCCCCCCATTACTCCCTCTCATTTCTCAGTTATTTTAACTCTTGGTTCACTGTTCAGTTCAGTTCAGTCACTCAGTCGTGTCCGACTCCTTGTGACCCCATGAATTGCAGCACGCCAGGCTTCCCTGTCCGTCACCAACTCCCGGAGTTCACTCAGACTCATGTCCATCGAGTCAGTGATGCCATCCAGCCATCTCATCCTCTGTCGTCCCCTTCTCTTCCTGCCCCCAATCCCTCCCAGCATCAGAGTCTTTTCCAATGAGTCAACTCTTCGCATGAGGTGGCCAAAGTACTGGAGCTTCAGCTTTAGCATCATTCCTTCCAAAGTAATCCCAGGGCTGATCTCCTTCAGAATGGACTGGTTGGATCTCTTTGCAGTCCAAGGGGCTCTCAAGAGTGGTTCACTGTTAACTCTCTCTAAAAGTCACTCTTTTAAAAACAAACTTATGGCTACCAAAGAGGAAAGGATCAGGGAGGGATAAGTTAGGAGGTTGGGATTAACATATATAAACTACTCTATACAAAACAGAAGGCCAACAAAGACCTACTATGTGGCACAGCGAGATCAAACTAGTTAATCCTAAAGGAAATCAACCCTGAATATTCACTGGGAGGACTGTTGCTGAAGCTGGATCTCTAATACTTTGGCTACTTGATATGAAGAGCTGACTGTTTAGAAAAGACCCTGATGCTGGGAAAGATTAAAAGCAAAAGGAAAAGGGGGTGCCAGAGGATGAGATGGTTAGATAGCATCACTGACTCAATAGACATGGATTTGAGCAAACTCTGGGAGATTAGTGGAGGACAGAGGAGCCTGACGTGCTGCAGTCCATGGGGTCACAAGCAGCTGGACATGACTTAGTGACTGAACAACAACAAATGGCACAGGGAACTCTACTCAACATTTTGTAATAACCTATAAAGGAAAGAATCAGAAGAAGAAAGTAAAATATATATCTGAATCACTGTGCTATACAACTGAAACTAACATGATACTGTAAACCAACTATACTTGAGTAAAAAAATTTTAAAAAGATACCCTTGTTTTAGTGATTTTAATGTAAACATAGATGATTCTTTCAACACTATACTCTCAGTTTTTGAGTTTCTCTTTCTAATGATCTTGTCTTTCACTTCAGTGCTTATATCCTGGCCAAACCATACCATCATTTAGGACGGCAGGTCCTCCACAGTCTGAATTTCAAGTGTCACACTTTCTGGCTCACTCCCTCTCGCATTGTAAGTTGAGCGATTTCTGCTCCAGCAGGGTCTAGAATCTGTCATTCCAGTATCACTATGCTCTTGCCTGTCCCTTTGCCAATTACCAATCAAAATCATTCCTTTCTCATGCCTGCAATTCCCTTGACGTTCTTGCTTTGTCATAACTGTCCAACCCCACCGCTGGTTAATCTAAGTCTCTACCGATTCTCTAGCAGTCCCCATGCAGAGACGATGGCTGGAAAAAACCACACCCTTCATTCCTTGCCTTAGTGTAATTTAAAATCGTGCATGAGACCTTGATGTTACTTGGCACTCATCTTCCACTGTTCTGCATGATTATTTCATACCATCTCCTCTTTCCTGAAATATTCACCCCTTCCTTCCTATTTGACTCTTAGCTGATGACTTTGCCTACTCTTGTCCTAAGAAAACTGAAGTCAACCGAAGAGGAATCAATCCATAAGTTCTGACAATTCATCTACTTCTGACCACTCCTGCCCAAGGCCATCCCCACAATATAATGGTATCCCATCCTCTCTTGCTCAGTTCAGTTCCGTTCAGTCGCTCAGTTGTGTCCGACTCTTTGCAACCCCATGAATCGCAGCACGCCAGGCCTTCCTGTCCATCACCAACTCCCAGAGTTCACCCAAAATCATGTACATCAAGTCGGTGATGCCATCCAGCCATCTCATCCTCTGTCATCCTCTTCTCCTCCTGCCCCCAATCCCTCCCAGCATCAGGGTCTTTTCCATTGAGGTGGCCAAAGTATTAGAGTTTTAGCCTCAGCATCAGTCCTTCCAATGAACAGCCAGGACTGATCTCCTTTAGGATGGACTGGTTGGATCTCCTTGCAGTCCAAGGGACTCTCAAGAGTCTTCTCCAACACCACAGTTCAAAAGCATCAATTCTTCGGTGCTCAGCCTTCTTCACAGTCCAACCCTCACATCCATACATGACCACTGGAACAACCATAGCCTTGACTAGACGGACCTTTGTTGGCAAAGTAATATCTCTGCTTTTGAATATGCTCTCTAGGTTGGTCATAACTTTCCTTCCAAGGAGTAAGCGTCTTTTAATTTCATGGCTGCAATCGCAATCTGCAGTGATTTTGGAGCCCCGCAAAATAAAGTCTGACACTGTTTCCACGTCTATTTGTCATGAAGCAATGGGACCAGATGCCATGATCTTAGTTTTCTGAATGTTGAGCTTTAAGCCAACTTTTTCACTTTCCCCTTTCACTTTCATCAAGAGGCTTTTTACTTCCTCCTCACTTTCTGCCATAAGGGTGGTGTCATCTGCATATCTGAGGTGATTGATATTTCTCCTGGCAATCTTGATTCCATCTTGTGCTTCTTCCAACCCAGCGTTTCTCATGATGTACTCTGCATATAAGTTAAATAAGCAGGGTGACAATATACTGCCTTGACGTACTCCTTTTCCTATTTGGAACCAATCTGTTGTTCCATGACCAGTTCTAACTGTCGCTTCCTGACCTGCATACAGGTTTCTCAAGAGGCAGGTCAGGTGGTCTGGTATTCCCATCTCTTTCAGAATTTTCCACAGTTTCTTGTGATCCATACAGTCAAAGGCTTTGGCGTAGTCAATAAAGCAGAAACAGATGTTTTTCTGGAACTCTCTTGCTTTTTCCATGATCCAGCGGATGTTGGCAATTTGATCTCTGATTCCTCTGCCTTTTGTAAAACCAGTTTGAACGTCTGGAAGTTCACAGCTCGCATATTGCTCACTCGAGGGTCTTTTCAGTGTACCTTCTGCGTCCTCACTATTTTCCTTTCTAGCGGATTTTTTCCATCAGCATATGAACTACGAGTTTTATTCTCTAAAAAAGTCTTTCACTCTAGGTCTTCCAGCTCTCTTCACCTATCATCTTATTTCTTTGTTCCCCTTTGTAAAAAGACTTCCTCTGAAGAGGTGTTTATACACAGTCCAAGTCCTCTCCTTTCATTCTTTCCTAAACCACTTTAATGGCACTTAAGTGCGTAGTTTCTACAATGTGACTGAAACTGCACTTGGCAAAGTTACTAGAGACTTCCCCATTGCTACATCTGCCGGTCAGTTTCCAGTCCTCATTTTGCTCGATCTCTCAGCAGTGTCAACACAGTCCGTCGTTTGTTCCCCCAGGAAGCACTTCCTTTGCTTGTCTTCCAGGATGTACCATACTCTTCCCAGTTTCTCTCTCCTTTTGCTTTGCTGATTCTTCTTCCTCACATTGGAGGATCCATGGTATAGTCCTTGGAGGTCTTCATTATTACCACTCACTCCCTGTCATTCTTCAGCCTTGCTTTAAATGCCATCTGAACACTGGACTCACATTTCTATCTCTGGCCCCAACATTTCCCCCTGAACTTCATACTTATATTAACAGATGCCTGCTTGGCATCTCTACTTACATGCCCAAATCTGAACTCCTCATCTCCCCTCAAGCCAAACCTGACCCCACAGTTTTGCCCATCTCTCCTGAAGGCAATCTGATTTTTCCAGTTGCTCAGGTTGAAGGCTGAAAATTCTGGAGTCATCTCTGTGGTCCCTTCTTTCTCTTGTAACCACATCCAGTCCATCAGGAAATCCTGTTGGCTCTATTTTCCTGATACTCTTCCTACCGAATCCTAGTCCAGTGTTAGCATCTCCACTGCCACTGGCGTGGGCGAGGTCACTGTGACACGTGCCTGAATTTCTGCAGCCTCTCTCCCCCGCTCCACGGTCTCCCTGCTTCCCTCCTTGTCCCACTGAGGCCGGTATGAACCAGCAGCAGAGTGAGCCTGTTAAAAACGGAAGTTTTAAACTTCTGTTAAAGGTATAAAAACAGGATTATATCATTCTGCATTCGCAGTTCTGCAGCTACTTCCCATTTTACTTATTGAGAAAGCAAAAGACCTGGCAGTGACCCACAGGCCCTGGGTGATCTGGCTTTATCTCCCCTTGACCTCTTGCTCCTTGTACACAGCTAGTGCCCTCCCAGTTCAGGACCTTTGCCCTGAGGGCCCTGCCTGGAGTACTCTTCCCAATTCTCTGTGACTTGTGTTACTACCTGATTAGAGCTGTAAACCCTCCTTTCTGAAGCACTCCCCACCCACTTTAAAGTGAAAGTGAAAGTGAAGTCGCTCAGTCGTGTCCGACTCTTTGCGACCCCATGGACTGTAGCCTACCATGCTCCTCCATCCATGAGATTTTCCAGGCAAGACTGCTGGAGTGGGTTGCCATTTCCTTCTCCAGAGGGTCTTCCTGACCCAGGGATCGAACCCGGCTCTCCCACATTGTAAGCAGACGCTTTACCGTCTGAGCCACACACTTTACCTGGCTTAGTTTTTTCCCGTAACACTTGTCACCCACTAGCACAATCTACAGTTTACTTGTGTGCTATACTGACATGTGTCTCTTTCCACTAGAGTGTAAACTCCATGAGGGTAGGTCTTTTGCCTGAGTTCAGTTGCTAGTATCTAGAACAGTACCTGGCACACAGTGTGTGTTCGCTGTGCATGTATGCTCTGCCAGCCAGTCATGTCTGACTCTTTGCAACCCTATGGACTGTAGCCCACTAGGTTTCTCTGTCCATGGGATTTCCCAGGCAAAAATACTGGAGTGGTTTGCCATTTCCTACTCCAGGGGATCTTCCCGACCCGGGGATCAAACCTGCATCTCCTGCATTGCAGGCAGGTTCTTTACCACTGAGCCACCAGGGAAGCCCTTGTGTTCAATAAATAAAGGTTTTCTGTTGCCTTCAATAAATGTGTAATCCCTGAGATAAATAAAAGAGTTTACTCTTTATTATATCTTTATTGTAGTGATCAAGTAGCTCCATGTTAGCCTATGACTGTTTCCCAATTACTGGTTGGCAGACAGCTTTATGTTTTCAGCACTCAGACATGAAATGAGAAGACAAGGCCAGTGTAATGTACATATTTGTTAGTGTAAGGTTATCAACTGCCTTTTCTTTTCCAAGACTGTCATTTATTCTGAGAGTGCATTAACTTTTTATTTGGCACAAAAATGCCCATTTAATGAAATGATCATGGTGATTTTTCTATGAGATGAATTTTGGCAGTAGGAAACTTTCTTCAGATTAAGCACTCCAAAAAGATCCAGGTATAGGGTTCCTGAAAGTAAGGATGCTCATACTTTGTTAACTGTGTTAGCTTTCCTCCCTTCCTTCTTCTTTCCTTTTTTTTTTTTTAGATCTTGGAAGTCTTTCTGAAAACAAGTCTTAGCTAGAGGCCTGTTTTAGGACTGTGACGATGCATTGCTATTCTCTTTAATGCAAGCTGATATGTAGAGGGTAGCTTTGGGGGATGGGAGTGGTAGGAAGCCCACCTCAGGCCCCTAAGAGTCCTTTATAGTTTTTGGAACTTAAAATCACTGCTTTAGTTGATAAATTCTAGAAAATCTGGGCACTCTATTAAAAAGAAAGATCTTACTTTAGTCTCAGAGAGGAGTAAGGGTCTAATTTTGTTCTTCAAATAACCAGGTATGTGACCTTGAATTAACTAGTCAGTTTCTCTGCACAGTTAATTGATTTGTTTGTAGGGTAAGAATCAGCTCTAACCCAATTTGTTTGTGGGTTAGATGATCTTACATAGATTGCTTTAGAAGATCCAGAGAACCAATTGTTCAAATAAATGAATTGGGCTTCCCTGGTGGCTCATGCCTCCTTATGCAGGAGACCAGGGTTCGATCCTTGAGTTGGGAAGATCCCCTGGAGAAGGGATTGGCAACCCACTCCAATATCGTTGCCTGGGAAATCCCATGGATGTAAGAGCCTGGTGGGCTATATAGTCCGTGGGGTCACTACATGCCTTAGCGATTAAATAACATCAACAGCAATTATCTAAGCTGTGCTAGGGAAGCAGTGCGTTCTGTTACCATCTTCTTCATTGCTGGAACTTCAGTTTTGTTTTTGTTTTTAAACTTTTATTTTAAATTTTGAAAAATTTATACATGAATCCACCATGGGTGTACATGCGTTCCCAAACATGAACCCCCCTCCCACCTCCCTCCCCATAGGAACTTCAGTTTTGTCTGCATTGATCTTGTGACTGTCACAAATATTCTCTATCCCTGGATTCTTATAGGCAGTATTGTTGTTGAGATTATAGAAAGGATTATATGATAGCATTTGGGCTAAGCATTTAATGTCTCAATAGGATTAGGGATGAAGTATAGCACATTATTATTTCATACAATGTTTGAAAAGCAGAATATGAAAATCCTGCAGTACTTAAAATTTTTATCCATACTCTCTTGCAGCAATACTATAGGGATTGGTTCAAAACTGTATCTGAAGATATGATTTTGAATCTAAACGTGACCACCCATTGGCTGGGTCAACTTGGACAAATTGCTTAGCTCAGTTTCCTTATCAATGAAGTGGGCATAGTAATAATACCTTCTTCCTCGTGTTGTTGCAAAAATTAAATTAATATATGTAAAAGTACTTTGGTACACAGAAGCACTCAATAAATATTAGCTATTACTGCCATATAAGAACATATTATACTTGTGGCTGTGTTCTTTCCTGTCTTTCTAAACAAGCATGTAACAATAGCTTCAATCATATCACATGAGCAAAATTTGTGTTTTTATTTTTTAAGTATATCCAAAATTTTTCCTGTTTTATATTCAATAAGAAAACAATCTAGGATAGACTGAGCATCTTCAGGTCATGCTATAGACCTTTTGATGCTATGCTTAATTCTTATTTGGAGCTTTTTATTTTTTCTTGTATGTTTAGCTATATATTTGATAAATTTTTCTGGTAGGACTTTTGAGGGAAAAAAACAAAAGCTCTGCATGCATACAGAAATCCCTCCTCCCTTTCTGCATTTTATTTTTCTTGCTAAGGCTTGGTGCTGTCGTCTTTTGTCTGGGGTCACTATAGCTGACATATTGAATGCGTTAGTGTATCCACAAGTATCAAATTTATAACCAGTTTATTTAGATCATTTGCAAATGTTTACTTAGAAAGACCCTAGACCAAAGAAACCCCAAAGAAGTGGCTTAGACGAGCAAAGTTGTCTTCCCTCTCATCTTACAGTTCAGAGTTGCTGGATGCCTTGGTGGCTCTGCCCCATACGGTCTCTTAGGCATTTTGGTTCCTTCTTTCTTATAAATTCCATCATTCTGCAGTGTTGTCTCGTCTTGTTTGCAGCTGCCCGTCAACACTACGTCCAAGTTCTAGTCCAAGGAAAGGGGAGAGAGGAGTAAAAAATGAGCAACGTCCTTTTTGGAAAGATATGACCCAGAGACTGCGTCCAGGTTTCCTTTTGTTGTCCTGTTGGCTGCAGCTTCGTCACATGATCTCATCCAGGGGCAAGGGAGGTGGAAAGTGTGATTTGTGGTGGGTGGCCATGCGCTGAGCCAAAAATTGCAGGAGAACAGAAGAGGGCTGGGTGTCTGATACCAAAAAGGAGAAGGGAAGAATGGATAATGCCATGTATACTTTTATAACAATGCCAAGTATACTGTTATAACAGCTTGGTGGGCTAGGTTTAAATTTAGAGTTCTCTGCCTCCTAAGTAGAGGAGCTCTGTGTCAGAACCTGGCAGCCGGGAGAACTGGCCTTTTCCCTGGTTTTCCCATGTCTGCTCCATTCTGCACTGGGAAGGGCCATGTGCACAAGTTGGTGGTCTCCTAGGCAAACCTCCACGGTCTCTCTTTGTATCTCACTTGCAAGCAGTGAATAGTGTGGCTCACCCTTGAAAAGTGAGCTCAGGGCTTGTTTGGGCAGAAGAGGTCATGTGGACTCTGGGTGCATGTGTCCCCTTGGCTCTGTATTTTCTCCATCCCGAGGGGAGGGATGAGGCTGGTAGAAGACAGAATAGAGCCCCTCAAAAGGGCAGTGTTGAAGGCAGCACCCCTTCAGGTCAGAGCTTGTATTATAAAGGGAAAGATTAACTTGATTTAGTTCTTAAACTTTTCTGCTTTCCGTGTCTGTTTCATTTTACTCATATTTATCATTTATAGTATATATGTTATATATTTAATCTACTAGGAGTGGAGTATCTTTGGAATGAATGGAGTGTCATTTTAATGGATGGTGAGGTGGGGAAGGACACCAGTGGAAGAGGCTGGAGAATAGTCACTTATTTAGCTTAATGTTGTCAACAGCTTAAAAAAAGTCCCTTTGAGTGGCCCTTGTGATTCAATGGCAGTTTGCCCAGACTTGAGGGAGCCAGTGCTGGGAATGAAAACTAGATTCACTTTGAAAATTTAGAAAGAAAAGTGACTAAGCAAATTATAATAAGAATGTACTTGATGACGTGTGTCCTCTAACAGCAATTGAGGTACCGCAGCAGGCTTGGGTTCCTTGTCCACTCTCTGCTCTGCCTTCAGCTTTCCCTCCTCTGACCCTGTGCCTGGCCCGCTTAGACCCAGGACCCCTATCCCAACCTGTCCCAGGGCTCAGCCCCAGCTGCTCTGACAGCCTGACAACTCCCTGATGGGAAATAAAGTCGAAATCCAACCTGTGAGACTGCCCTTGGATTGATTCAGCAAAATACCCTCTCCTTCATTTGAGAGATGAGTTATGATACACCCTCAATCGCGTATCCAAAACCGTTGGAACCAGATGTATGTTTTTTTTTTTTTTTTTGGTTTCAGAGTTTATGGTACATATGCTCTATATCAGAGAAGAAAATGGCACTCCACTCCAGTACTCTTGCCTGGAAAATCCCATGGATGGAGGAGCCTGGCAGGCTGCAGTCCATGGGGTTGCTAAGAGTTGGACACGACTGAGTGACTTCACTTTCACTTTTAGGCATTGGAGAAGGCAATGGCACCCCACTCCAGTATTCTTGCCTGGAGAATCCCAGGGACAGGGGAGCCTGGTGGGCTGCCGTCTATGGGGTCGCACAGCGTTGGACACGACTGAAGTGACACAGCAGCAGCAGCATGCTCTATATCAGGCATCCCCAACCTCCCGGCCATGGACCGTACCTCCTGTCAGATCAGGGCGGCATTAGATTAGAAATAAAGTGCAGAATAAATGCTACGTGCTTGATTCATTCTGAAATCATCCTGCTCCTTCCCAGTCCGTGGAAAAATTGTCTTCCATGAAACCCGTCCCTGGTGCCAAAATGATTGAGGACCGCTGCCGAATATGATGAACTGTCTCGGGGGGAGTTTGAGACAGCATTCCATAATTAAATAGATGAATATTTCTGTATTAAAATGTATGAATATTCACACAAATAGAAGACAAACAAACAAGCTTATAAATAGCCTCAGGTCAGTTCAGGTCATGTTTTGTTGCCAAGTGGGCTATGAGAAAACCCTTGGTTTTCAGAGCTTTTTGGATGCTGGCATCATATATTAGAAACTGTGTGTCTGTGATGATCACTGTTTTTCTCAGTGACCAGACAGTCCTGTGTATTGAGTTTTGTAGCGCTCACAGCAGATCTGGGAGGAAGAAGATATTTTATTGTTTTTTGTTCTCTTTTTCCCCCCTCTCTCTTTTTCTTCCTCTCCCACCTCTCTCTGTCTCCATCTCTTTTCTTTCCTTCTTTTTTATAGATAGGAAAACTGAAGTTTGTGAGTCTGAGTGACTTGGTTGAGATCAAGAGGGGCCCAGCACCCCAGGTCGAGGCACTTGCTGTGCCGTAAAAAGTTTCTGATTTACTTGTTGGAAACTAAACTATAAACTAGCCGACAGAATCCTATGTCACACTGAATGGTACAGAAAGACGTGAGAGCATTAACAGTGCCATTGGAGGTAATCATCCTTTACAACATTGCTTCTTGATAAAATGCCTCTCGGTTCACCTGCAGAGCGGGAGCAGGGTCCAGGATCACTGGTCTGTAGTGATCATCCTTCCAGCAGCTCCTCCTCCAGGCCTGGTAGGGGCAGTGGGTCAGCGCCCTCTTCCAGCACTGGGGGGAGTGTGTGTCAGACGTGGGTAAAATGCAGGGCAGAGAGGGAAGGTTCGGGTGTTTGTTGTGATAGGAGAGGTCAGGGAAGGGGAAATTGACTGAGGTTCTGACACTGTGTGGTCAGGGCCAGCTCCACACACTGGTTACTGTTTCGTAGCGGTTGCCATGGGCACTGCTGAAAGAGGGATCAGAGACCTGGCGAGTCCAGCGGATCTGTTAGGGCTGCTGCTTGGCAATGTTTTATCTTTATGAATATTAGGCCAGAGCATCCTTTCTAGGTGGGCATCGGATAAACACCACCTCCTCTGGGGAGACGCAGTCTGATGGCTGCACTTGGTGGACTGTGCCTTTGTGCAAAGAAAATGGTGTTCCTTCTCCTTGAAGTCATTGTTCTGGCTGGTTTTGGCCCCTCTGCCCTCTCACCTGGTGCCTTCACGCTGGTTATAGACTTCACTTTGAATGTGGCAGCTTGGCATTAGTAGAGATCTGCCTGAAAAGCACTGTATCCTTGTTAGAATCCTAGGGATTGTTTTATGATGAACAATCCTAGGGATTGTTTTATGGGGCTTTCCTGGTAGCTCAGATGGTAAAGAATCTGAGTCCCTGGGTTGGGAAGAGAGGAAATGACAACCCACTCAAGTATTCTTGCCTGGAGAGTTCCATGGACAGAGCAGCCTGGTGGGCTACAGTCTATGGAGTTGCAAAGAGTCAGGCACGACTGAGTGACTAACACACACACAGGGAGTAGACGTGACTACCAGGTGACAGATGAGAGTGCCATGACTCTGGGCGCTGTCTAAGCCCATCTCAAGAGTCTGTGACTCCTGGCTCCCTGGTATCCTGGTCAGGGCTATTTTCTGCCCACTCCCTGCTCTTAGGTGGAAGATGCAGCTTTGGAATTTCAGTTTCTGTTTCCCCCAATGTTTCACTCTCCGCTGCCTCTTGTACTGCAAGGAAATCAAACTAGACAATCCTAAAGAAAATCAGTCCTGAATGTTCACTGGAAGGACTGATGCTGAGGCTAAAGCTCCAATACTTTGGCCGCCTGATGTGAATGAAGAGCTGACTCATTGGAAAAGACCCTGATGCTGGGAAAGATTGAAGGTGGGAGGAGAAGGGAATGACAGAGGATGAACTGGTTGGATGGCATCACCAACTCAATGGACATGAGTTTGAGCAAACTCCCTGAGATGGGGAAGGACAGGGAAGCCTGGTGTGTTGCAGTCCATGGGGTTGCAAAGAGTCAGATACAGCTGAGTGATTGAACAGCAACAACTCTTTCAAAACTCTTTTAAAAATGGATAAACTGATATTATTGTTGAAAGTATTATTTCTCCAGTATTTGGCAAAATTGTCACTTGTTGGCTCTGACTGATCTCACAGCCCTCACTCCTAAGTTTGGGGTATAGTGGGCTCATTGGTGTGCCACTGAGTGGGGCAATGCAGTCATGTTAAAAGAAAATATTGGAAGTTTCAGAAGGTCTGGGTAAATATGTTAGTATATCAACCCCTTAGTTACAATGTCTTCATTTATATGACCCTTATTTAAAATTCAACATAGTTTGTTAAACTTTTACTTCATGTAATAGATGGGTTCAGGAGTCTTAGCCAAAGTCAATTTTTTTTAATGGGAAGTGTCTGGATATACATTAACCTTTTAGAATTGTAACTGGTTAGTTATATCATAAAAGCTAGCAATGTGTGAATGAATTGATTGCTTGCTAAACAGAAGAACATGAAGAAAATTAATTTTAGGTTGAGAAAGTATTTCCTAAAAGAGAAGGAGCTAGAGAGGTCAGCTTATGTACTGGGACCTTTCACATGCATTATTTCGTTTACTCCCTAAACTAATTCTGTGAGAAAGATATAATCATTCATGTTTTATAGACCAGGATACATTTGAGTTATTAGTTGGATCTTACAGTAAGTTTTTGTAATATTTAAAAGATGCATGTGTGTTTGTTGCTCAGTCGTATCCAACTCTTTGTGACCCCATGGACTGTAGCCTTCCTGGCTTCTCTGTCCTTGGAATTCTCCAGGCAAGAATACTGGAGTGGGTTGCCTTTCCCTTCTCCAGGGACTCTTCCTGACCCAGGGATAGAACCTGGGTCTCCCGCCTTACAGAGAGATTCTTTACCACCTGAGCCACCAAAGAAGCCCTCACCCCCCATCTTATTGCAGATTACTACAGAAAGTCACATAAGAAGTAGAATTTGGGGGAAAAAATCAACGAAAGTGCAGAGAGAAGAAAAAAATGAGCCAGTTAATAAGATAAGGCCAAGAGGAGTTGGTGCACAGACATTCTATTTGCTTTGCATAAAATACCCTGTGCTATTATTAAACTTTGAATGCAGGTTTGTTTCAGAATGTCTGTTAGGCAATGCAAAGAGGAAAATGGTTAGTTAGAAGACTGGCATGATACATAAATTTTCAAAAAGACATTTACTAATGTGAAACAGTTGTTTTCATGGCCCTGAGCCCTCCAAACCTTTTCCCTGGTACCTTGTAATGGGACAGTGAATGATGTGGAGAAAGCTGCATCCCCAGCTCTACATGATATCTGGACTAAATAGACTCTTGACTCTGACTTGTGGCATCCTTTATTGTGAACCTGATACAGATTTGTAAAATCATTTAAAATAATAGATATGGGAAGAAGTTCTCTGGTGTTTTGCCTCAAATCAGCAACACATTTAAAAGATCCTGTTATCTTGGTCAGTTATCAAATTGTTGTAATATGAGGATAACATTAACTCTTACCTTTCTTTTCAGAAATGATTTTTAAAAAAAAATGTGGTCCTCAGACTTCCTGTCAAGAAACCCTTTGATATTTGATCGTGTGGTGTGGAACTTTTTCCACAGTTGTGTGTACATTTCTGCTCTCACAGTCAGTAATTCTTAAGCATAAGCTTTCTTTCTGGGTTTTGGTCTTTCTTCCTTTCCTTTCCTGGAAATAGCTTCCAGATGGGAATTAAATTTTTTTTTTTTTTAAACAAACCTCAAATCCTTGTTTTACCATCTTTTGACCTACTACCTGTTTTTTTCTGAGTTTCATTTTTGGCTTAGGCATTTTGCTGTTAGGATTTTATTGCTCTATAATACATCCTGAAAACACTTGGCAACTGTTATAAGGCCACACAACTCTGCTAATGATGCCGTGTTCAGGACTTCTTTGCCACGCCCAGTTCTTAGAGGAATTATCTCCCTTCAGGATATTCCTTCGGAGAAGGCAATGGCAACCCACTCCCGTACTCTTGCCTGGAAAATCCCATGGATGGAGGAGCCTGGTAGGCTGCAGTCCATGGAGTCTCGAAGTTGGACACGACTGAGCAACTTCACTTTCACTTTTCACTTTCATGCATTGGAGAAGGAAATGGCAACCCACTCCAGTGTTCTTGCCTGGAGAATCCCAGGGACGGGGGAGCCTGGTGGGCTGCTGTCTATGGGGTTGCACAGAGTCGGACATGACTGAAGCGACTTAGCAGCAGTAGCAGTAGCAGGATATTCCTTCTTTCTCACACCTGTAGGTTTCTTTAGAAGATACAAGAAATACATGGTTAGCTAGTTTAATTCTTGTATCATCTCTATTGAAAAAAATAGTAAAAAGACAGACTTGCTTGGTATCTTTTTGAAATAAAGTGAATTTGTACGATATTTGATTAGACGCCCCCCCCCCCCCCAATGTTCTTTTGTAATTTTCTAAATGAAGCCACATGTCTTTGTCTTTCACCTATATGATGTCATGTCCCAAGGTGTTCCTATCCATAACGTCTTTTCCTTGGGAGTGCTTGTTCTGGGTGTACCACAGCTTTTGCACTTAACATGTTTCCTTTGCCAGGGACCTTGACACTCAAGGATTTCTTGATAATGCTTTCAGTTGTTTGTTTTATGAGACATTCACTTGGTCCTAGAGATTTAGATGATTGTTTCTTAAGAGTAACTTGAGTCACTCATATCCTGCTTCTTGTTTTCATGTCATCATTTATATAAATAAGGGAGCCTGGTAGGTTTTCCTGTAGGATTTTATATATCATGAGATTTATTTGAGACATTGTATCTGTCTTCAATTTTTGGTCCCAAGTTTTTTAAAGAAACTTCTCTGATGGCTCAGATAGTAAAGAAACTGCCTGCATTGGAGAAGACCTGTGTTCGATCCCTGGGTCTGGAAGATCCCCTGGAGAAGGAAATGGCAACCCACTCCAGTATTCTTGCCTGGAGGAAGCCTGGCAGGCTATGTAGTTCATGGTGTCGCAGAGTCGGACACGACTGAGCGACTAACACTTCCACTTTATTTAAAGAAAAATTTAAAAAATGTTAAATCTGGGGATTAAATAGAAGGAAAAGAATGATTCTACTAAGTTTTAGTGAATCTGGAGAGTTGCTGTGAGGATTAAATGAATTAAGAGTGGTGAATTCTGTTGGAGGCTCTTGCTTTGTTGCTGTTATTATTATTGTTATTTTCTGTCTTTATTCCTATTCTCCCTTCCCCTCTGCATCCTTGCTTTTGACTTTTGGTAGGCTGTGGAGTGAGACAGGGGGCACCTCTGTTGATCCAGGTTTCCCAGGTCTGGCCAAATGGACTCTGACCCATGTTTCCAGCCACTATGTTGGTTGGCACATGCCTGATGGTCACACAGTGGGACGTTCTGGTTGGGCTTTGCAGTGTAGGGAACAAGGGGAGAGCAAGAGAGTGAGGAAGTGTATTAAGTAAGGTGAGAGGGTGCGTCCTGGAGCAAAGGACAGTTTCTCATAGGTAGGATTACTGAGTCAAGAACATTAATCAAAACAAATTAGTGTAAAAACATTCATCAAAGCAATTAGCATAACCACTCTGTTTTTCAGCCCTTCCTTTCAGTCTGGGTGTTAAATATTAGCATTCAGGTTGATGCTGGACTCACATAAGCCTCATTTAATACTGGGAACATTCATTGGAGTCGGCTTTTTAGAATCTGTTAAGTATTTTCTCTACTCCAAGATAGATGGTACTCCGGCTCTATTTACCATATTCTCTAATGGCCTTTTTCTGCTGATGGGGATGAGTAGGAGAAAGTGTTGGTTGAAAGCACTCACATGAGCTTGCTGTGTATGAACAGCTGTATGGGCGCAGATGTTTGGAATCAGCTGATAATTTTAAATAATCTCTACCTCATCATATTAAATGCATTTGCACATGTTGCTTAACTTTAATCTGAAATGCATGTAAAAACGTTTGTTGGATAAGAAGCATCATAGTAACAAGGAGAGTAGCTTAATGGTTTTTGCATGCTTCCTCTGCCAGCCACTGTTCAACTGTTTTAATATTACTTATTGACTCAAATATCCATGTATATATATACACACACGAACACACACACATATGAATTTATTTATTTCTCACAACAACACTATGAAAGTGGCACTTTCGTTATTCCCATTTTACAGTGACAAAATCAAGGAACTGAATGGTTAAGTAACTTACCCAACAAAGCACAGGTAGTGTGTGGCACAGCTGGAATTTAAATCCAAGTAGCTGTGCCGCAGTCCATATCACTACCCTGTAGTACTTCTCAGTGCTTAGTATTTAACTCCAAGCAAATAATAATCATAATAAGCCCATCCAAAGTTATTTTATTACAGGAAAATCTAAAAACGATATATGGTTGACCCTTGGACAATGCTAGTTTGAACTGTTTGAGTGGGGCCACTTATATGCATGGGTATTTTTAATAGTAAATACTACAGTGCTACCTGACTGCCTGGTTGATTGAATCCCTACCTAAGGAGGAACCATGGACATGGCAGGGCAGCTATAAAATTATACTTGGATCAACTCTCACCTTGCTCAGCGGTCAACTGTAATTTAAAAAATGGAACCTAGTTCTGTGGCATGGAACAAAATGGGCCTTTGTTAGGGATTTGGCTGTCTCTGTTTAGGTAGAGAGTTGAATGGTCTAGACGTTTCTGTGACCAACATCTGTGTGACTTCCTGAACTGTGTCCTGCGTTAGTAAGCACCCAGCAAGTGTGTCTGTGGAATTTACTGTCTCTCATTGGGACTTCCCTGGTGGCTCAGAGGTTAAAGCATCTGCCTGGAATGCAGGAAGACCCGGGTTCGGTCCCTGGGTTGGGAAGATCCCCTGGAGAAGGAAATGGCAACCCACTCCAGTACTCTTGCCTGGAGAATCCCATGGAAGGAGGAGCCTGGTAGACTACAGTCCATGGGGTTGCAAAGAGTCGGACATGACTGAGCAACTTCACTTCATTTAACTTATCTGGAAACCTGGGTCAACCGATCCCCAAAAGTCTGTGAGTGGCCTTTCACGGTTAGTTAGTTCAGTCGCTCAGTCATGTCTGACTCTTTGTGACCCCATGAATTGCAGCACGCCAGGCCTCCCTGTCCATCACCAACTCCTGGAGTTCACTCAGACTCACGTCCATTGAGTCAGTGATGCCATCCAGCCATCTCATCCTCTGTCGTCCCCTTCTCCTGCCCCCAATCCCTCCCAGCATCAGAGTCTTTTCCAATGAGTCAACTCCTTGCATGAGGTGGCCAAAGTACTGGAGTTTCAGCTTTAGCATCATTCCTTCCAAAGAAATCCCAGGCCTGTCTCCTTCAGTATGGACTGGTTGGATCTCCTTACAGTCCAAGGGACTCTCAAGAGTCTTCTCCAACACCACAGTTCAAAAGCATCAATTCTTCGGTGCTCAGCCTTCTTCACAGTCCAAATCTCACATCCATACATGACTACTGGAAAAACCATAGCCTTGACTAGACCCTGCAGATAACTTTGTGGGGCAGGAATTTATTTCAGCCACCAGAAACATTGTTGTGACTCATCATGAAGGGCTTCTATCTTTCCTTATTAGGTATTGGAAACTAACAAATCTCAGAAATGTTTCCCACACAGAGACCCAGTAGGTGAGACTGATATTTTGGTATGCTGAGTGTTGGAGAAAAAGAAAAAGGATTTCACGGACCGTTTTATGTCACTGCCTAGAATGATGCTTGACATTTAGGGACTTGATACTCGTATAATGGATTAATTTGTAGAATACCGTAGGTTTGTAGGAAAATGTAGGGAGTGTTTGATTTTGATTTTTTAGAAGGTGGATTCTGTTTAGATGTAGAGAGTGGCACTGTTTTGGTTTGCCTAGGAACTCAAGGACTAATTTCCACATTTATGTAGCAAAGGCACAAGAAAGGTAATTCTTAGTAATTCTTAAATTTGGTGAGATTGGATCAATTATACTTACTTCAGCAGGCCATTAAATTGTCATGACTACCAGGCAAATTTAAGATTAAATACTATAAATAGTATTTGTAAATATTTTAGTATCTTCATCTTTACTCCTCTTCTCAAGAGTAATTATTATAATTGATATAACTATTATTGTTTGAATGAGCGCAAAATGATCCTCCCATTCTAATGATATGATGGAAAAGAGCAAAGAAATATATTTTTGAGATCCTCTGTTTTGAATGTTAGAGTTATTAAATATTCCTGGGTCAGAATCTGTGGAGAACAATATTAATACATATTTTGCTTTCAAGTTTAAAGTCACTTAATAGTAATTACCTTAATTTTTAACTTCATCTATCTCAGAAACACATAAAGTTTTAAAGGGAATAAAGGAAAGAACCTATTATTACATTTCTTTACTTAGCATCTTTTTGTGCTGCATTAAAGATATATCACAATATTGGTAAAATATTTTCTGCGAGCTTCCATGACTTTCGGTGTCTTAATCAGATTGGCTTCTAAACAAAGTGTTTTGGGCAAAGGTTTGCAATTTTATGAATATGCTGAAAATCTTTACTTTCTTGGCTTGAGAAGTTTCTTCTTTCTTTTTGTTGGATTTTATAGGGGATATTGACATCTAGCTGTGAAATTCTTTCTAGTCCAAAAGTAAAGTGTTGAGAAATTATGGGAAATGCTGTCTGTGTTTGAAAGCTTATAGTCAGTTCTTTGAGACAGTTAGCATCTGGGTTATAGCAACATCTTACATTGGGTGTTTTCTCTTTCAGTATTAATAATATACTTGATATGGTTATAGAATTTTTTCTTTAGTAAATATGGGCTTTGAATTTCTGTGTTTATTTTAGCATATATTTTTCAGAGATAAAATTCATTTGAATTTATTTAATTTTTGTTAAGGCAGTTTAGTATTTTCAGTACATACCAGTCAGCCTGCTTTGAGGTCCCCAAATAGCAGCTATAATTTGGCTGTATTGAATTACTAAGCGTAAATTTTCATATTTGAAGATAAAAGAAAGAGATGTAATTTTATACTGTAACTGTTTGTTGTTCAGTTGCTAAGTCATGTCTGACTCTTTGTGACCCCATGGACTGTAGCACACCAGGCTTTCCTGACCTTCACCATCTCCCAGAGTTTGCTCAGACTCGTGTCCATTGAGTTGGTAATGCCATCCAACCATCTCATCCTCTGTCATCCCCTTCTCCTCCTATAACTGTTAAATTTTGTTATGTATGAACTCACTGTGTTGTACTGTAAATATTGAATTCCAGTTCTAAACTGGGCCCAGTCGTGAAGAGAATGAGTAAAGGACAGTTACATCTGATGTGACAGGTATTCTTGTACAAAGTCTGGTTTGACCCTAAAATATTCAGCAGGATTGTCTTTTAGAATTTGGGACTGCAAGAACCAGGTCTTACTTGCCTCTTACTGCCATGTGCAACCAATGCCCCTCTCTGGGGAAGCAGCCTTCCTAAGGATAAACTGAAGAAAGCAGAACTTGTGGTTAAAAGTGAAAGAGTCTATATGTGCCTATTTTTGCTGTTGCTGTCATAGCACTAGAGTTAGAGCAAAATCCCCCAAAGGAATAAACTTACGTGGCCAAAGGAAAGAGGAGACAAGGTAGCTGTGTGTGGTTGAGGAAAATGATGGCAGAGTGGTGGGGACTGCCCGGGGGACCAGGGGAGCGTGTTGGCAGGCAGAGGTGGCCTGATGCACCTCCCAGACTTGGCAGGCGCCTGACTTAGAGTCACCAGGACTGTCTGAGGCTGGGTCAGGGGAAGCGGAGGGAGTTTGGGGCTAAAAACGGTAAACAGTGTACTTTATCTCTCAGGTCTTTCCCCCTTCATCCCTTCCTGCACAGGAGAACAGACATTTATACATTTCACGGAGATGGTGAGGTTCTGGTTTGACATCAGGAAAAGGAAGGGACATCAGAATTCTTGAAGCTATCCCAGCCCAAACCAGAGAATGCTTTTGTTGGGAGTATAGTATGAAAGTGTGGAAGTGTTAATCACTCAGTTCTGTCCAGCTCTTTGCGACCCCATGGATTGTAGCCCGCCAGGCTCCTCTGTCCATGGAATTCTCCAGGCAAGAATACTGGAGTGGGTTGCCATTCCCTTCTGCAGGGGTATCTTCCCTATCCAGGGATTGAACCTGGGTCTCCTGCATTGCAGACAGATTCTTTACCACCTGAGCCACTAGGAAGCCTTTGGAGTATAGTGATGTCACAGCATGGAACTGGGTGACCTACTTTGAGCCCAGGAGTTGGCAGGTGACACCCAAGCTCATAGAACTTGAGCGGTTGACTGCTTTGTTTTGAAATGCGAGAGGATGCCAGAAGTTGGATGTTGGAGGGGAGCCTCTGTCATTACAGCCATACCCGAACACCAGGAAAAAGGAATTTAGGGGAACCAGAGAAAAATGATACCTGATATTATATATATCAGAGATGTGGGAAAATGATTGCATCTTTGAAGCAAGAAAATGCTATAAAAATCAGATTCAGAGAATAAGAGATCTTGGAAATTAAAAATATGACATTAGAAATTGGGAGAGTGAATGTTAAGTTATATGGAAACTCTGTAAATCATGTCTGACAGTCAGAAAATAGTAGTGTAAGCATAGTATTTTTTTTTTAATGAATGTTTAATTTTTTATCTGGATCAGACCTCTTCAACATTATTATTTTTTTATTTAATATTGATTTATTCATTTGGCTGCATCGGGTCTTATTTGAGGCATGCGGGATCTTTTTAGTTGTGGCGTGTGGGATCTGGTTCCCTGATCAGGGATTGAACCCCAGCCCCTTGATTGGGAGTCTGGAGTCTTAGCGGTTGGACCACCAGGGAAGTCCCAAGCACAGTATTTAGAAATGGGTAAATGAATGTCAGAATAAATAGATAACAGGTGAAAGGGGGCAGCCTCATGGAAGTAAAACTGAAGCAGGCCTACTGCATTTTGTTGCAGTCCTATTTGATTTAAAAAACCATGTGCATTTATTACCTTGGTAAAAATGGAAAAACATGTAATGAGAGATTTACTTCAGAAATCATTTTGTTGAAAAAAATTATTGACAGGATAGGAAATGTGGCACAATATAACTTTTTTGGCAATCCCGGAAGTAGTATGGTCCCCTAAATTTTTTTAGTAGCCGTCTTTTTTCAGCACCCAATTTCTTGCCAAGTTAGGTATGGTTGTCCTACCATTTTCTGTACCTTCTGCCAGGCTTGACAAGCTTTGTGGCTTTTGAAATCCTTTATTGTGCATGTGAACTGCAAAGATGCATATTATTTTGAGACAGGCTTCTCCTCACGTTACCACCACGAACTTTCCATATTGCCAGTGATGGTGGGAAGATTTTCTGTTAGACATTTCACAAGTTGTGGTTGTAATGGAATACAAATGTGAGCATTGGAACATTTTAAATGAACAGTGAGAGCCTGCAGACCTTCCAGCCGAAGTGGACTCTTTCCAGTGTTTCCGGACTTAGAAACCATTTTTTAGAGTTAAACGGCCTCCTTCAGCTCTTCATTTAATAACTGTGAATGGCTGTTGTGAAAACATGGGTCTCCACAGAATGTCAGAGCTGGAAGATGCTTTAAGGGGCCATCTCGTCCACATCTGTTCCCTGATGATTGTTGAAATTCATTCAGGGACCCGGGAAATGACTTTCCGTGGCTTACACAGTAGCCCCAGACACAGTAATCTTTCTGCTTCTCTGGGCTGCCTGGACCGCAGGAAAATGTCTTGCTCACTTTCCTTCAAATCTCATTCTGTTCTTGGTGGTTGTCTATGAATTTGTATCTGAAAAGAGACAGCTTTCCAGGAAATAATCGTATGTTTAAGGGTGGGGTCTGTGGACTTCTTGAAGGATTCTAAGTTTATATTTACTGTGGTGTGTGTGTTAGTCACTCAGTTGTGTCCGACTCCTTGCGACCCCATGGACTCCATGGAGCCCGCCAGGCTCCTTTGTCCATGGGATTTTTCAGACAAGAATCCTGGAGTGGGTTGCCATTCCCTTTCCAGGGGATTTTCCTGACCCAGCGATTGAATTGAGGTCTCCTGCATTGCAGGCAGATTCTTTTACTGTCTGAGCCACCAGGGAAGCCCAGGGGTTTTGTTAATTTCTTGAAAGAGATGTGACATACACCTGTGGATTAAAATAGGCAGATCTTGGGCTTGAAGTCTTCCGTTTTAGCACAAACAAAGATAGGGTGAGAGAGAGGGGAAACAAGAGGAGGGGGAAGAGAGTAGAGGTGTGAGCACCAGTTCTTTCCTCTTACTTTCTTTTTGGTTTATGTGAAAGAAAAGCTGTGGTATTGTCTTCCAGAGCAGTTTTTACAATGCGGCAGAGATCTGCTGGCTGCCATCAAGGTTTGTGCGAAATTGGGTGTTTGTACCTTCTCTGAACTTTTTCCCTCTGATCCAGCCCCTAAATGTTGTTCACTGGCCTTCTGACTCCATCTAGGCTTGGCATCTCCTGGAGCTCCTTTTTTATTGAAGTGTTGTGGGTATTAATGGTTGGCTGATTAAAGGAACTCACAGCAAGGGTGTTAATGATTACTTCTCCTGGAGGGTATGCGCCTATTCTCATAGAGCTGTTCCAGAAGCAAGATGGGGGTAAACCTCAGCTGTTACTGTGGAAGCTCCTGGTAGCAATTAGAATGTGGTATGTTTTGTAATCCTGAAATGTGAAAGTGAAAGTCGCTCAGTTGTGTCTGACTCTTTGTGATCCCATGGGCCTATTGCAGGCAGATTCTTTACCAGCTGAGCCACAAGGGAAGCCCAAGAATACTGGAGTGGGTAGCCTATCCCTTCTCCAGTGGATCTTCCCGACCCAGGAATCAAACTAGGGTCGCCTGCATTGCAGATGGATTCTTTACCAACTGAGCTATCAGGGAAGCCTTTGTAATCCTACCTGCCTAGTATCTGTGCTTTGCAAACCCCAGGGGCTTAGTGACTCAAAAATGAGTCTTTCTGGAAAAAATCTGGTGAAGTTTCATCATTATCAAGAATATGTTAAAAAAAAGGTGCTGACATCACTAATTTATCAGGGAAGTGCAAATCAGAACCACAATGAGATATCATCTCACACCTGTTGGAATGACTGTTGTCAAAAAAAAAAAAACAAATAATAAGTGTTGGCAATATTGTGGGGCAAAGGGAACCCTTCTGCACTGTTGGTGGGAATGCAAATTGGTACAGCCAGTATGGAAAACAATATAGAAGGTCCTGAAAAAATTAAAAATAGAGCTACAGTATGATCTAGCAATTCTACTTCTGGGTATATATCCAAAGGAAATGAAATCTCTATCTCCAAGAGGTATCTGCACTCCTATGTTCTTTGTATTATTTTTGATAATAGCCAAGACACAGAAACAAATAAATGTCTACTGACACACAAAGATGTAAACACACACACACACACACACACACAATCCTGCCACTTGTCACAACATGGGTAAACCTTGAAGGCATTGTTCTAAGTGAAATAAGTCAAACAAGGGGGCACAAGTGTTGCATGATCTCACTTATATGTGGAATCTGAAAAAAAGAAAAAACCCCGCCTGAACTCAAAGATACAGAGAACAGATTGGTGATTACAGAGGGGCAGGGTATTGGGGGAGGGATAGATTGGTAAAAGTGTTTAAAAGCTACAAAAATAAATTCTAGTGATTTAATGTACAGTGGAGTGACTACAGTTAGCAATACTATATTGCATATTTGAAAGTTAGTAAGAGCATAAATCTTAAAATTCTCATCACAAGAAAAAGAATTGTAACTATGTGTGGTGATGGATGTTAACTGATGTTCTTATTGTGGTTATCATTTTGTAGTACATACATACATCAATTATTTGTGCTGTACACTTAAAGCTAATATTATATGTCAGTTATATATCACAAAAATAGCATGTTGAAGATATCTGTTAGTTGAACCCATTGAATTGTACAGTAACTATTAAAACCTATGAACATCCTTTGATAATTCTTTCTTTAAAAGCTGTGTGTGTACTTTGTCACCTCAGTCCTGTCTGACTTTTTGTGATTCCGTGGACTATAACTCTTCAGGCTCCTCTGTCCATGGGATTCTCCAGGCAAAAATATTGGAGTGGGTTGCCATTTCTTCCTCCAGGGGATCTTCCAGACTGAGGGATTGAACCCGTATCTCTTATGCCTCCTGGATTGACAGGCAGGTTCTTTACCACTAGTGCCACCTGTTTAAAAGTTATTTTATACTAAAACTATTGAAATACATATTTTTATTTATCATAAAAAGTAACTTCTTGGTTTAATAATTCTGCTAATTTTAAATTGTCTTTCTTTTGGAAATATTTTATTCATTTCCTCAGTGAGTAAATTTATGTTCAACCCATTGAAAACAGAATATAAGTGTTTCCTGGGAATTCCCCAGTAGTCCAGTGGTTAAGACTCCATGCTTTCACTACCAAGGGTGAGGTTCAGTCTCTACTTGAGGGATTATCTTGCAAGCTGTGTGGTGTGGCCAAAACCAAAATAAAACAAAAAAAAGCGCATTTCTCAGTACATCAAATGTTTATATCTTTTGATAATGATAGAGATTAGGGTTTTTATTGTTTATCACACATCCTTTCCTGTTTTACCTCTGGACTCCTTTGGCAGTTAGGTAAATCAAGGCAAATGTTTTTAAATGCATATAGAATAAAATGTTTGGCATTACAAAGAAAAACAATTCATACTGAAATTCAGTTATAAAATGCTGAAAAAACCTGTGATAGAGCAATTTTTTTTATATTAATGCATTGGAATGACAAGTTCCAACAGTGGATTCAGTAACTTTTATTCTAGTCTAGTCTGGTCTGTTCTGAAGTGATTATGAACCAAATGATTTCCAGCTATAATGTAATGTAAAAATGGCTGTGATTTTTGTTGGTGATCCTGGCAAAGATACTCCTAAGAGTGTGTTTTGTGATCTAACTTCTTAGTGAGTGAATGAGTGAAGTCGCTCAGTCCTCTCCGACTCTTTGCGATCCTGTGGACTGTAGCCCACCAGGCTCCTCTGTCCATGGGATTCTCCAGGCAAGAATACTGGAGTGGGTTGCCTAGTTAGAGATGCAAATTTCTGTTACAAGTGGGTTGAAGAGTCTACGGCCGCACCACCCTGAACGCGCCTGATCTCGTCTGATCTTGAAAGCAAAGCAGGGTTGGGCCTGGTTAGTACTTGGATGGAAGAAGTGGGTGAGGATATCTCTCTCTCTTTTTTTTTTTTTTCCCTGTGCGAGTTCAGGGACCCTTGACATTGTAATCACCTTGGATGATGGTGATTATTTAAGACGAACATCTATTTCCTTAGAGCTTTGGCAGTAACAGCGGTATGTCATGAAAAGTATTTTAACTTAATTTTTATTGGAGTATAGTCGATTCACAATGTTTCTGCCGTGCAGCAAAGTGAATCAGTTATATGCATATAATGTCTACTCCTTTTTCGATTCTTTTCCCATACAGTCATTACAGAGTATTGAATAGAGTTCCCTGGGCTATACAGTAGGTCCTATTTTATATCTAGTAGTGTGTATATGTCAATCCAAGTCTCCCAATTTAT
Source organism: Ovis aries (assembly GCF_016772045.2). Taxonomy (NCBI): domain Eukaryota; kingdom Metazoa; phylum Chordata; class Mammalia; order Artiodactyla; family Bovidae; genus Ovis; species Ovis aries. Next base: position 68,888,441 of record NC_056061.1, read on the forward strand.
CTCTCCCCCCACGGTCCCCCTTGGTAACATAAGTTTGGTTTCTACATCTGTGACTCTTTTTCTGTTTTGTAAGAAAGTTCATTTGTACCATTTTTTTTAGATTCCATCTATAAGCTGTATCGTATGATATTCATGTTGAGTATTTCTACAGGGACAACAGTTTGAATGGGAATAACTCTTTGTGGAGTGTCCCCTAGGCTGGGCACTGTACTTGCCATGGTCAACAAAGCTGGTGAACACACACGGTGATGGTACCCGGCCTTTGCAGTGTGCAGACTAGGAGAAGAAACAGACACCACACTGCAGAATATACAGAGCTGTGTAATTGCAGCTCTAGGGCATCAGAATGTCCTGCAATGCTGTGATAGTGCGTCACGAGGGGGCTTCACTGGACCTGGGAGGGCTCTAGTGGTGGGAAGGCCTCCTAAGGAAGCCACATTTCAGTTGACGACGGGGTGTTGTCTGAGGGTGGAACTTGGCCCATGCAAAACCTGAATGAGGGCAGTGATTGGGAACGAAGTGAGCTGAGACTGTGGTGAGGTTGGCAAAAAGATACAGTTTGTATTTCACTCGGTAGTGTTTTTACTTCTGGTTGAAGAGGCCGAGTTTACCTTTTAGCTTGATGGCATGTATTATTTCGTGTATTAATGGCTCCACCTCTAAAAGCTTTAGAAATTTGTTTCAAGTATATAGGTTGAAAAATTGATTATAAAATTTATGAGAACCAGCTTTCTTGAGAGAGCTGGACCCTTAACATTTTTTATCATTTAATTCCTAAACGTTATTCTTCACCCATGTTTTCATTTGGCACAAATGTAAGAAAAACCTAAAGAGAATTGAGGAGGTGCTACGCTCCTTTGTGTTTGTAAAGATACACACCTTCCTTACCTGGCTAGTCCTGGGCAAATAAGTGTTGTTCATTCTTCTGGGTTTTAAGGCAACAGACTCCACAGCCTGGCAGAGGCTCAGACGGAGCAGAAGGGGATTGGGCTGAGCACAGGGCAGGAATGCAACCATTCTGGTCAGGCCAGTTGGGGAGGGACTCTTCTCCCCACAATTCTCATACTGTTTGGCCCTCATTTAAAATTTGACTCCAGCAAAGCACACTCTCGAGCCGAGGGGTACACACATCTTTGTGACTTCAGGAAACATGCACGGTTGGCTTGTGAAACTTAACTACCTTTGGAGGACATGCTGAGCCAGCAGGAAATGGAAGTGACATCCGCTTCTACACATGGGGACCATGGAGGGTCACAGGCAGGTAAAGAACTTACAGTGGCCATTAAACTTTTGTGCGTTGTTTGTAGAAAGGAAACCTCGGCAGGACTCATTAAGCCAAGAAATAGTGTAAAAATGACTGAGTAACAGATTCTAAATCATTTTGTCCTGTGGGTGACCTTGGAATTTTTTGACCACCATTTTCTTGTAGAAATATTATGAAAGAAGTTAGTTTACAGTATTTTGGAAACAGGATTTTGCTCTGCTTGCTAGTGCTGTAGACCTTCCAGGGCAGAACAGAATCGCTGTCAGCCCTTGAGCTTAATACCAAACCTGGCACTTTACGCATGTTGATATGGATGGATTGGAGTCTGTATCTAATGACACCCTGAAAATTATCCATCATTTGTCTGTGATGCCAGGAGATTTGTCCCAAAGTGTTTGTTGTATGGAAATCATAAAGGGATAGAAATCTCCGCCCTCCCCGCACCCCCCCCCCCCCCCCCAGACTATAAATGGGTTAATCAGCTAAAACCGTGGTGTGGTGCTATTCCAAAGCTCCAAGGCTGAGTAATGAATTGGCATGAGCGGCCATCCTGTGCTCGCTTCATTTGGCCATCCCTCTCTCGATTTGTTCGCTGACTCACTTGTCATTTATTGCATGTCTGCTGGTGCCGAATTCCATGATAGACTGTTGAGAAATAGAGACAAATAAAGCAAGACCTGTGCTTAGTGGCTTTTGGAGAATGACTCAGGGCCAGTTGCTAAGGAGTGTAATAGTGGCGAGTACTAGGGCTGGTGGGACCACGGACTAGAAGGGATTCATTTCTGGAGTTTGACTCTTCTTTGGAGAGTCAGGGGATGTTTCCCAGAGGAGGCACCTGCGAGATGGCAGAGAGTGTGGAAGACAGGAATTCCAGGCTGAAGGGAAAGTGTGTGTCAGGGCATAGGCGTGTTGGGTGAATTATGTGGTGAGATGCTGTTTGTGTATTTATTAATGAGCCTCCTCTGTCGCTGCCCATCGCCTCAGCCGTGGCCAGCTTGTAGCTCTGGAAACAGCCTCTGTACAGGCTCTTTCCTATGCCTGGATACCTTCCCCAGCTCTTGGCTAGCCCCTTTGACTATAATTGGGTGATGGATTAAATTGCACCTTTTCCGAGATGCCCACCCTGACTCCCCGTCTGAAGTAGATTCGTCCTGTTTATTCCTACCATCCATCCTGTTGCTTGCTTCAGCTCACTTGTCACAATGCTAATTGCTTGTTTACTTTGTTGCTGAGAGGTCCCCAGACTGTCATCTCCATCAGGGCATTTCATGTTTACTGGTGTGTCCATAGTGCTTTGCACAACGCCTGACCCGTAGGGGTGATAGATCCTTATAGATGAGGGAATGAATGGGTGAAGAAATGAATGAAAAGGCCTCACTTGAAAACCAAAGACATTCTTTTTTTATTTAATTTGATTGTCCTTTTGTTTATTTTTTAAACATTTTAAAATTTATTTTTAACTGAAGGATGATTGCTTTATAATATCTTATTGGTTTCTGCCATACATAAATATGAATCAGCCATAGGTGTACATAGGTCCCCTCCCCCTTAAACCTCCCTGCCACCTTCTGCCCCATCCCACCCCTCTAGGTTGTCTCAGAGCCCCGGTTGGAGCCCCCTGAGTCATACAGCAAATTCCCCCTGGCTCTCTATTTTACGTATGGTCATGTGTATCTTTGCATGCTACTCTCTCAGTTCACCCCACCTTCTCTTTCCCCCCATTGTGTCCACAAGTCTGTTCTGGGTCTGCGTCTCCACTGCTGCCCTGTAGATAGGCTTATCAGCATCATCTTTCTAGGTTCCATATATATGCGTTAGTATACCATATTTGTTTTTCTCTTTCTGACTCACTTCACTCTGTATGGCAGACCCTAGGTTCATCAAACACATTCTTAATGGACTTGCAGTTCCAGTTTATTCCTTGAAGTTTGAGGTAGTTCTTAACTAGGCACTTAGTATCTCAGTGAAGAGTTTTGTTTAAGACCTTTGGGTGTTCAGTTCAGTTCAGTTGCTCAGTCGTGTCCGACTCTTTGCGACCGAAGCACGCCAGGCCTCCCTGTCCATCACCAACTCCCGGAGTTCACTCAAACTCACGTCCATTGAGTCGGTGATGCCATCCAGCCATCTCATCCTCTGTCATCCCCTTCTCCTCCTGCCCCCAATCCCTCCCAGCATCAGAGTCTTTTCCAATGATTCAACTCTGTGCATGAGGTGGCCAAAGTACTAGGTAAAAGAAAGTGGAAATTTCCTCTGGATCTTGGAAGGAGTGATGTGAAAAAAAAATCTAAGGATTCTTTAAATTGAATATACAAAGGTGAGAGAAATTCTGTTCAGAATGCTTAAATTATAAACAGAAGAGAAATTTATGAATTTAAAGAAAGCTGAATGAACTGCATCATTAAATCAAGTCATTCTTTATAGTCATTTTATAAAATTATATTGCATTTCTATTTGTACTGCTTAGTTCTCTGACTTGTCCTGATAATTTTGGTGATTTATTCTTATCGGTGCTCTTAAATCTTATTTTTATAATTAATATCATTATCATTATTTAAACCCTTATATAAATCAGTGATGTTCTCATATTGATAATTATTCTTTTTATTTAAAACAGTATTCATATAACATTCCTCATCACTTTCATTGCTATTTCCCTCCACTTTTTTTTCAGTTCTTAAAAGTCCGTAAAATGGCTTCATTTCCACTTCATCTTACCCACACTCATATTTTTCTTATACATGTCACATACAGCACAAGAGATTTTCCATGACATATCATCAGCAGATTATTTTCATCATATTGAAAGATTATGCAACAACATTTATTTTGTAAGTTCTATAGTGATGGCAGGTGGAAACTGTTACATGAAATGGCACTCTGAGTGAAAGGAAAATCCAAAAGTGAATTGCTTCAATGGTTATGATTGTTTTCCCCATTTGTTCTCCTCCAAATGAGAACGCCTGTGCAGAACTGTTAATCCTAAGAGGCGGCAGACAGGGCTTCTCGGCTTTAGTCAGTGGCTGGGTGATTGGCACCTCCTGATATGTTTCATTATTGATATCTCTTTCCCTGGCTTCTGATTCCAGCCTTTTGTTCCCTTCTTGGAGAAATGCGGAAAAATACATTTATGTACTATTTTGAAAGTGAGATTTTGGTTATCGTTCTTTGTGACAGCAACATCTTATTTACCTGTTGGTTTCATTCATTCATCCAGTAAATGTTTACTGCCCATGTACTCCATACCAGGCACTGTGGTGGTCACCAGGCATTAAAAAATGACTTACGATTACCAACGTTTAAATTATTTTACAGTGTTTCAGAAGAGGATAATGTGAAAGAAGTCTTATGTCAGCAGAGAAATATTTTGTGGTCTGCCTGGTAATGTTTTTTTTTTTTTCCAAAATTGCTACTGGCTAGAAAATGATGATGGCTTGCACTTCTGACAGCGCTGCTAATGTTGGGTTTCTGTGCCTGGGCCCTTTGTGCGGTGCAGACAAGAGGCGTTTGGAGATGCTTAATTTCACCGGAACGCTGCACCTGTTGCTGGCTAATCTTGCATATGAAATCCAGAACCTCGAGTCACTTGCTTTCATTTCCTTTTCCTGCCCCCTCTTTCCGGCGTGGAGGGGCTCAGTTTAGTAACTCAGATGAAGAATAACCACCTTGTTCCTTTGGGGCTATGGTTTTAATGCCCTGGGGAGTGGAAGTGTCCGGGCCTTTTGTCATTCTCTTGCAGAAGGGCTCACCTCTGACTGGCCTCAAGATTCTGCAGCTTGTGTTTGTGCCAGAGTTTGGGACTGCGATGGGGGTGGAGCTGGCTACATGATACCTGGGACCTGACTGCTGTTGAGGAACATGCATTTCCTTTTGGTTTCATATGGTTTTTGGCTGTGACTTTGAGGAAGAGAGGAAGTATTATATAGTATTATTTACCCTCAGAGAAACAACTTTGAAACCCTTGGGCTTCATGATGGTTCAGGCAGTGCTGTTGACAGCCAGTGAGCTGCTTCTTGAAGGCCCACGATGGGATGGGAGGAAATACTTGGGGCAGGGAGTTGGATCTGAGGTTCAGTACACTCACGGCATGAATTTGGTGTCATGAATGGAGAAGGAAACGGCAACCCACTCCAGTATTCTTGACCAGAGAATCCCATGAACAGAGGGGCGTAGCAGGCTATAGCCCATGTGGTCTCAAAGAGTTGGACACAACTGAGCGAGTAACTCTATCTTGGGGTTATGAAACCTAAGTTACCTTGTTTTTTAAAGAGAGGCTGAGATACTGACACAGCTTTAACCTGTAAGAATTTTGCAGGCATCCATGAAAATAAATGTGAAAGGACTCTGAAGTTCAGAGGTCCCTAAAATTGGTCAGTTTTTACTCACCAAATTATAGACTGATGTTCCAATAGAAACATGGGTCGTTCCAACCCTCTACTGAATTGGCAGCCTCAGGGAAGTTATTTTTAGCGTTAAACGTTCCTCATTTAAAACCAGGTTTGTTCTATTGGCTCCATTTTTAAATCTTTTTATAGATACACGGATTTACTCATGAACATTCTCTGGAGGAGAGAGATTTTATGGAAAGTGGAACTCTGTACGAAGTGGCACATAAGTGGTCCCAACCTGCAAACTGTGGAAGAACTTGATTGCTGTCAGGGGCAGCCCTGGACTACGGGCCTGGCTCTCTTCTCTCCTTTCTGGATCGCTGTTTTTCTCTTTTGTACCTTCTGGTACTGTTTCTGAGCTCCACCCTGCCGTCTTCCTCCCTGTTCTCTGTCACTCCTTAGATGGTTTAATCATAGGCTGTGCGCTTCTTGCCTCTGTCGTGTTCACTCCCACCTCGTCTGGCAGCCCCTGCCCTCTCCTTTCCCCCTTTGCAGGCCCCAGCCTGTACTGGGGCTGATCCCTGAGGGAGTGACAGCGGGCACCACACATTTCCTCTGCAGTTGCCTCACTTTGCCGGGCCTGGGAACTGGTTCTTGTCTGCACCGCATGGAACAGAGTTGGTGCTAAGTCAACAAATCAATTAGCTGACTGACTCCCATGGGCCCAAGGCTCAGGGATCTTGTTTATAAGTCCCATGGCTCATAAGTTCTGGGCTGACAACCATTACTTGCATTCTCTGTTCCTCACCTGGTTATTGGACTTCCCAGGTGGTGCTAGTGGTAAAGAAAGAATCCACTGGTCAATGCAGGAGACAATTCCTGGGTCACGAAGATCCCCTGGAGAAGGAAATGGCAACCCTCTCCAGTATTCTTGCCTGGAGAATCCCTTGGACAAAGGAGCCTGGAAGGCTGTAGTCCATAGGGTCGCAAAGAGTTGGGCACGACTAAAGCAACGTAGCATGCACCTGGATATCTCTTGGCAGCTACATCATCCTAGAAATCCTGAAACGGATTTAAAATACCCAAGGTCAGTTCTTTGGCATTGGTTCTGCCTCATTATTACCTGGATCCTTCATTTTCTCCCCACTCCCAGCCCTCAGTAGGTGATTATGTCTCATTCCCACATGGGAGTGGGGTGGGTGTGCCATGAGTAGGCAGGACTATCTTTGTGTGGTATCAGCTGCAGGCTGAATATACAGATGACTCATGCAAGTTAATATCCATGTCTAATGAGTGGCCCACAGCTTCAGATTTGCATAAGGGCCTAAGAGCTCCACAGGAAACACTGAATTGAGATTGTCACTGCAGGTGACCAAAGGGCAAACTGTTATGAGTGACATGTCCAGCTTCATAGGGTGTTGTGCCCTATGGGAGTGAGAAATGGAGTATTTCCTGCTGTGTCAATAAACTAGGATGTCACAGTCATCAGCCATTCCAGCCCTCAAGGGCAACTAAGAAGGAGATCCGGCATCCATTGGGCTGCAACCGCTCCCTCTGGTGAGCACTGAGGAAAAAAAACCTGGGATCCTGGCCCCAGGTAGCTGAGATGCATATGAAAGGAATGATTTCGGTGAGCCAAGACTCTTGCATCTTCCCATTCATAGAAAAACACTAAATTCCTTAACCTGAGATAATCTGGTTTTCTTTAATTTGCAAAAATAATTTTGTTTTTCAGACTACTTGCCCTTTGTTGTACATTTCTATATAACCTGACTCCTCCCCCTGCATCCTCGGAGCTGTTCTCTTGGGGTCACTTGAGATGCTGTCTCCTGGCCTTGAAGTCCTAAAAATTCACACTGAATATAACATACCTCTTGACTTTCAGGTTGTGACTGTTTTTTAAGTCACCAGGATTCTTAAGTCAGCTCTCCCACTAGATGTTTTTACAACTAACAACAAAGAATAATCCCCACATTTCTTTTTTTTTTCCCCATACTTTTCCATGAAGCTGGAGGGTTCTGGAACCTTCTGGAAACTAGAGAGGTTTTCCTCACAGAGACAGCAGATGTACTTCAAGAAAACTCCCTGGCTGATCTTTGCTCCACAGCCCAGCAGGTTGCCAATGATATTGCCTCTATCTTTACAGCACTTTTATTTCCAAATGTATCCTTTTTTACATTCCTGAAAGCACCCTTCTCACTTGGTCAGTTTCTCTGATCCCTTTCTGCAATGCTGTGGTCTGCCCCAGAGCAGAGTCTGCCCCAGAACTGCTATTTTTGATTTTGCTCATGTCATAGGCTGTGGTACCTCCTTTCTGCCTCAGATGGCCTTGTTGAAGCTCTGTGTGTGTGAGAGATGCCCAGGGTTCCTCTCACTATCCTGGATCACTCTTAACTTTTGTTCTGATGTCTTCCACATCAGCTTGTGTCTATTCTTTCAGTAAATGCTCATTTACTAAGTCCTTACAACATTTCAGGCTCCATGCTAAAGGATGACAATACAAAGGTAAATGAAAAACGACAATGTTTATTTTTTGCCCGATTGATAGAAACAGAACATGTAGAAAATTTGGGAAAATTACTCCCTTCTTTTCTTGTTTGGTAATGTTTTAAAAGTTCTTTTTAAAGCAGCTGAGTTTTATTCGTCTCTTTTCATGTCTCCTTAAATACCTGTTCCTGCTCCCTGAAGAACCCTGGTGATAACCTTCCTTCCTTCTGCTAGAGTGAGGTGTTTGCCACGTGAGTGGTTGTGCCAGGAACCCCTGCCTTAAGCGGCAGGCACTACAAGATTCTACCACGGCCCTGGCAGAGTGGATCCTGGCTTTTACAGAGTGGTAGCGTCACTTGATGTCCATGCAGTGTTGGCCTGTTCTACCATGAGTGCTGTCAGCCACGTATATCTCACCTCGGTAAGATCGGTCAGATCACAGCAGTTGTCACTTCTGTTTGGAAGTAACTTAGCACTGCCAGTGAAAATCTTGCCGTGTGTGTACACACAGTCACACACACAGTCTGCTGTGAGAGGAAGACAGCCCTGGGAAGGAAGCCTCCTCCCCTCTCTTGGTGTAGGAAGAAGCAGGTATATCCCGACCACTTCTCTCTACCCCCGTCATTATGGGATTCAGTGGTACTATTCTTTATCTCTTATGCTTACTGCTTTTGTGCACTTTTCCTGAGATAATTGTAAGAAATGTTATAATTTATCTTCAAATACAATATGTAGGAACTGTTACCCTTCTGTGTGTCTATTTGCACATTAGAAAATAAAACCAAAATACTTAAAATATGATTTCTTTCCTCTTTCATTGGTGTATGTTCCTTAAAGTCTGCATCAGAGATAGGTCTCTATGTGGTTGGGGATAAATTCTGAGCTCTTTGGTGGTGGGGATTTTTGTTTAGCTCTCTCTAACATAATTTTGCTGGTTATAATGTCATTCACTTCCATTAATATACTAATATGGAAACAAAGACATGGTTTCAGATTTTATTTATATCTTTGTGCTTTGGAAAAACAATCTCATGAGAACTCACTCAGCCCATTAAATACCATCTTTGACGTTGCTTTTTTGGGTTTGCTTGTTTTTAGAAAAGTTTTTCTGGCTTTCGCTCTTTGTATTTGGAACAGTAGCATAGCAAGTATTTTTAGACGTGTTGTTAAAATCATGTAAAAAATCCTTTTCATGTCAACATATGGGATTTTATTAGTAATCTTTAATGTGATCAAGAGCTAAGGTAGAATTTCCTAGCTAGAAAAGAATGAGTTAAAAAAAAAATTCCCATATTCCTTTGATAGTTGGAGAAGCTACATTCTACATTTTCAGTTTGATGAAAATATTCAAGAGACTGAATTAGATTGGCAGCATCTTGAGGACAGGGATTACACCTTTTTCACTTCTGTTTTCTTCTTGGGTGTAGCACTGTTCTAGTCAAAAGGGTTGGCTTAGATGGTGGAGAGCGTTGTAAACTAAACTGCATAAGATTAGATTCCAACCTCCTTTTTTTTTGCATGGGAAATCTTGAAGGATTTTGAAGCTAGAGAGCTGCAAGTAATTTACAAAGGTCACTCTGGAGACTCTGGGAGGGTTAATTGGAGTGAAGAGAGCCTGGAGGCAGAGGTAACACTGGAGGTGAAAGTGGATGTGGTGTGAAGGTGGGTGGGCAACACAAGAAGCCACAGATTTCATTGGTAGAGGTCCACACTCTCTCATTTGCAGTCACAGTAGCTAAAAAGAACTCTGAAAACAGAAAGGTTTTTGTAATTCATTTGATAGTAAAACCTGAGCTTGACCTGAGCTCATTTTGGGGGCAAAATTTGACCAGAAGTGTTGGGATGCTTTTGAAATCTTTCCTTATCTCACTCACCTCCTAAAACACACATATTTACTGCAGGAGTATTAGTGTATTTGATTGGGGGAAATTATCCTACATCTTGCTGTTTTTGTCTTGGGTGCTGTGCTAAGTCACTTCAGTCGTGTCTGACTCTATGCGGTACTAGGGACTGTAGCCTTCCAGGTTCCCCTGTCCGTGGGATTCTCCAGGTACGATTACTGAAGTGGGTTGCCATTTCCTTCTCCAGGGGATCTTCCTGACCCAGGGATGAAACCCCTGTCTCTTATGTCTCCTGCATTGGCAGGCAGGTTCTTTACCACTATCTCCTCCAGGGGAATGCATAGCCTATGTAACTTTTCTCAAGTGGGAAAGGCTCTGATTTGGTAGCTCCTCTATGTTCTAAGTGTTCTGGGCAAGGAATTGCGAAACTCAGTTTGACCTGTGTTTACAAGATGAGGCTGATAAGACCCTCAGATTAGCTGTGGAGAGAATTGTGGAGGAAATCAGCATTTCTAGACTGGAACACTCAATGGTTAATAATGAAACTACCTCATCAACATGAAAGAAAATAGGACTTCTGGTGAGGGGATCAGAAACATTCATTAGAGAGTGAATGAAAGGATGTGTTTTTGAAGTGTCGCTTGTGTGCAGGTCCTGGAGAACAACTGGAGATATTTAAATAAGATCTGTGGAGTAGGTCAATGTATTGCATCAGTGCTAATTTTCTGGTTTTGACAGAAGTACTCTGGTTCTGTAAGATGGTAACATTTGGGGAAGCTGGATTAAGGGACTATGAAAACCCTGTACAATTTTTTACAACTTTTTGGGTAAGTCTAAAATTATTTCAGGTTTTAAAAAATGAGGAAATAGTTGCTTTAGCCAACCTTAGATAGCAAGAAGTGGTATCATCCATGCTCCCTTTAAGCAGAGAATGTCTGTTAGCAGGAGTATGGTTTTCCTAGAGACCTTGAACTCTAAAAATGCAGGTTGAGTAGACTTCTAGGTTTCTATCCCTCCTCATTTTTTTTTTTTTTTAAGCTGACCTTGTTTTAGCAGAAGAAGATTAATTGAAAAATTTTTGATCCAAGAAAAAGCCTTGATCCTAGTTACAACATGGAACTGACTGTGTCTGGACAGCTCATGGGAAGTGTTGTCACCCGTGATGCCTCACTTTTCATCTCCCTCGTGTTGGAGGGTATGGTTTATTTCTGGCTTTTGTCTGCTGCTCTGCAGGCGTAGGTGTAGGTTCATTGGTTAGAACAGAAAGTTGTAATAAGATGTTCAAAACTCAGAGCTTTGCAGATAACAGAGGGAATGAAGAAAATGGTCAAGGTTGGCTGACTGGGGCTTGGCTGTGCTGATGTGCCCGGCATGGAGGGTTTGTCTTGAAGGCCTCTGCTTCACTGTCTCACTTCCACATCACCTTCTGTAGTTTCAGCTGATGCGGTCTGTAATTCTCTCTGCAGGCTACTCTTTCCCTTCCTTTTGGCTGAGAGTAGACCTAGGCTGGCAGCCAGTAGCCATTGAGCTATAATAGAGCTAGTGGTATGTACAAAATTTGATTACAGCTGTCAACACCAGATTGAATAAGAAAGTGCATACCCTAGACAGATACTTGGGACATAAATGGTCTATTGATTTCATGAGAACTAGAAATGAGGCCACCGTGTAATCTAGCAGAAGAAGGGGTCAGTGGGTAGACATTACAGAACAGTTTGTAAAAGTGCCCTTCTTTTAGACTTTTTTTGGAAGAACTTTCAGATAACCTTGATAAATCAATTGTTGCTTTTGATTTTCTTCACCGTCAAGTATTTACAGAAACTCCAATGTGGCCTTTGTACTTGTTGTTTTCATTCAATGGTTTGCCTTTCCTGTGTAAAATCTGGTTTAGAAATTGTACTGGGTGATACAAGCCGTATTTGCTCCTGAACTCTGATGACATTTCCACTTAGCTTAATATGAATGTTTTAGAAATTTCCCACAATGGAAAGTTCTATTTGACATAGGAAAGTTCAGCGGTCAGTTTCATAGTCAGCTGTATGCCAAGAAATAACGAAAACAGTGGATTACATAGTGCAGCCTTGGGACATGGAAAATTTCTTAGAAGATGAATGAATCATATTATTAATACATCTTGTGGGGCCTGAGGCCTTATATTGAAAAACAGGGGAAAAGTTATTTTTTTAAAGCTTGTATCCTTTTTGTATTTTCCTTCTTGTGTTTTATGTAGACTTTATTCTTTTTAATTTTTTAAGGCATTACAAATAATTTAAAATAGAATGTTTTAGAAATAAAATAATTCATTTCATTGTAGATGAATTTTTTCAAACATCAGAAATCTGAAAAAATATCTCTTTGAATGAGATTGAGTTAGATTAGATAAAGACTTCAAATTAGAAAATATGATAATCCCTCAAATTAGATTGGATTATATGTTTTGAATTTTGGATTAGATAATCTCTTTGAATTTTATTGGATAATCCCTTTGAATTAGAATAATTACTATCCTTCTCTCAATATCACATTTTTTAGAGAAAAGGGGAAGACATCGGTAGTATCTAGAATCCTGACTTGTTCCTCTTGGCTTCCTTAAAATTTTGTAATAACCTTAATTTTAAGTTAAATCTTGTCTAAAATTTCTTTCTATAAATAATTATGGTTATTCACATATAAAAGGCTGCTTTAATTGAGACTGTTTCTATTTAGGGAGACGACAAATACAGAAAGACATGTGGAAACAACTGATTTAGAATTTAATGTTTTTATAAGCAGCCCTTGGGTAGGGGAAGATAAACCAACTGCTTTAGCAGCCTCTTGCTTAGAGATGTAATCTGAACACCAGCAGTATTTAGCTGGTATGTTATACCAGATTACAATGTTGAAATACATTTTTGTATTTGGGCTTTGACAACCATCAGGGAAATGTATATCAAGCCATGATGATGTCACTTCACACCCACTAGGGTGGCTATAATAAAAAAAATAAAAACTAGATAAAAATAGGTGTCGGTGAGGATGGAGAGAATTTTATCCTTCATGTACTGCTAGTGAAGGAATGGAAGATGGTGCAGCCGCTTTGGAAAGCTGTCTGGCAGTTCTTCCAAAGGTTAACTGTAGAATCCTATTATATGATCCAGTAATGCTACTCCTGGGTATTTATACTCAAGAGAAATAAAAACATCTGTTGATATAAAAATTTGTACTTGAATGCTCATAGCAGCATTATTCATGTTAGCTGAAAGGTAAAGACAACCCAAATGTCTGCCAATTGATAAGTGAATCAATAAAATGTAGGATATTCATACAAGGAAGATTATTCAGCTGTAAACCAAAATGATATGCTGACATACTATAGCATGAAAGAAACTTTGAAAACATTATGCTAAGTAAAACAAGGCAGTCATAAAGGACTACATATTCTATGATTTCATTTATGTGAAATGCTCAGGAGAGGCAAATCTATAGTGATTGAAATTAGATTTTCATGGTTGACTAGAATTAGGGGGTCGGTGCAGAGAGTAGATGGAGATTGAGTGCTTTTTGGGGTGATGAAAATGTTCTAAAATTGATTGTGTGATGGATGCATAACTCTGTGAATATACTAATAACCACTGAATAATATACTTTAAATGTGTTAATTGTATGCTATGTGAATTATATCTAAATAAAGCTGTCCCCTCCCCCCCCGCCAAAAAAAAAATCAGGCTTTGACCATGTGACCTAATCTATAGCATTGTGCTTTTCACTCTTTCTCTCCTCACCACAATCCCACGAGACAGGTGAGATCTCTACTCTCATTTTACAGGGTTGGATATTGAGGCTTAGAGAGGGTGTTTTGCCAGGCCTATGGTTTCTAGTGTAGAAAATACAGAGATAAGGAAGAGGAGAGTGGGGCCAGGACTGACTGTATCTCAGCCAGTAGCAGGAAGAGAGATGTCTTCTGATTTAAATCTGTGTGTATCCTGACAAGAGAACCTAAGTTATGAAAATCTTTATTTATAAGTTGAAAGTTTTTGTTTTGAAGCAGGAGAGAAAAAAAAGAGTTAAACAGGAATAAAAAGCCCATGAGGCAGTATGGGTCATGGTTTTCCTTGCTGTTGAATGTGTGTGGATGACATCTGTATGTTGCTGTTGTTGCGTTGCTAAGTCGTGTCCAGCTCTTTTGCAACCCCATGGACTGTAGCCCATCAGGCTCCTCTGTCCATGGGATTTTCTGGGCAAGAATACTAGAGTGGGCTGCCATTTTCTTCTCCCTGGGATCTTCCCGACCCTGGGATTGAACTTGTGACTCCAGCATTGATTCTTTATCACTGAGGCACCTGACATCTGTGTTCCGTGATAATAAAAGAGCAAGGCAAATACACAAGATAGAACAGGCTGGAAAATATGAGTCAAAACTGTTACCTCTGATCTTATGATTCTGTGTGGTTGAATGTATTTTTTTCCATAATAGCAATCTCTAAGGAATTAAGAAATTCTTTTGAGTTCCATTTTTCCCAAGGTGTATATGCATATTGAAGTGAAATAACAAGTTCAATTTATGCTTTGAAGTAGAGTTAATATATAACCAAACTCTTCAGTCCAGTTGTATACCCAGGGCAAACACCTCTATTTATATACATGTGGGTAAGGAGGTGGGTGGAGGTGTCCTTATCAGCTGACGCTGTCAAAAACAGGAAGCAAAGTTACAATCTCTTTGTAGTGGATCAGAAACATTCAAAGGCCCTGCGTTGTGACAATTAAAAGAACAGTGACAGAAAATGACCTAAGGAATTTTCACTAACTGCGAAGTGTAACATCCTGTCTGGTATTTAGAAGAGATTCAGCTAGGTTTTAGTCAGATCCTCTCATGGGAAAAATAAAAGCCACGGCGAAACAGGACATCCCAGTGTGCAGTTCGCAGGCTGCTTCTGTTAAAATCCACTTCCTCTGCATCTTTTTCCTCGTCACTTAAGCAAATGTAGGTGATGAGCGGCCCGGCGGCCACTGCGTTTCGTTGGAAAAAGTACAGATTTGATGTGCCAGGACACGTAGCTCGCCAGTCTGGCAAGCATTTACCAGGTAAGTTTGTCAGCTTGCCTGCCTGACTCCCTGCCCTCCCTCCGCTGAGGTTTTGAAAAGAGGATGTCAGCCAAGACGGGGCTCTCTCAGTCACTTACTGAACCCAGTGTGTTAAGTAACAGAGCTGCTGGAGGCAGGACCAAGTTGGGGATGGGAACACCCCGGCATGTTCTTCCTGATGTCGCATCTGTTGTAGAGTCTGAGGAGTCGAGACCAGCATTGTGGGGTTTCATCTTTTCTTCAGAATGCGATGATTTTCCAGTTCTTGGCTTCTTGGAAAAAAGTACATAAGGAGCCATATATTTGTTGTGACAACATGTTTCATATATTTTCAAACTAGCTTATTTCTGTCCTATAGAGAAAGTTTCCTTTGCGCTGTTGCGTAGGGATAGTGTACTATTGTACTTGATTTACTGTGCTGACTAAAAATGTATTTTACTTTTAAAAGTGGTTCAGAGCTGATTAAGGGGAGAATCAGACGTACTTTTGGGCAGATTGTAAATGGAGGGGTTTTGTGTTTAGGCAGTCTTGTGCAGAAGAACTCAGACTCGGAACTTCATGTTAGATGTGGTCATGCACTTTTCTGTTGCTGGAGTTTACTTCCAGGGGGACCTAGATTTTTTGATTAGTTCTGATGTCCATATAGATCAAAGAAACTTGATGGGAAAAAAAATAAAAAACTCAAGTGATGTGTAATACTTGACCTTACATATCATGCTTGAATGTTGTTAGTATGGAACAACTTTTAGACTGGTCAGAATTTTTAAAAAATGGTTTTCTTTCTTTTGGAATTACTCTTTCCCTCTTAAGTTTTCCTCCCTAACTCCATGTGAATGTGGTGGTAAATGCTGGTAGGCATCCTCTCCCTGGAATGAATTCTCAACTAGAATGATTGGAGCAGCCCATGTTTTCTTAGCAAATTTGGCTTCTTGGCCAAGTGTAATAAGAGATCAGCATGGTATAATTCACTTTGTTGGCTGTTACTTTTCTCTCTTATTTAAAGAACCGTGTGGTCTCAACAGAAAATTAAAATATCTGTCAGAAACCTGAATTAAAACCTCAGGTACAAGAGCAGCATTGAAAGGCTACAAATATATATCTTGACTTTCACTTAATTCTCTTCCTTTTCCCAGCGTGAATAATCTTCATTGTCTGCTAGTCTGTGCAGTAATGTCTTGCTACCAAGGGTCTCAGAAATAGGAAGATAATTAGAAGTAAAAAATTCAAATAAACTTTTAAATAATAAGCAAACTTTTATACGGGTAGACTTCAGCTTTAAACATGAATTCTCATTCATTCATACAGCATTATTTCCTACTCTGTGGTCAGTCCAAAGGCTTTAGGAAAGTAAAAAGCATTTTTAAAAAAAATACATTTTAGGGCACATTATTTTAATAAAAATAGAAGATTAGTGTGTATATGATTTGCAAGGACCTAGATTCTTTTCTTATTGGCTGTTATTAATTTACTATTTTCTTATATCTACAGGATAGCTCTCTTTAGTGATCTTGTAAATAAAGGTATAAAAAAGTACATGTTTATGGGTGGCACATTCCATTGCAATATGTGGCTATTTTTGATCTTCAAGCAGTCTCCATAATAGATTAAACTTTGGGGTGAATCCTTTATATACAGACCTCAAGTAAGGTGGAAAGAGTGAAACCATAAGTGTTTTGCATTAAACTGTTGATGTTACTGGGGTTGAGGTTTCACATGACTTCTGCAGAACCTAAAGGGAGTAATAAAACAAGTAATAAAATGGAATAAATTGAAATATATATTTGTTGAAAATAAGCCTTTCAGTGTTATTTTTGAAACTGCCCATCCTTTTGCCCTGTGTTATCTTCTAAAATGTGCAACTCTAATTTAGTGCATTTGCTTCTCAGTAAGTTGAAATCTGATTATCTGTATCACTCTCTCTCTGGTATAGAATCATTACATTTTAAAATATTTAAAATATTTCTTTGCCTTTTCTTAATCTTGATGTCTGTGTACAAATGCCCAAATGTTAACAAATAATCTAATTGAAGGAGAATAAGTTTTTAAAAAAAGGCTTGAAGGTGTGAAATAAAAACTTACTCGGAGTTGCAGGCATCTACCAACGCACAGATGATTTAGGTCTGCCCAGGAAGCCACTTCTGGGAGGCCTCGCTTTTCTTGCCATCCTTCCTGCCTTCTCTTCAGGCTGACAGAACTCTGAGTCAGTCATTTTGAATGGGTTCACATATTCTCAACCTTGGCTGCACGTTAGAATCACCAGCGTGCTGGAGCCCCACGCCGGGGATCTTGGTATAATTAGACTGAGGCCCTGACTGTAACTGTTCAAAAGCTGCCCAAGTGATTCTGATGGGGATTCAAGATGGAAGCATATGGGGGAAGTGTATGGGTCCTTGTTAGACTGAAAGCTCCAGAAGAAGGACAGGAAGGAAGCTTATGCTTTCCTTCTGCACTCAGCCCATGCCTGTTGGCAGGGGAGTCTCAGGTTCCGCTTGAGGAATGGGTGGGTGAACAGATTCCTCTAAGCTGGAGGAGGCTACAGGAGGATCAGACCTCCTGCTTTCTGGTTTGAGCTGATGGAGAAGAGTGTTACAAGAGACTATGGTCTGTCTGAAGATGGCTGTCATTGGGAAGAAGCTCTTGGAAGAGCTCGCTGGGGAATAGGCCAGCTCGGGGTGCACTGAACAGACCGCTCTGAAGAGACAGAGGTCCTAGATGGTAGTGTCCTCATGAAGCAAGGCAAGTGGAGAACTTTGGAATAAGAATTTGATCAGGGGCTGGGGTGCCTGTGTCTGTCTGAATGTGGAGGTGGGGCCTGTTGTGGACACTACAGGGAGGTTCTGGGTCCCAGGGTTAGTTTGAAAGGAAGAAGTGTGATTATCTTTGCCAGGAATTAGTGGCTGCCTGACCCACCCATTGGCTGTATGAATATAAAGGCTGTATGAGTATTTAGAGTGGTCAGAGTGCAGTGAGGTTTGTCTGAGGGAGTTTCTCAGGGCTTGTGAAATTTTAGCTGATCTTAATGTTTATAAAGAAAATGAGTTAGTGGTTAGGGGAATGTAATTTGCCGAGGCTTGAGAGAAAAATAATTGTTCAGTTGGGTTAAGGGTAGATGGAGTGAGTTGTTTGAAACTGAAGAACTTTGGGGGGGAATGAGAAGTATAATTAACATGGTAATGAAGAGTTGTTTGAGGGAGGGGATCCACGTCTCAGTTGCCTGTGGCGTCAATGTGTAAGTCACTGAACTTCTGAGACGGGTCCCCAATCAGTAGCATCCCCCAGGTGATTTTGGTCACGAATAATTAGGTAACATGTTTCAAAGCAACTTGCAAGCTGTAGTAACAGTTCCAGGTAAATAAAAGGAATAGTAAGTTCTGTAAAAATTATAAAAATATAGTCAATTGAAAATAAACTTTGCCTGCTACCTACAATATAGGAATGGAAAATCAAATATTGTGTTGGTATGGCACTTAAAATGTATTTAGGCTTAAAATGGTACTTACAATGTATTTAAGCTGATGCTGTGCACTCTGTCATCTTTTTAGTTGTGGTTTTCCTTGGCATTACTTGAAAGGTATGATTATAACATGGGTCCTGGTTTCATGTTTCACTACGGTTCTTTGACCCTAGTTAAAGGGCACCAGGTGCTTCCTACTCTAATTGTCGGCAAATTTAGGATTTAGTTGGAGGGCCACTGATAGACTGGTGTGGGAATTAGATGGGATTTGGGCTTGGTGACTCCCTTACCCTGCTGCAATATTTTGACCTTGATTTGAACAGTTCAATGAACTGGCAGCTCAAGTAGTTTTTTCCCACTGAACTAGAACTTTCATTGTTTGGGAGAGGAAGATGAGTCATAGCCCAGACCTACCTTTGTGACAAAGTGCAATTTTAGTCCAGGGCTAAAGGAACACAGCTTAGAAACTTTCTGTTTAAACCAGAAAGTATTGAAACTTGGATTTTGAGCTGGATGGGAATTAGTGTGGCCCTCTCTGTGGGGTTACTTTCAATGCTACATTAAGAAGCATTAATGCTTAATGAAGCATTGTCTCAGACGGTAAAGAATCTGCCTGCAATGCAGGAGACCTGGGTTCACTCCCTGGGTAGGAAAGATCCTCTGGAGAAGGAAATGGCAACCCACTCCAGTGTTCTTGCCTGGAGAATCCCATGGACAGAGGAGCCTGGCAGGCTAGTCCATGGGTTCACAAAGAGTTGGACACAATTGAGTGACTTTCACTATCTCACTTTGTTTATTGAAGTACATTTTTGATACTAAATCTAATTTTTAGTGATATATTTAAATAATCAGGTCCCTTCTTAAAAAATTCAATGCAGAATTAAAATTATACAAACTGGCAAATTTCCAGTTCCTCTCCCCCTCCATATCATTGTTGTTTTGTTTGCCCTGCCACAACTCTTTTTTGGTGACTATACAAGTGTATACTTTTAGGTCTAAATTCCTACAAGCAGAGTTTTTCTTTTTTAAACTGAAGTTGAAACCTTCTGGCCATAGTGTATCCCATTAAAAAAATATTAACAGTAATGACCTGTGTACATATAATTTAGTTCATTTGGGCAATTTCTGGGGAAGATATGCTTTCATTGTTAAACTGCCATCTACAAAAGAGAGAGAGATGAAAACTAGTATATATTTGTTTGGACTTGCATTGTGTGTGCTTTTTTGCATGTGAAATTGAACTCTGCATATATTTTTTGGCTCTTTGGACAAATTCTTCAATGAATTGCCTTTTTATACATTGCTCCTCCCCACCCCCACCCCCATGCTGTTTGGATCTCTGAACTTTTAAACCTCTACTGATTTCAAAGGAAATTAATCCAAAATGGCAAATTTTGAATGACTTACTTGAATTTTGAGTTTTAAGATGCTTAACTTCCAGTCTAAAAGACAAACCTGATTTCTGGGTCTCTGGGACAGAAGTTTGTGTCTTTGGACTTGGGCTCCGTGTTTTCTTGCTCTCTTTCAGCTGTGGAAGCTGTCATCATCCCAATCTGTGCTGAGGCTGATAATTATTTAGGAGCCCTTGAGACTGGTAATTATTTAAGTGCCTTTGCTATTTTATTACATTTTCACATCCTGATAACTTATTTTCGTAGCAATGGTGAATCCCAGGATTATTTTTAGAATAGCCCATGTTCTGTGTAGTTTGTGGAACATGTTAGAGTTATCAGAAAGGATCTGGACTTGGAATTGCATGGTTGAATCCCAGCTATGTTGCATATCGAGTCTTAGTTTCCTTTTTTGCAAAATGGAGATAGTGGAGCTGTTCTAAGTCTTTAAAAAAAAGTGTATGCGTGTAAGGGCTTCCCTGGTGACTCAGTAGTAAAGAATCCTCCTGCCAATACAAGAGACATGGGTTTGACCCCTGATCTGGGAAGATCCCACATGCCTCCGAGCAACTAAGCCTGTGTACCACAGCCACTGAGCCTGTGCTCTACAGCCTGGGAGACACAGCTACCGAAGCCTGTGAGCCCGAGAGCCTGCGGTCTGCAAAAGGAGAAGCCACCACCGTTGAAGCACAAGGGCCACAACTAGAGAGTAGCCCCCGTTCACCGAAACAGGAGACAAGCTCAAGCAGCAGTGAAGACCCAGGAGAGCCAAAAATAAAAATATATAATGAAAAAAAAATTTTAAAGTGTATGCATGTAAGATCCCTTGCACATTGCTTGGTAAGTTGCAGGAAAGATTATAGTAGAGCTTTTTAAGTTAATGGAAAAAAATACAGTTTAGACGCTAAATGAAGGTAATATTGGCTTCAGTGAGGCCCCACATGCACCATCATACTGAAAATTTACCAGTTTTTTCTCATCCTTCGATCAAGATCTGTTAGTGATTTTTCACATCAAAGCATCAAAGCTGTAATTCTCTGCTGGGCTCATTTAACCACAGATCCAGTACGTGGCAAGAAATTTCAACCTATACAGGCTGGCAAACGGCCTGCTGTTGCTTGGAGAGTGTCTGTGGCAGGGTGCCTAAAATGTTTTGCTAGTTTCAAAGTTCACTTTCATTTGTTCAGAAAGGTTTGTATTGTTTGCAGGCAAGCAAGGCAAGCAAAGGGAAAGGGTATACAGCTTCCCATGTGAGTCTGTGCTGTGTGATCTGTTTGCCATTTGGTGCCTATTATAGAGAAAGCTTTGTATAGTCTGTAGAGAGGACTATTTCTCCAAATAGAGGAAAACTGTTGTGATGGTCTGGAAGCGTGATAGATTTCAATTTAATGCCATTGATCGGGATACTGTTAGAGGCTGAGCTACACTGAAGTTTTGAGATAGGTATCTTGCACAAAGTCTTCATGTATCATCAGTGGGAGTGCCTCATCTGATAGCTATTCACATGACCTTCTGAGAAACAGCTCCTCTTGACGCACCAATACAGACTTCTGGCCCAGCCCTCCGGCCACTAGCTAGGTACCTGCTGCCATAGCGAGTCTCCAGGCTTTTGACTTGGCCTGTTTTCTAGTTTGACTCCTGGATTCTGTGCTTTTAATTTCTGCTTTGACTTTCAGGCAATAACTCTCTTTCTGGTGTTAGAAGCTCCTGGATTGTGTTTGACGGAAGAAATATATTTCCCCGTCAGATACATTTTCTCCCTAGATAACCCTGACCTACCCATGCAGTCTGATATCTGACAGTACTCTGATAACTGTTTAGTTAGTTGTTAACAAATATTTATTGTCGGACTCTGAATAACTAGTATTACAGCAGGCAAAGGAAAATTAAAGTTTGTGTGTATTTGCAGGTCCACTGATTTATGGGACATTTGGAGAAGGAAAAAAATCGTGAAATGAAATACTTACTATATTTTATACCTAACCATGTGGATTCTTTAAAATAAAGATTACAGTCCATCTTTACTCACATTCATTTAAAAAATCATGGTGGATTTCATTGTAATGGACTTTACGCTAAGGAGTTATGGATATTTTGCAAGTGGGTTGAGAAAGCTGTTCTCACTTTCCTCTGTGTCCCACTGGATCCTTCTTATCCAACCAGCTACTTCCTATCCATTTCTTCTGCTGTTACAAGAAAAAGCCTATGCTTTATGTTGAGAATTTGTCTGTGGCTGAATTAACTGAGCACCCTTAAAAAAGTCCTGTGTATTTACTGAATTTGTTGCTAGGTCTTATGCTGCAGAATTTCTCAAAGTAATAAAATCTAAATAAAAAAAGAATGGTGTTGAAGGTAAATCTCCTTCTTGATTACTGTAATAAAGAATTGACATTTACTTCCCGTAATTTGTCAGTCAGTAGGTTATATTTGTCTGGTGTTTCATGCCGAAGAAGTCTTATCATATTGGGTTTGTGTTAGGAAGAAGGTAAGCATTGATTTTCCTGTAACTTTCCAATTTTATTTTTCTCATCATTGGTTCTTACCTAGAGTAGTGCTCAGTTTTCTGTCAACCTCAACCCAGCTACACATGGTTAAGAATGAGAGATAAGAAAAAAAAAAAGACCCCAAAATAAATGATTCAGAGAATACTTATGGAGACCTGCTGTTTTCTGAGTCCTGTTATAATTGCTGAGTGCTTTCGTTTGTTTGTTTGATTAATTTATTTATTTGACTGCACCAGGTCTTAGTTGCAATGTGTGGGATATTCGTTGTGACATGCAGGATCTGGTTCCCTGACCAGGGATTGAACCTGGGCCCCCTGCATCGAGAGCTCAGAGTCTTAGCCTCTAGACCACCAGGGAAGTCTCACTGGGTGTTTTAAGTCAGGTTTTGAACTAAATGATTCTGCTGACTGGCATTCCAGGACCGCTGTGTGCCCTGCAGGCTGCACATAAATGTTGAGGGACATCAGTGGGGACATCACTGTGAAGTGATGGGGAGAATGAAGTGATGGGGAGAATGCTTCATCACTGATGAACCAGATGGGGACATCAGTGAAGTGTCTTCTGTTCAGTTCAGTAGCTCAGTCGTGTCTAACTCTTTGCGACCCCATGGACTCCAGGCTTCCCTGTCCATCACCAACTCCCGGAACTTGCTCAAACTCATGTCCATGGAGTTGGTGATGCCATCCAACCATCTCATCCTCTGTCTTCCCCTTCTCCTCCTGCCCTCAGTCTTTCCCAGCATCAGAGTCTTTTCCAAGCAGTCAATTCTTTGCATCAGGTGGCCAAAGGATTGGATCTTCAGCTTCAGCATCAGTCCTTCCAATGAATAGTCAGGACTGATTTCTGTGAGGATTGACTGGTTTGATCTCTTTGCAGTCCAAAGGACTCTCAAGAGTTTTCTCCAAAACCACAGTGCAAAAGCATCAATTCTTCAGTGCTTAGCTTTCCTTATGGGTCTTAGGCACTCATTTTAGTGATTGTTTCCTTAATTCAGACTTAGATATTCAGTTTGAAAGTAAATTTGAAAGGTAGGGGGCCTGAGGGCTGCTAAAAATGGAAACACTGACAATCATGAGACAGGCCTATTGGCAGGCTGATCCTAGAGAAGACAAAAAAAAAAAAAAAAAAAAAAAAAAAAAGAGCAAAGACATGTCAAAGCCAAGCAACAAGAGTCCGTATGATGCAAATATTTTGCTATTCAAGTAGGCTAAATTGAGAAAGCTATTAGCACGTGAAGAAGCTCTCGAAGTGAGACGACCATGCAAGTGAGAGGAGGCAGGATGGTTTTCTGCAGCATCCTTTCAGGCTCTAAAGTCCTCTTTGCATATTTTGTCTGGGTTAGTGTTAGTCCCTCAGCTGTGTCTGAGTCTTTGGGATTCCGCGGACTGTAGCTCTCCAAGCTCCTCTGTCCATGGAATTCTCCCGGCAAGAAGACTGGAGTGGGTAGCCATTCCCTTCTCCAGGGGATCTTCCCGACCCAGGGATCAAAGCCAGCTCTCTTGCTTTGTAGGCAGATTCTTTACCCTCTGAACTACCAGGGAAGCCACTTGAATTCAAATGAACAAAGGCCCCTTCTCTGACCCTGGATGGCGTGACTTAGGCTAATCTGTGTTACTGGTTTCCAGCTGCAGAGGGTCGGTACTTAGCAGCCAGTGTTCACTTGCTTTCGGAAGCTGTAAATATTCTTGGTACGGAGCCTTCCCTGCTCTGAGCAGTGTGTCCTCAAGTTCATTCTTTCTTTCTTTTTTTATCCCTTCCTACAACTATTTATTTTATTTTTAAAAAATATATTTATTTGTTTATTTATTTTTGGCTACACTGAATTTTTGTCACTGCACACAGGCTTTCTGCAGTGCGGCAAGCAGGGGTTACTCTCCAGTTGCAGTGTGTGGGCTTCTAATTGCACAGGCTCTAGAGCGCAGGCTTAGTAGTTGCAGCACAGGGGCCCACTTGCCCCACGCCATGTGGAATCTTCCCTGCCCAGGGATTGAACCTGTGTCCCCTGCATTGGCAGGCAGATTCTTAAATACCGGACCACTAGGCAATGGCACCCTACTCCTGTACTCTTGCCTGGAAAATCCCATGGTGGAGGAGACTGGTAGGCTGCAGTCCATGGGGTCGCTAAGAGTCGGACACGACTGAGCGACTTCACTTTCACTTTTCCCTTTCACGCACTGGAGAAGGCAATGGCAAGCCACTCCAGTGTTCTTGTCCTGGAGAATCCCAGGGACGGGGAAGCCTGGTGGGCTGCCGTCTATGGGGTCGCACAGAGTCGGACATGACTGAAGCGACTTAGCAGCAGCAGCAGCAGGGAAGTCCCTCAAGTTCATTCTGCTATTGGAGTAAAACCAATTTACTTCATGGCTGGTCAAGTAAATCTTTTCTAGGAATCCTTTCCTGCCTTCCAGGTGTGGGTTGGCTACCCTCCCCTCTGCTTTTCCCACAGCTTCTCCACCAGGATCAAAGTCAGCAATCCTTAGAGTGTTCATCTGTCCCAGCGTTTATGTCAGATGTTATCACGCTTAGTCACTAAGTCGTGTCTGACTCTCTGTGACCCCATGGACTATAGCCCACCAGGCTCTCTGCCCATGGGATTTTCCAGGCAAGAATACTGGAGCGGGTTGCCATTTCCTCCTCCAGGAGATCTTCCAGATTGAACTCACGTCTCCTGAACTGGCAGGTGGATTTCTTTTCTTTACCACTGAGCCACCTACTGCACTGTGTTTAGCTCAACATATATTTCTAATAGGCAAGATCTTACATGTGTGTGAGTGCTCAGTTATGTCTGGCTCTTTGCAGTGCCATGGACTGTGGCCTGCCAGGCTCCTCTGTTCACTGAACCTGGATCTCCCACATTGCAGGCGGATTCTTTACCATTTGAACCACCAGGGAAGCCCCAAGATATTATTATAGATTATATATAAACTCTATATTTGTGATATAAATGTGCTGAGGGCACACTGCTTTCCAAATCAACACACATAAAGTAAGTGGCTTTTAAACATAATTTGAACATACGAATTTATATTTTGGTTTGATGACTTATTAAAATTTAGAAATAATAATTACCTATCTTTCCATGGTATTTGTTTTTCTTCTTGATTTCCATTTACAGATGTTATAGATCAGTGTTTTTGAAAGTGTGATCTATCACATTTAAAAATCTCCGCAAGTGATTTTGCCTGTTTGAGAACCCCAACTCCGGACTTTGAGGTTAGAGGCTGGGCTTGTTCCTGTCTTTGAATCCTCAGACCTAGCACAGCTCCTGGCACATTTTAGTTGCTCTCTTTTTTTTTTTTTTCTCTCCATTGAATGAGATAGAATCCCAGTTGGAAGTGTTTGGAGAGCAGGTGTGCGTGTGGAATACAGCAGCACAGTCAGAAGCCACCTGGATAATTCTCGACCATGTTTCATTGGTTTTGTAAATCAACAGCATGTGAGAGTGAAATGTAATATGGATATATGAGAATTAGCTTTTTAAAATTTTTCTTGCCCAGAAAAATATACTGTAACTTTGTTATTTGTATTTTTACCTTGTTTGAAGCAAATTTTATTTTAGGATAGTTTTACAGTTATAGAAATTAAATGCAAAGATGGTACAGGGCATTCCCATATACCCCTCTCTGTGTTCCCTTCCCTCTGTTGTTGATATATTTTATTACTATGTAATATTTGTGTGTGCTTAGTTGCTCAGTCATGTCCAACTCTTTGTGATCCCATGGACTGTAGCCTGCCAGGCTCCTCTGTCCATGGCATTTTCCAGACAAGAATACTGACTAGAATGGGTTACCATGCCCTCCTCCAGGACCTAGGGATTGAATCCAGGTCTCCTGAACTGCAGGGAGATTCTTTACCATCTGGGTCATGAGGGAAGCCCTTACTATGTCATAATTAGTGAACAATAATGATATATTATTATTCATTAAGTCATTATTAAATAGCATTAACTAAAGGCCTCCCTAAGGGTTATTAAAAGTTTGTAGATTGACAGATGAAATACTACGTATAACTTCTACCAAGTTTTTCTTTAAGTTAGGCTTTTGTGTTTGAATTCTTGCATGCAGCCATAGTTGCAAGTATATTTACAAAGCAAGTGGGCCAATTCCTATGATAATTAGATTATACAATAGATTTTTCAGGTGTCATTGGTTTTTGGGGACCTGGAAAAGGGGAAGGTTATTTTCAAAGGCTGACATTCAGTTAATATATCTGAAGCACTCTGTATTAATGAAAATATTTATTGACCTCTCAGGTGTTGTTAGGTATGAGGCTTGTTTTAACAATTTATAGTGTATTCAGGTAGAGGTT